>NC_090730.1:78390257-78442757 GCF_036898095.1 Palaemon carinicauda | reverse complement strand
AAAATGCAGACCCTCAACTTGAATAAACATGATATTTTCTATACATTGACGTAAAAATGGCTGTTTATCTTCAAGGTGACCCCTAAAATTTGAACATGTTAATAGGGAAGTGGTTTCTGTCAAGAAACAATGATAGATTCATCCCATCGTAACCCATGAAATATGACAATTATATATTGGCTAATACCATTGCCTATTTCTAAAAAAAAAGAAAAAAAAGAAAAAAGAAAAACAGCTAGAAGTTTTACTACATTCTATGAGTAGTTATTATATTTCTGACTAAAATTAGAGTTGCATTTACTTTGGTTGAGTGAAATTATGTAAAAATTAAGATTTTTATTTATGAGTTACTTAAGAAGAGTTTTTAATGTTGAAAATATAATTGTTACTGCAGCGAGTTTTCACGGAGAACTGTATAGCTGTAAAGTGTATATTATCAAAATTATAATACTTTTGATTCTAAACGCAAAGAAGTTACAGGTACCAGTCACATATGAAACTTTATCTAAAGCAGTAGGCTCCTATGTCGCAATAATTAGTAGTAGTTTTCAAAACTCTCATGATGAAGGCGTGGCATGTAAGCTTATAATTACAATATTAGCAATTAAAAGACAGAAACGCTATGTGTCAACCGATCCAGAGGAAGTCTTTGTCTTTGATGCCATTCATTTTAGAGAAATAAGGCTGGGTAATGTATAGCATAAGAACGTCTTCATCTCCGTACTGTTACAGGAGAAAAGAAAAGTCTACAAAAAAAATTTAGTCCTACTGCTTTCTGCAACAATCAAGTATAAGATTTCTTTCTAATGTAAAGTGGTTTTATTCCTGAATAAGACTAAAGAGATATTAGAATGGTTATTTTAAAGTCACCATAATCTTTCTTTCATTTCTTCTTATGTTATTTTTATGTCTTCTTTTATTTACTTTGGAAAGCTAGTTATATCTTAGGCATTTTTAGCTATGAATGGATTAAAATATTTTTAGCAAAAATCTTTTAGAATTTCATGAAAAATAGATGACTGAAATATACAGTGAATCTGAATCACTTATTTACAGTTTAAAAAAACTCCGTCCAAATCAGGATTTTAGCAACTAATTGGTTGAAAAGACTAGAGAAAAGGGAGGTGACAATATGCATTGTCTAATGGGTAAAAAGAATGAAGGCATGATCACATTTGCATATAATATACTTAGACTCAAAAATGTCAATTATCTGTTTTTCAAAGTAAGTTAAGACATTAGAGTTCCTGCTGTCACCTTTTCAAAGATTTTGAAGACATTAGAGTTCCAATTGCCATTTTCTTTCAAGGGGTTTAAAGATAACATAACTTCATTGTCTGTAGTAAACGCAGTGGTGTTCCAGTTGTCTTTTTTTATAAAGATTATGAAGCCAAGAGAGTTCTAGTTATCTTAGTTTTAAAGGTTGTGAAGACATTAGAGCAACATTTGTCTGTTTTTCAGAATTGTGATGACATTGCAATTCCCTTTTGAAAACTTTAAAGGGTCAGAAGGCAATGAAGTCTCGGTTGGCTGTAGCGATAGTAGCGGAGTTCCAGTTGACCGTTTTTCAAGGATTGCAAAGACTTTAAAGTTACAGTTATCTATTTTTCGTAGGACGTAAAGGTAGTGGAATTGAAGTTTTCCTTTTTTTCAAAGATTGTGAAGGTATTTGCGTTCCAGTTAACAGTTTTCAAAGGTTGTGAAGGTGTCTGTTAAAAAAAAAAAAAAAAAAAAAAAAGAAAAAAAAAAAAAACCTAGCAGACTATAGAGTTTTATTTGTAAGATTTTCAAAGGATCTGTAAACAATGAAGTTTTAGATGTTTCTTGTTGAGGCTGTGGATTCCAGCTGTCGGTTTTTCAAGATCTGTAAAGACACCAGAGTTCCAGCTGTTACTTAATCTATTTGAAGGCAGTGGAGTTCCAGTTGTCTGTTTTTCAAAGATTGGGATGACACTAGAGTTCCAGCTGGTAGTTTTCAAAGGGTGTGAACGCAGTGGAGCTCCAGTTGACTGCTTTTCAGACATCATAATCATAGTGACGACACATTTACTATTCTTCTAGAGATTAAGGAGACGGCTGGATTCCAAAAGTGATTTTTTTTTTTTTTAGAGTTTGAAGGTATAAGGTATTGTGACTCTAGTAGCCATAAGGGATAGTTTAAATAGCCTACATCAAGCTACTAGGGTTCTTAGTGGGATTTCAATATTGCTACGTGTTTCAAAGTTTATGATTATAGTGTTATAGCAATGAAAGTTTTTGAAAAAAATAAAAAGGCGTTGGAGCTTTAATATTGTGATGACCATGAGGTTAGAATGTTAATTTCTCACGAAAATTGTGTAGACACTGGAATTTCAATTGACATTTCTTAAAAAGATTATGAATTTAATAGCGTTGCGTAATGTAATTTTGGAATGATCTTGAAGACAAGTGCAATAAAATTATTAATCACTTTTAAAGATCGGGAAGATATTCAAGTTATAAAATAATAATTCTTTCAACGTTTGTATTTGCTTTGTGAATCTTTCGTAAAAACTTCTTAGTTACAAGTGTGTAGTATTTATTCAAGATCCTAATATACACCTATATGTTAATTATTTAGTTAGTATTTTCTCTTAGATCTAATATGATCTTCTCTTTCAAATTGGATTTAAAACGTGTATGTGAATATGGTCGGTTATTCAGGGATGTGGCAAAACTGTTCTTACTGTAGAATAGTTAATGAATAATAGATTTTAGACTACAAGCAAATTCAAAATTTCGGATTTTTAAAGCAACTCCAATTATATTCAGTATGCTTTAATAATGAAATATCCAACATAACCTCAAGCATATTCGCAATTTTACTTCTAACAGTGTTGCATTAGTAAAGAATATATATATATATATATATATATATATATATATATATATATATATATATATATATATATATATATATATATTATAAATGCAATTATCTGGATGATGTTCAAATGAATTACATCAATTAAAGTTTGGTTTTGTATATTTTAAGTAATTTAAGCTCAGGAAATATTCGAGTTATGATAATAATCTTTGAAATTTTTAAGTCATGTTTTTGAAGGAAGAAAAAGACCGAAAATCCTGTTCATTTGATTCTTTATGTAAGCTTTTTTTTTTTTTGAAAGAGTGGTAGTACACTGGAAGAAATCAAAGTAAAAGATCATCAACTTACAAATCTCAGGGAAGCTGAAAGATATTTATAGATCACCCTAAAACACCAAACCTATAAAAGATTAACAGGTAATAGGTCTTTCCTTGCACCCAGCTTGAAGCTCCCTTTTAAAGAGAATATTTCAATTAAAAAAATTTCTGATATTTATGAAAATCTAAAGAAACAGGCATCTACATAGGTATAATACATACATATCCATACACATAATATATGAGAGAAACATACAGAAAGAAATTTCATTACCTAGTCCTAAGCCTTAAGAATCAAAGTGCGTGTGCTGTTGTATTTTCTTATGAGCTCCACTAATAGGAGAAGAAATAATTTTTTTCCCCTCAAACGAACAGAGGTTATGAAGATTAGACTTATCGAAATCTTCAAGAATGATACTAATTTGTTAGAAAGAATAGATTTTCCTTATACCAAAAGAGGTTGGTATCTTAATGGTCATATTTTCTCGGCCATTGAAGATTTTCCATATGTAAATATCTAAAAAATACTCGCTTTATTTGTCTGAATCTGTCTGTCAGTTTGCATGTTTTCATTAGTTTAGATCATTTTCTATAAGTGTCGAACTCTTCTCAATGTGTACATTTCCTCTATAACCTTGTTCGAGGACCTAAATTCAAAAACGCAATAACCCCATGTAAGATGAACATACATAAACAAAACGCAATTTTACTTAAACTTGAATTGTTTTTCTGTATCGTTAATTACATAACTTTAATCAAGCGAACAATTTTTATTCTACTGTACATTTCATTTCCCTTTCTTTCCCGTTCCATCTTCTCCTCTCTCTCCTTTTTCTAGCGGATTTTTCCCCTTCCCTTTTATTTCCCTTCAATATATGCCCACAAAATAGAGAATATTTTCCCCTACTCTAGTTATATCTTTGACCCACAGAATAAGCGTTCTTCTTTCATACATAAATATTTCCTTTCCAAAACTTTGATCATTTACCATTCGCGACTAAAAGGCATTTCGTAGTCACGTGCCTAAAATATATTTTGTATTCACGTTCCTACAATGATTTCTGCATTCTCGTCACTAGAGTACATTTTGCTGTTAAAAGATGTACTAATTGTTGCAAAATATTAATTACTATTAAATTTTAGTCGCAAAATGTACATTGGATTATAGATTATGAGCATAGTTTTCTTGCTTGAAGGTACACCTAGCTTATTTTTCTTCCTCTTGTTTTGTTAACGTTTTTATAGTTTATATAGGAAATATTTATTATAATGTTACTGTTCTTAAAATATTCTATTTTTCCTTGTTTCCTTTCCTCACTAAGCTATTTTCCCTGTTGGAGCCCCTGGGCTTAGAGCATCCTGCTTTTTTAACTAGAGTTGTAGCTTAGCAAGTATAATAATAATAATAATAATAATAATAATAATAATAATAATAATAATAATAATAATAATAATAATAATAATAATAATAATAGTAGAATATTCGAAAGCAGATTTTTTTTTTATTTGGTTAATTAACTTCATATTTTTTTCTGAAGATACCAATGTGTTTCTTCTCATCCTTCTTTAAGGATTAAAACTAATTAAAACTTTTGAAAAAAAAAAATGAAAAATACTTTTTAAAGATTTATTTTTCACTCTGATTAGGCTATCGATAGAATATCAGTTTGTCCTACATGCGAGCAAATTTGTATCACTATCGGTGTAAGAAAATTACTTAAGGAATTATATAAAGGGGTATATATTCAAAAGCTCGAAGAAAATTTAATATGAAAGTAACGAATAAATCCTGATTTGTAGTCAGTACTTAGGCATTAGCGGTCTTGCTTCGAAAACAAGAATATACCTTACGTAATGTATCATTGTAATATCGTTCATTTGCCAAATCTTTAATTCCTGTTATTATTATTATGACAATATGGCATCATGACAACTATAATATTCTAGCGACGAAATAGAAATGTGCATTATTGTACTAACAGGTAAACTGGATAGAATATATTACTTGTTTTACACAATAATTTTTCCCCGACGCATATTTATCCAATTGATATATGCAAGATTTGGTTTTCTATTCTTTTCATTCAATTGGCTTAGTAAATAATTTTGTTCAAGATGAAGACTAACATTTCCCGCCTATGTCAGTGTACTCAAAACTTTTTATTGCTAAAAATAATGCATAGATTTGGGATATTTTTATATTTTTTCGGTTACACATAAGAACATTAATGAAAAACTGAGAATATACCCACCAGAAAAAAAAAAAAAAAAAAAAAAAAAAAACACTAGTTAAGTGGTCGTGATGTGCGTATAACAATGCTCCAACCGTAAGACTATGATTTTCTATATGTGATAAAAATAAATCGAGTACATTTTATATATTTCAATGACAATTATGTTCTGATATATAATTTTGTTTTTATGTTAGTAATAATACAGCAACTCATGATCACCTATATCCATCTCTTTAACTCATATGAAATAAATATTCTCTTCTTATCAGAGAAAGAACAGGCTTCTTTATACATAAATAACAGGTCATATCTTTCAAGGGAAGTTTTAATTGGTCGGAATGAAACAATTTATATATATATTTATATAGCGACTGCTATGAGTACTTTCCCGGATTTCCTGAGAACAGAAAACGACTGGAAGCACAGAATTAATTATTATACTAATTTGAAATATTTGTTGGGATACATTTTCTCTCCTAGCCATGATCTCTCTCTCTCTCTCTCTCTCTCTCTCTCTCTCTCTCTCTCTCTCTCTCTCTCTCTCTCTCTCGCCTTCCTACCGTCGATATTTTGGTCCTTAATTTTGACTATGAAGCATCCAATAGACTTCTTGTATATGTGTTTGAATAGTAGCTGTCCATTCATAATTTTTTAATCAAGTTTACTACTAAGACATGAAGTTTCCTCTTGGTAATGGAATAGATTTCATTTCTTTTAACGATTAGCCTCTGTACCATGGTCTTCCAATGTCATGGGTTGGAATTTTCTTGCTTGAGAGTACACTCGGGCTCGTGGTTCTGTCTTGTTTCTCTTCCGCATGTTTTGTTAAAGTTTTTATAATTTATATAGGAAATATTTATTTTAATGTTGTTACTCTTCTTGAAAATGTAATTTTTCCTTGTTCCCTTTCTTCAAAGGGCTATTTTCCCTGTTGGCACGCTTGTGCTTATAACATCCTGCTTTTCCAACCAGGGTTGTTACTTAGCAAGTAATAATAATAATAATAATAATAATAATAATAATAATAATGATAATAATAATAATAATAGAGAGCCTACTTGATAAAATCCTCCCCTATTCTAAATAACAATTATTTACGAGAGACATGAATTCATGTTGATGGGATTCATATGGCAGCGGAAAATTATACAAAATTCTATGAATATGTTTTTATCTAAAGGTAGCCTATTTATATCACCATAAAGAATAAGAGTAATAATTTTCACAAAATCAGTGACACATAAATACAATTTATCGCCTTTAAAAGAAAAGAATAGGTATTCGACCAATGGGATGTAGCGTACATGCTAAATTATATTTCAAACTATTCCTTTCTATTAGTGATAAACACACACTATATTTATTCAGTTCTTTTTTTTTAAACACGACGTAATTATTATATTTAAATATACTTTGTGTCAATAAGTGTATATTCATTCAATATACATTTTAAAAAATAATAGTAAAATATTGTATTAGGAAATGACATTTTACTTAAAAAGTTTAAATGGCCAGATTTATTTACTCAAATTGCTTTGGATACATGAAGACGGAGTAGTGTTGAACAACCCCCGTTATAAATTTCCATAGCTCCTTGAGTTGTAACTAGGTTTTGTTCTAAGGCTTTAGTAAGGCTCCAAGCTTCTGATGTATAAGTTGAAGCTGGTAGGACCACCTGATTAAATACTTGCATTTTACTTATCATAAGTTCACTTTGTTTTCCAAAAGCTCTTAATCCTATGCTTATCCTTCTTTGAATTTCAGTCTCGTATCCTTGGGAAACACTTATTGTCTGTCCTAAGTACGTATATTCATTAAATATCTCTAAAGATTCGTCCATAACTCTTATTTGCTTTTTCTCAGCATTTTCCTTGAACATTGTCTTAGTTTTACTCATATTAAATTTTATTTTTACATTTCTGTTTTCTCTTTTCAAATCTTTTATCATCTTTTGCAATTCCTCCCATGATTCACTAAACACAACTCTGTCATCTGATACATTTTCCTCATCAAATTAAAAAAAAACCTATTCTAGTCATGCTGTAAATAATTTACGAGAGATGGGTCTCCCTGTCTAACTACTTTGTCAATAGGAACTTTCTTACTATCTTTATGTAGTTTTAAGATAGCCGTACTTCATGTATAAATTATTTTCAAGTGTTCAAACATAAGATGCATCAATTCCTTGTTGTTGTAGAGTTTTCATTACTGCTGAAGGTTTGACGGAAACAAAATCTTTCGCATAGTCTATGAATAGCCAAATTTAGTGGTTTGTCATATTTAGTTGATTTTTCCATTTGCTAGATAATTACATGGATATGGTCATTAGTTGAATACCCACTTCTAATTGTCTTTTTATTTGGCCTAATATGATCTTTGCAAATATTTCCTATATCACTGAGAGTAAACTTACTGGGTGATCATTTTTTAAGTCTTTTATGCCTTCCTTTTTGTGAATTAGTATAATGATAAAGGTTTTCCAAGCTGTAGGCATAAAGTATTCTTGCAGACACTTTGTGTAAAGTTCAGCCAGTTTTACTACTATGAAATTTTCTCCATCTATTAATAAATCGATTGTTATGGTATCTTCTCCTGCTACTTGTCCTCTTTTCATGGATTTTAATGCTTTTTTTTTCTTCTCCTACTGTTACGTTTGGTACTGGCTTAAGTGTTTCGCTATTTCTATTGGTAAAGTTATTTCTTAAATCACTATTTTATATTATTGTAAAGAAATCCTCTGCAATTTTATTACTCCATCTCTATTTTTGATAATATTTCCATTTTCATCTTTCAAAGCAAACATCTGTTGCATCCTCTTCCAAGATTTTTCTTCATAAATTTGATGCTTCTTCCTTATGTTTCCTCAATTTTGGTCTGTTTATGTTTACAAATATCTTGGGTTGTTAGTGTGTTTATTGTTTTGAATAGTTATGCTAATTCTATTTCGTCTCTCTTGGATTTTACCCACATTTCCAATTTTTTCCTTATAACGTTTTAGGGGTTTTCTGATAGTTTTCCTTGATCTTGTTTGGAACTTTTACACCGATGTCTCGTACTGATTCCTGTACAAATTTTTTTCGTTTTTTCATTACCTGCTTCCATTCCATATATATATATATATATATATATATATATATATATATATATATATATATATATATATATATATATATATATATATGTATATATATATATGTATATATATATATATATATATATATATATATATATATATATATATATATATATATATATATATATATATACAGATATTATGTGTATACATACACTGTCAAACTTTTTCATTCACTGTTATTATGTTTCGCCGTGGCAATATAAACTATAAGGATACTTTTCTATTCACTTGCAAATCTTTACTTGATAAATGAATTTTTTCTTTAAATGTAAAAAACGCCAATGATTTTCTGTATTGTAAAGATGTAACACAGTGCATTTAAATTTTATACTGACGACGATAATGCTCTCTCTCTCTCTCTCTCTCTCTCTCTCTCTCTCTCTCTCTCTCTCTCTCTCTCTCTCTCTCTCTCTCTCTCTCTGTTTGTAATAGAAATTAAAGTAATAAGAATTTAATTCTCCTTAGTTAATAAATATTTTCAATAATTTGAAACAGATGACGTATGCTATTTTTGGTCGAAAAACTTATGAATTTATGTAGAACTTATGATAATTTGATAATTTTGCTATCGTTATCTAGGGAATTTGCAATTTTCATAAGCCCGCTCGATGTTTTGGAGGATCCACTAATGCTATGAGGTAAAATGCTTTTGCATGGGTATAGAAATAGCGCTCTCGCATTTTTTTTTTTTTTTGAGCTTCGGCACGTCAAAACTGTAACAGACATGAGCTTCTGGTTTTAAGTGCTTTATGTCGAGAAATAATTCAACTTTTTCATGTTGTAAGGGTAATATCTTTGAAGTAATAAGAAATAATGTAAATTACGTGATTAACGTGTATTTGTATGCATATTCTTAAAAAAATAATCATGAACAATATTAGATGTATGTTTGAGAAATCTATTTCACATGAATATTCGGCAATAAATAGAACTTGATGTTAATGTAATGATTTTGAAATAACTGTCATTGAGGAGAAGCTGTGACTGATTACAAAATGCAATTTTTTTTTTTTTTTACGGAATGCGATTTTAATATTTTTTACCTATTATTATTATTATTATTATTATTATTATTATTATTATTATTATTATTATTATTATTACAAGTTAGGCTATAATCCTAGTTGGTGAAGCAGGATGCTACAAACCTAAGGGCTCCAACAAGGAAAAATAGCCTAGTGAGGAAAGGAAACAAGAAAATAAATGAACTGTAATAGAAGAATAAACAATCAAAATAAGATATTTCAAGAACAGTAACAACATAGAATTAGACCCTTCACATATAAACTATAAAACTTAAAAAAAAAAAAAAAAAACGCTGAAAAAGGAATAAGATAGAACAGCACGGCCGAATGTAGCCCCAAGCAACAGAACTCTAATCTAAGACAGTGGAAGGCCAAGGTACAGAGACAATGGAAATACCCGAGATCAAAGAACAATGGTTAGTTTTTGGAGTGTCCTTCTCCTAGAAGAGCTGCTTACCATAACCAAAGATTCTTTTCTACCCATACCAAGGGGAAAGTAGTCACTGAAAAATTACTGTACAGTAGTTAACCACTTGAACGAAGGAGAATTGTTTGGTAATCTCAGTGTTGTCAGGTTTTATGAGATCAGAGGAAAATGTGGTAACAGTAGACCAGACTATTCGGTGTATGTGTAGATAAAGACAAAATGACCCGTAACTAGAGAAAGGGATCCAATATAATAGTGTGGCCAGTTAAAGAACCCAATATCATTCTAGCGGTAGTATTTCAACAGGTGGCTGGCACCTAGGCCAACCTACTACCGAAGATGGAATAAGATAAGGTGAGTTACCGCGCATGGTGCTGGGAGATCGGCTGTGCTCTGTGACGTCACCTGGAGAGTCCCGAGCATTTATTTGACAGCTGTCCTGTACAACCAGCCTTATTATCCGTGCCTCTTTTTGGATTCCGAACATTGCATTTATGAAAGTAGGCTAATATTAATGTCTTTATGACTATATTTCCAAAATACATATTATGATAGGGAATATAATAGCAATGGAAATAAAAATTCCTGTATGACAAAAGCTTTATTCCCAATATTTCATTAAAAATCTTAATACAATCATCACTCTCTCTCTCTCTCTCTCTCTCTCTCTCTCTCTCTCTCTCTCTCTCTCTCTCTCTCTCTCTTGTTTCAATGAAATAGATTTTCAATATTACTGAAAAATTACTTTTATCTTTTTTCACAACTTTGCTATAAAAATTTTCCTTCTTAGTTTAATATCTTTATACTAAAATTTAGCCGACTTCTAATAATAAAAAGCTCATTACATCCTCGGGAACATCAATATTGGAGACTTTGAATATATCAATAAGATATGAAACGGCTTTGACTTCTGGTTTTGGAGCATCACCATGGAAAATTTTGAATAAATATTCCATATATTGTAGATTTTCTCTAAAATGATCACATGACCTATATAATAACTTTCTCTTTCCAAGTGATATCCAATCATTATTATTATTATTATTATTATTATTATTATTATTATTATTATTATTATTACTAGCCAAGCTGTTTCATCTACATCAACTGAGCCTAATGATGTATACTTATTTCTAAATTTAAAAGCCACGAACTTTCCCATCAAAGAACTTAAGGACTCGTTTCCTATCAGTGTTTGAGGTTTTATCTCTATTCAATCTTTTACTTGATTTCCCTGTCTCGATCTCATTGTTAACAGGCAGAAGGTGCTTCATGAGACACGCAGAGATATATAACTCGGAATCCAGATCATCGGGAGCAACATTTAACCTTTGAGATGGACCACTTATATTTAAGCACTCTGTAGTGACACAAGATGTACAGTAGCATCACCATTATTACAAACTCGTTAACTTTTGTCTCTACACACTGTATAACCGTAGTCTATATTAAAATTCCAAATGTGGCGGATGACCACGGGAATGACAAATTTGTCGTATGAAAGAAAAGAGATGTTCGACTGTGTCTTGACGGAGACGTCCTGTCATCAAGAACTGTAATCCTTACAGACCATGCAACGTGTTAAATGATAATCCTTTTACTGGAACGGAAACATTTTGCCTTTCACTTTAACATTAATAAACGGATTTTGAGCGAAGCAAAAAATCTATTTTCGGGTGAGATGGCCATGTCGTCCTGATGGAAGTTCCTTAAGGTAGCTTCCTAATGGATATATGTACTACAGTGATATTCCCAGAGAATTTTACCTTTAGGTATCTAGAATTCTAACTCCTGGTGCGAATATCCTTAAATTTTCTCCCAAGGATATAGCATAATATCAGAGGACGTATTCTTGACACGCCACATAGCAATCTGCACCCCTAATAGCGTTTATGCTTCGAGGAGGTGTGGCAAAATAAAAGGGAGCCGTATCAAGGCTACCCCCGTTTTCATATTACTATTGAGTATGACAACAGCGCCATTCCCACGATGGCGGACATTCCTTGTAGCATTGAGCATGGTGTTACAGATACAGTACCACGGGAGGGATACCGTGAAGATCTTTTCTTTTTAGAAGAGATGGATGGGTCCAACAGGACGACATGGCCATCTCACCCAAAAATAGATTTTTCGCGGTTTTTGGGCTCAAGCCATGTCGTCCTGATGGAAGCATACCAGAGCATTAGTGTATCTGTTGATTTTCATCAGTGCCTTAACCTTATTACAACCTTTTCTATGGTCATGGGGACCAATAGAGACAAGTGACGTCACCATTATTTGTCATCATCACTAATCATAAACAATGTTAGTGCTTCCTGCCTCCTACAGGGAAGAGTCATCTAGACAGTAGAAAAGGGGTCTCGAGGTTAACATATATTGTATGACTAAACATAAGCATACACTGAATATACAAATAGTCTCATAGTTGTATATTTGCTGAATTAACATCAGTGTGTCTTATATCTATTATTTGTGAGCATACAATTATATGAGGAATACTTACTTTGGTAAGTCGAAGAACTCTGGCATGTACACATACAATTGTCTGGTGAAAACAGACGCACTACATTCTAATAGACATTAATTCCTAATAAATGACCAAAAGAGATGGTTAGTAAAACGAATGTAGTATGACAATGGGATTATACCTGTAACAAGTACAGAGACTATATTTCTTTCTTGAAAGGAAGAAATGATGAGTGCCACTCTCAGACTGAAAAAAAATTATAAAACCGTTTCTCTTCATAATTCCTGTACTGGTTACTTCTATCTGCATTGTGTACTACGTACACCGGCACTAGTGCTATCTGTATAATTCCACACCTGGGATTTTGAACAGAGCTAGTGTCACTATGGTTACACTTAATCAAGAGAGGTCACACCTAAGAAGGATGACCGCTTCTCCCTTTAATTGACAGTCCCAGTCAATTAGCTGTTCATCGTAGAATTAGACGGCAGGTTAAATATTCTACCCGACGTCACCAAATACTGCTTCAGATCATGGACTTGCTTAGCGTAGTGTTTGTAGAACACTCTGGATGACTCTCACCCAGTACATGTGCGAGGACATGTGAGGTCCCAAGCCATTAACTATTTACCACAGTAATTAGGGGGCAGGTTTTAATACACTACTTGCCGCCACTACGAAGTGTTTCAGTTCATGCACTTGTTTTGCATAGTGTTTGTAAAACACTCTGGATGATTTCCATCCAGTGTATGAACGAAGACGCTCAAAGTCCATATACTGAAAGAAGTTCAGTGATGAAGCAATCTTTCTCGGATCATGACCTGCGGGAGTACTGTCCGGATCCGCTCTACGAATAAAGTAGGTGAGTTTCGCCCTTAGTTGTTTCAGGGATAAATTTGATCCAGAAGTTTCTCCTTTAAAGAGCTGTCCTCCCCTGAAGTCTGAAGTTCTACGAAGATAGACCTTTAGACACTCTACAGGACATAGAGAGACATCTTCCTTCAGAGGGCAGATTCTCCAGGGACCCCATCTCTTAGTGGGTAGCTCGTTTTTAGCAAGAAAAGATGGATCAGGAAAGAGATTCAGCTCTCCCACTTCCGTGAACTGAATGTGACCCTCATCTCTGGATAGGGCCACTATTTCACTAACTCTAGCCCCAGAGGCTATAGCAAATAGAAAAATAACCTTTTGGGTTAGATCCTTAAGAGAACAATCTTCATTGTTCACAGATGAGGCATAATGTAGGACCTTGTCCAAAGACCAAGAGATGGGCTTTGGTGGTACTGCAGGCCTAAGCCTAGGACATGCCTTCGTAATCTTATTAAAGATTTCATTCGCCAGATCCACTTGAAAAGCATATAGGAGAGGCCTAGTCAAGGCTGACTTGCACGTATTTATCGTATTGGCCGCCAGACCTTGGCTATGAAGGTGGACAAAGAAGGACAGACAGAAGTTCATTGAAATTTCTTTCGGTCCTTTTGCTTTCACAAACGCAACCCACTTTTTCCAGGAAGACTCATATTGTCTTCTAGTTGACTTAGCCTTGTATTCTTCTAAGAATTCTATATTGCCTTCTGAGATTCCAAATCTTTTTCTAACGGCTAGAGTAAGAAAATCATAAAATGAAGGGTTTGGGTTCTCTGTGATAAAATGAAGGCAGTTGATTTCTGAACCTTCGGAAATATACCTAGGATCAGAGCTAGGACCAGCCTCATCTTCAACTTCTTCATATCGTCTATCAGCCCCACTAGAGGATCCTTGTATGGGGCTACTTATCGAGGTAGTTTCTTGAAGACGCTCGTGACGAGGAGGTCGAATTGCAGTTCCGGGTCTTGTTCCCATCTAGGAGGGAATAGGTCTGCGTCCATGGACCATTCCAACTCTATCGGCTTGGACCTAAATAGTGGATCCTCTGTCACATTGTGGATCAGTTGTAAATGAACTGCTGGCAGGTGCCATTCCTTTAAGAAAGGGATGGGTAACTTCACCTAGACTGTATGAGACGCTCAATCGTGACGTCTTATTATCGCTTCGGTGTCCCAGATCAGTCGTAGGAAGTCTGATCTGTGTGGAGGGGGCTTACCCACTCATGATAGGACCAGCAGAGTCTTGGGACTTTCGCGCTTTAATTTTTGTTAGAGAAGCGATTAAAGAAGGACCGATATCAGTCTTTTTTTATCTCTTCAAGCGTTTGATGCGTGTTTTCTCCAGGCTCTTAACGCATCTTTCCGCTGTGCTCTTTGCACTAGGTCTGTCACTATTGCGAACTGGGGAAAGTTTAGCGCTTGTCCCTGTTGGTGTCTTGGAAATCTGACTGATTACCTGAGTCTCTTGACAGACCTCGCGAGCTCCTTTTATATTCCCAAGGGAAAGGAGAGTGGATGTGACTGTGGGCTTCAATGGTTTTTCAGCCATTGAAACCCTTGAGCTGGAGAAAATCGAGACTTCTAGAAGCTTATCTTGCATCCGTGATGTCCCAGGAACCAGGTAATTTCTTTGAATGCACATTGGCCAGCCACTTCGGGTGCTGCCTACCCCAGCCTCTCGTTCAGGTATATTAATGCCTGAACCATTTCTAGGCTTGACTTTGACGTGACTAAGTTTGCAATCCTATGAAGATTCTTAGGACTGTGAGTCCGACACGTATCTATCCTAGGATGAATGTTACTATCTGTAACTTGAATTCTAGATAGAAGGAAGGGGGGTGGTTGACTGGAAGGTTCCGCAGGACACCTTTCAGGTCTGACAAGACTACGAACACCCCTATTTGGAACAAGGTCCATATGTTCGGAAGGATTAACATTCAGAACTTGCTGTTTTCTATAAACTTGTTGAGTGGCGACAAGTTCAGAATGACTCAGAGATTTCTTGAGTCCTTCTCGTGAACACAAAACAGCCTTCCCTGGAACTCGATGGGCTATAGTTTTCTTACCACCTGTATGCTCTATAGTTCTCAGGTATACTCCTCCAGGAGGATTTTGAATTGTAGGAGAATGTAAAGAAATGATGGTGGGGACATTTCTGTTTCCCATCAAGGGCTCATCTTGAATAGGCTTTGGACCGAAGGATCGAAGGTCCTGCAATCCTGAAGGAATGTTCCTCCTAGCAGAAGCGTCTTCATGCTTCGAATAGTCAGTAGGTTTAGACTTTTGACTATCTGCCTGTAGCATCGTGGTCACTGGAATAGTGGGATCTTGTTGAGCAGCCCAGATATTTCCAGCATTTTCGATCTTCTTTTTAGGTTTGGGACCCACAACCATGGAAGATTTTCTCTTTGAAAGGATGCCCCATTTTTGGAGAACACTTATGTTCTCCATGGTGGCGTTCTTAATTACTTTCCTAATTACCTCGTGTGGGAAGAGGTCTTTACCCCAGATGTTGGAAGATATTAGCTTCCTTGTTTCGTGTTTCACTGTTGCAGCAGCGAACACAAATTCTCTACATGCTCTCCTAGCCTTCATAAAGGCGTAAAGGATCTTCACTAAGGTAGCCATATGCATTTTGGCTATGACCATGAGCATGTCTGGGGTATTTTCGTTTTTGAACACAACTCTATGTCTTAGTGTGCTACTTTCATAAGCACACATTGAGTATGTGTTGTTTAAGATGTTAAGGCTGGATAACGAAGTTCATCTTATTAGCTTTAAAAGTATTTATTTTCTAAAAACAACAGAGTTAAACATCTCCATCATAGGAGTGTAGCTGGTTTGGTCGGATGACCAATTCTGGTGAAGTATAGATATGAACTGATTAAATTATCGATATCACAGATATCGTATGCTTAGTTGACGTAGCATTTTAAACACAATGTGGAAACTTACATTCTTTCTCGGAAGACACCTGCATCCGGTGACGTCACAATCTTTCACACACTGATGCATTGGTGTTGACGTTTAAGAAAAATGTTACATTGCCGAGGCTGCATAGTGCATCCTGTTTATGATTTTACATGACTACAGCAAATCTCACGGCTAGCATCTTCATCCAAAATGACATATTACGTCATGTGTTTTAAACATGTAATAACAACTATTTCATTTATTACATTAGCTCGGCCAGCTATCTCAATTTTTTCAAAAAAATTTAACAAGCCAAAACATGTTTACTAGGTGTGACTGGACATATGTATTATTCTTTGTTTAACTTTAGCCATAAGCAAATGAGGACGAATGTCCAAATAGGCACATCAAAAAATAATAACAACAATGCATATGAAAAGATATTACCAAAGCAAAGAAAAAAAATGCATGATAAATACAGATCATATATAAGGTACATTGCTAGCAAATGATTATATGGTACCCCCCAAAAAAATACTGATATACATATGATTCGGTAACTTGTTAAAGAATAATTGTTACCTTTGTCAGAAACAAAGATTAACACAATACGATAACTAATAAAAATATTTGTTACCTTGGTAAAAATTGAATTTTTTAGTGCACAAACACGAATTCCTGGTACGTACACGTACCACGGTTTCGTACATATATATATATATTTATATATAGGGCTGATATATTTTATTAGATGCCTATAGATTCTGTTAATTTTATTTTATTTTTTTTTCTCTTTTCTTTTCAACATTCCGGGTTATATATTTTATTAGATGCCGAGAGAAAAAATGATTTATATTTTTTTAAATGTATTTTTTTTAAATGTATTTTTAACCATGCAAAGTTCAAAAATTTCCTCATTTACATATTACTAGCGTACTAACAGCTTTTCTTACAAACTTAAATTCCAACATTATACTCCTTTATCGAATGAGGTGGCCACTTCAAACGGCTTTAAACTGAATTAAATAGGGAGTTTTGTCTGGACATGGCAAAACGTTCTGTTTTAGCTTCCTGTTGTACCGTAACCTACACCAAACAAGGATGTTCACGGCGATAAATATCATCACCGTGATACCCAATCCTGCTAGTAGTATGGGGTGAAGAATTTCCTTATAAGTCGGTGACAGGTGGTCCATTTCGGTTAATTTCATCAACCGCTTGGCAACCTGTCTGTTGTACGGGAGAGGTAGTGCTGGCATTGTAGAGGTCCACGTGAAGTTCGTGAAGTAGGCTCGTTCTCTGATGAGTGTCCTTAGACCAGTCACCATGGAATTAGGGGAAGTCCCGATACAACCATCTGCTGCAACAAAGATGTGGGCGAAAGACGTGGATCCGTCAGGGCATGATACATTGAAGCCGTCCTTGTCGTATCGTATCCACGAGCCATTGTTCAGTCTGCAATTGAACTCATTATTGTCAAAGGGATAAAGCTTATCCAGACAATTTTCACTTGTATGGGAGAGAGCACCGTCTGGCACTATACCTAACTCGCATGAATCCATTAAGGTTTTATGGAATTCAAATGAGTCAGCTGTACATATTTTTCTATCCATTGCGTCTGAACAGTGAGTTAATTGATTTAAGTCTTTAATGACCGTATATGTTTCCTTGTCTGGGGAAATCAATACGTGTCCTGTCAAACTGGATATTACTGGATTTGAGTGATTTGTCATGAAAGTCGGAAATGGTGATATCCTGTAAGATTGCCAGGCATCAGAGGAATCAAAGGGAATTGTAATCCTAATCTTGTTATTATCAACGTTTACTGTAATTAGGCTGTAATAAGATTCTAACCTACGTTCGCCTAACAAAGGAACATAGCCTAGTTTATCCCTTCCGTTCTCCAGAATTAACTTTAAGTAATTTATAGGCAACAAATGGGGCGACAGTACACCTTTAGTTGCTAACGTGATAGCTTCTACATAATCCTTGGATTTCTCAATGAAATGTGCAATTCTGTTATGTATGTGATCTATCTTTGAATCATAATACGTTAACGTTGCCAACAAATCCTGTACTTCCATAATCTGAATGATATTATTTGAATGTTCATTTACTAAATCCATAATTTGATTGATTGAAGCTAACTGATTCCTTAGTTCTGACATAATCAATTCATCTTCATGAGTCAAGAACTCAATTTTCTTATTTTGATTACTAATCTTAAGACGATTGGAAATTCCTAAACCTAAACTTGCAATAGACCCAAAGATGTTTAATGCAGCATAAATAAACGGATTTCGTCTTTCTTTATGTTCGTGTCCTACAGTCTACATCAAAAGGTCATAAGCCAAAGATCCTGTCTCGTAAGTCTTATTTTTCAAGTCATCAGATAGCATCTCTGCAACTTTTAATGTTGATCCAAGCAAACTCTCTGTAGTCAAATGAAAATGTCTTCTATGCAACTCATCCAGTGAGGCAGAAAACCTTGAAATGGCAGTTCTTAAGCTAGTGACATCATTCTCTTGAAGAAGAATTGCTTGCATATTCACTTCTACAACTACGTTGCTCGATGTAATAAAAACGTCTTCTTGTCTTTCAACTATAGTGCCATATTTAAAATTTATACTTTTAGTTTTGGAGCTCATCCTACACGAGAAAAATGTCTGAGCGAACAGTATCACTCCCAACAACAAAAAATTCATCTTGGAAACCTGTAACGAGAAAAATATATGTAATTACTCCTGTATTAAGAAGAAAACTTTTAATCACATAAAATAAAAATTTTTTCCCTCACTTCTTTCCCTCACTTCTTTCCCTCTCTCTTTTTTTTTTTTTTTTTTTTTTTTTTTTTTTTTTTAATTTCTTATGTGAGCCAATGGTACTATTCTCTCATCCGTGGGTTGGGATACGTTTTGAACTCTAAACCTATTGGCCGTTAATGTTTCCAAAATGTTAAATAGGCCTTCAAACTTAGGTGTTAGTTTATAATTGAGTCCTTTACGCACATTGATTTGAATATAAATGTTATCACCCACGGTATATGTTTTAGTTGGCTTCGCTATTTTATCATGATTCCTTTTCATTATGATTTGTGATTCTTCTAAATTCTTTAGAAGGATATCATATCGACTTATACTTGCATTTATACATTCTTTTAAAGGATTTGATAGATTAGTTGTAGGTGTTAATATATGGAAAGGCGTTCTAACTGGGGTACCATACAATGCTTCATGCGGTGACATTTTAATTGATATATGATATGAATGATTCAGAGTACTCAGTGCCGCCGGTATTGCAATATCCCAGTTGGGGTCTGATCCCCCTAGTGTTACTCTTGATATATTTAAAATCTTCCTATTTGCTCTTTCCACTAGCCCATTCGACTCTGGGTGATATATCATGGTATTTATTTTCTTTATGCTGAGGAATTCACACAATGAGGTAAGAAAGTGATTATTAAATTCACCACCCAAGTCTGAGATTATCATGTGTGGAATTCCATGTTTACAAATGTAACACTCGTAAAACTTCCTAGCGCATTCAATCTCAGTTTTAGTTTTAAGCGCTATTAGTTCTGTATATCGAGTTAAAGCATCTATAATTACTAAAAGGTGCTTATTTCCTCTGTCTGACTCGTAAAATCCTGTTAACAAATCTAAATGTATTCTTTCAAAGGGTTGATTGGGCACAGGATAAGCCCCCAGGCTGACAGGTGTTTTCGTATGCCCTTTGTTTTCCTGACATGTGCGACAATTAGCTATGTGTCTTTTTATATCTGTAAGCATCGTATGCCAATAAAACAATGATTTGGCTTTCTGTGACATTAATGAGAACCCCGGGTGTCCATGTAATGGATTTGAATGCAACCAATTCAGGACAGTGGAAATAAGTGAGATTGGTACTACTACCTGGTCGTTAGTTACATGTGGTGTATTGCGGGTTTTCCTTGTCACAGTCCTACACAGAATATTATCTTTGATTATATAATTCTGCTGCTTATAATTTATATATCCTTTTTCCTTATGATTGCCTTTCAAAGCATTTATAATTGTTTCTATTTTCTGATCTTTTCTTTGCTCAGTCTGTAACAATTCAGCGCTCCAGCCTAAATTTTCTTGTTCAGATATCGTTTTAACAATAGGCATGGATGTTGATATATCTATTAATTCAGCTAAAGGCTCTGTACAAGATGACACGGGGTTGCGTGATAATGCATCCGCAATGATATTTGCTTTCCCAGGTAAATACCCGATTCTTGCGCCAAAATCTTGAATGATCAAATGCCACCGAGTTCGTTTAGGGCTGTGGTTGAAGCCTTTAAAGAACTCTGTTAGAGGTTTATGGTCAGTAAGAACCTTAACGGGATAACCGTAAATTATGAACTTAAAATGCACTAGTGAATTAACAATAGCTAGCCCTTCCTTGTCTATTACTGCATACTTACTTTCGGAAGTTCTCAATTTTCGAGAATAGAATTACGTATAGCCGACACCTTATCATGGACTACTTTAAGACCTTGGCTTGACACCATGAAACCCAAATATATTAATTCTGTTTTGAAAAATTCACACTTACTAATCTTTACCCTTAAGTTATGTTGTCTTAATCTCTGTAGTACTAGTTCTAACTTACGTAGATGTTCTTCTAAGGTGTTGGAAAAGATTACAAGATCATCCATATAGGCATGCAATATATCCCCTAACAAGTCTCCAAACACTATGTTAATCATTCTTGTAAATGTTATAGGAGCACAACGTAAACCAAAAGGCATCCGTAAAAATTCATAATGTCCCCTGGCTGTGCTGAAGGCTGTGTATGGGATACTATCTTCTTCTAATGATATCTGGTGAAAGCCTTTAACCCTGGATAGGTACGATGGGTCGTTCGCGACCCCGAGCGTCAAAAAAAAACAGGTTTTTCTCACGTGACTCACCCCCGTGACTGAATTTGTGGGTGATCGACCTGCAGGAGGTGTCTCCCCTACACGCTCTAGTAGTGTCCAGATGTGCATTGCTGTAGCTCTACTCCTTCCCCGATTTCTGAGACGCGTCGGGGTCGAGCGCGACCGAGTTTACCCTTCTAAGGTAGTTTGCATAATTATCAAAGTTATTACGTATTATGAAATTGTCGTAGAATGGTGCAACTTGTATAGGTTATCAGTTGTGGAAAGTCTTGGTGGATTGTTTGGCTACCATGTGCATGATTTTTTTTTAGTTAAAATGTCGTTCATCACCACGAGGACCATTTTACCGCGAGTGCCCCTTTTTCATTTTTTTTCATTTTTTTGCCAAGTCATTTTTCCGTAAGATATTGCCAAATAGTGTCGTAAAACTTTTGCTTGTTTAGTGTTGGAAAGTGTGTCTAGATGATCTGGCTACCCATGCATGACTTTGTTTTTGTCAGATACGACGTAGTTATTGGTATATTGGGTATTTAACTGCGGTTACCAATTTCTGTTTTTTTTCAATATTTGTAAAAATTACTACGTAGTAAGGAATTGCCGTATATTATTCATTTTTATTTTCATGTTTATGTGTTAGAAAGTGTGCCTTGATGGTTGGGCTAACACGTGCATGTCTTTTTTTTTATCTGAGATGCCGTATATTAGAAAGTCGGGCATTTTACCGCGAGTACCCCTTTTTAATTTTTTTTCATTTTTTTGCCAAGTCATTTTTCCGTAAGATATTGCGAAATAGTGTCGTAAAACTTTTGCTTTTTTAGTGTTGGAAAGTGTGTCTAGATGATCTGGCTACCCATGCGTGATTTTGTTTTTGTCAGATACGACGTAGTTATTGGTATATTGGGTATTTAACTGCGGTTGCCAATTTCTGTTTTTTTTTCAACATTTGTAAAAATTTACTACGTAGTAAGGAATTGCCGTATACTATTGATTTTTTTTTTCATGTTTATGTGTTAGAAAGTGTGCCTTGATGGTTGGGCTAACACGTGCATGTCTTTTTTTTTATCTGAGATGCCGTATATTAGAATGTTGGGCATTTTTCCGCGAGTGCCCAAAGGGGCACTCGCGGAAAAATGCCCAACATTCTAATATACGGCATCTCAGATAAAAAAAAAGACATGCACGTGTTAGCCCAACCATCAAGGCACACTTTCTAACACATAAACATGAAAAAAAAAATCAATAGTATACGGCAATTCCTTACTACGTAGTAAATTTTTACAAATGTTGAAAAAAAAACAGAAATTGGCAACCGCAGTTAAATACCCAATATACCAATAACTACGTCGTATTTGTTTTGCATTTTTTTGCTTAGTCATGTTACCGTAAGGAATTGGCAAGTAGTGTCGCAAAACTTATATTTTTATAGTGTTGGAAAGTGTTTCTAGATGATCTGGCTACCCATGCCTATTTTTTTTTTAGCCAGATATGGCGTATATATAAGTATGTGTTCGATTTTCCTGTGATTGCCATTTTTTCGTTTTTTCCCATTTCTTTCAAAATTACTACGTACTAAGGAACTATCACAGAGTAATGATTCATTTATATGTTTATTTGTCGGAAAATGTGCCTTGATGGTTTGCCTAGCACGTGGCTGAATTTTTTTTTTCTGAAATGCCGTATATTAGAAGGGCCATTTTTCCACGAGTGCCCCTTTTTATTTGTTTTGCATTTTTTTGCTTAGTCATGTTACCGTAAGGAATTGGCAAGTAGTGTCGCAAAACTTATAATTTTATAGTGTTGGAAAGTGTTTCTAGATGATCTGGCTACCCATGCCTATCTTTTTTTTTTTTAGCCAGATATGGCGTATATATAGGTATGTGTTCGATTTTCCTGTGATTGCCATTTTTTCTTTTTTTCCCATTTCTTTCAAAATTACTACGTACTAAGGAACTATCACAGAGTAATGATTCATTTAGATGTTTATTTGTCGGAAAATGTGCCTTGATGGTTTGCCTAGCACGTGGCTGAATTTTTTTTTTCTGAAATGCCGTATATTAGAATGTTAGCCATTTTTCCGCGAGTGCCCCTTTTTATTTGTTTTGCATTTTTTCGCTTAGTCATGTTACCGTAAGGAATTGGCAAGTAGTGTTGCAAAACTTATATTTTTATAGTGTTGGAAAGTGTTTCTAGATGATCTGGCTACCCATGCCTATCTTTTTTTTAGCCAGATATGGCGTATATATAGGTATGTGTTCGATTTTCCGGTGATTGCCATTTTTTCGTTTTTTCCCGATTCTTTCAAAATTACTACGTACTAAGGAACTATCACAGAGTAATGATTCCTCTAGATGTTTATTTGTCGGAAAATTTTGTTTACTTTTTTTTTGATTGAATATCATCAAATTTTTTTAGCTAAAATATTATATTGTTTTACATTTTTTTTTTTTTCGATTTTATTTCCCTTCAAAAATTTTTTTTTGGGTCAGAATTTCAATTTTATAGTCGTAAAATAATCGACAATTATCCAGCAACCCACCATACAATTTTTATGCATATCCAATAATAATTAGATTAGTAAATAACACCTTGAAATTGACATACCCTTCCTACATTTCAAGTGGCAGATTAGGGAGTCTGAGTCAGTGTGGTTGGCGGCCATTTTGTGGACATATCCGAAGCGTAAGTTGCCCTATCTATATATATTCTTGTTCCCTATAGAATTTGTGATATTTTGGTATATTTTTACCTGCATAAATATCATATTATATATTAAATATATGTATTTTTTTACGAAATTTCTAAGTACTCAAAAAATTACCTTTAGATATGGCCCCTGATATAAATGTAATTTACAAAATAATGAAGATTTTTTTACATATTTCTATTTTAGGATAACATATGTTTATTCCCTAAAAAAATTAGCCACTTCCTATTTCATTTGGGTACCCAAAAAAATTCATGAAATTTGGACAAATTTTTTTGGCCAAAAAAAGTTACTCTTTTTTTCTCATTTCAGATCTTCACCTCCATGGGTCTGACTTCATCCAAAATACATCAAGATGTGTCCTAAACATTCAAGAATCAATTCCTAAAAGGATTTGTGTATATATGTATAAACTTTTTTTTTATGAATTTTTATGTCAGGTCTTTTTTTTTCTACTTAATTTTTTAAAATATTTATAATAAATAGTTTTTCTGCAGATGAGTAGTATTTATTTTTACAGTTGTTTTAAGCATTCATTGAAGTTTTTTTTGGCAAAAGAAAAAAAGGAGGTTACTGCAAAAACTGATTTTTCAAGAATTTTTTTTGGCGTCGGGGTCGTTCGCGTCCGAGTATACCCTTAAAGGGGTGTCCGAGGAGCGTACCTATCCAGGGTTAAGTAAGTCCAAACTGGTAAAATATTTATTCTGATCTAACAAAGACAAAATATCGTCAGTACATGGCACTGGGAATCGATCAGGGATCGTCTCCTCGTTTAGACGACGGAAGTCGACGCAGATACGCCATGTTCGATCTTTTTTCGGTATAACTATTAAAGGAAAATTATAAGGGCTGTTTGATTTCCTAATGACTCCTTCTTCTAGCATTTTACCTACTTCATCATTTATTTCATTCTGGAATTTCATAGGGAGTCTGTACGAGGGTACATAGATAATTTTCTGCTTGTCCTTTAACCTTATTTGATGCTCGATCACATCTGTTTTTCCTAAGGATCCATCCGTAGTGGAAAAAACATCATGATATTTAGTTAAAAGTCCAAAAATTTTTTGCTGAATTTCTTCGTCTTGAATGTCTTTATTGATTTTATTTTCAATAGACCGCAAAAGGGATTCATCCGCAACTGATTGAGAGTGATTGATCTCAGCAACGGTAAGAATACGATGTTTATAAACTTCTACATCCAAGATATGTTGATTTTTGTGAATTACTAAAGTGTTATTTAAATGATTACAGACTTCAATATTACATTGTTGATGTAAGCCTACTGTGTAAATAGCTTGTGTGACAGACAATCCGTTAGTTTTCAAAGTGTCGGAAAGGATTAATATTTCAGATCCCGGTAATGTTTTCTTTATTTGCACTATTAAATTAGAAGGTACGTTTGGTTCGATAGATTGCGTGCAAGATGATATTACGGGTGAATGAGAATTCTGCTGGGTCGCGTATATTATTTCTTTATTAGTGAGACAAGTTATTGGTTCTTCAACGTACGTTACGGTTACATTTGTCATCTCCTTTTTATCCAAAACTGATTTTAAGGTATTAGAAGACTTATAGAATTTCCCTTTGATATACACGCCATGCTTGGCAGGGGCTAAGATAATGTTTTGATTTCCCATAGATGGGTATCCTATAATTACAGCTGGATACATATCAATGTTTTGTACAACAACAAATGTATCGGCAAACGTGTGTTTACCGACTTTGAATTGAACATGAGTTATGCCTATGACATTTAATTCATTATTTCCTATACCCGAGAGTCTAACTCCGGATTTTTCAATCGGAAAGTTCGAAAACAACAAATGATGTGTCTTCAAATCCATGATATTACGTGGACTACCAGAGTTGTCGGGAATTTCGACCTGATCAATCAAAATTCCCGCCATTTGACTCCGCCTACGATTGCGTCAAATTGGAGGGAGAGGAGAGAACTCGCGGGCGAATGAATGTCGTTCAAGACGAGAATGTTTAGAACCAAAAAGAGAAACCGCCTGGTAGGGGAGGCGTTGAGACTAAAGAAATCGTCCACTTGTAATTTAAGATTAAGAAATATAACGTCATTCTATTGTAACATGATAAAAAAATCCAATCTAGAAATTCAGGTTCAGAAAAAATTGCGGGAAAAAGGTGACGTCGGAGGTTGCAGAGGCCCGCTCTGCCTCTTTGATCCGACGTCCCCAACCACAGTAAGTTCTAATTGTTCTCTCTCCCCACCCTAGTGTACCCAGGTCGGTTTCCATGTAGGTCTTGCTAGAGTTGTGTAAAATTTGTATCTGTAAATATTTCATCGATCCTTGTGCCAGGGGATCAGTGTTATTGTGTAAAGTACGTAAAAAGGTCTCGGTAAGGCGTTTATCGTGATAACTCTCTAAATGTTTAATTAATTTTGCTAAAATCTTGAGTCCGATGCGGATATAGTTTTTTTTCAGTAACGCACATGTTCTTTAAGTCAAGTATCTCTTTGTATGTCAAGTAAAGGTTTATTTTTTATATTTCTCGTATTAGATTATTATTTTTTATAATAAATTTTGTTAAAATATAGCCGTATTCTACTTATTTCCTGAATGGTTTTGAGAGGCTAGCCCTTAAGGCCTTGTGACATGCCCAGCACATCGGGCAACTTAGTAAACCGGTGAAATTTCGCCACATTTGGTCCTTCGAACTGGATCACAAGCGCTTCCCAGAGCCGGACGGGACTTAATTAAAATATGAGCTTTTGAGGGTGGGAGAGAAGTAACAATTAAAGGTCGTCTACGTCCCGATGTGCGATCGCCCACGAGGGTCAGTTTCTTTGAGTCCCTTCCTAACGTAAAGTTACCTTTCTTTCCTTGCTTTGCCAAACCCCCCCCAAACGTAAAGTAAAGTTAATTAAGATGGCGGTGTCCACGATCGTGCACATCGAGGCGTCGATGGGCCTAGTGCAAGACTTACTGAGCGAAACGCAAAGGGCGCTATTAGAGACCTACTCTGAGTCCGTTTACCAGAATTTGGTAACGGAGTTGCAGGCAGAGGTCCGACAGCTTAAAGAGCTATACAAAAGCCAGCTCGTGAAACTAGAATCTAGTATCGAAGCCTGAATCAGGCACATGTTAGGCGAAGCTACACATGCTTCCACCCTATTGTATAATAGGATAGATAAAGTGAAAGGCCCTTCAATGGGGAATGTTGCCCTCCCCAGGTTGAAGCCGCTGCCTCTCCCCACATTTGAAGGGGAAGTGCAAGAGTACGCATCGTACCGTGAACTATTCACAATCCACGTGGATAGAAGAGCTGATTTAGACGAAGTGTCTAAATTCACATATTTATTGGGGACGTTGGGCAAAGAGCCACTTAGAATCATCAAATCTCTAAGTGTAACCGCCGCGAACTATAGTGTAGCATTAGACCTATTAGATATGCAATATGGCAACGTGCACCAGACACTCATGATTCTGCACCGTAAATTAGCCAACATCTTTGTGCCGTCACTAAACCCAGTAGAACTCAAAAGGTTCCGTTTTGAGTTGACCATCATTATTGAACAAATCAAAAGACTGAGTACCAATGACATAGGCCAGGGCATGGTCATGAGCCTCATTAATCAAAAACTGTCAGAGGGAAATCTCTACTGCAAAGTGGTAGAGCATTTGAGAAAATGCGACTATACGTTGGACGAGTTTTTCGAGGCAATAGATTTTATTGTGAGAATGCTAGAAGACGATGCGTTGCAGAGAGGCGACAGTCTTGAGAGTGAAAAAAGACCAGACAGTAGTGTAAGACCGAAAACCCATCCCATCCACCATAATTCTTGCCCATTTTGTAACGAACGGCACCCGCCTCACGGATGTCGCCAAGTCACTGACGTAGCTGCTAGACGTCGCATTTTGCTAAAAAGGGGTCTTTGTTTTAATTGCACGAAATCAGGCCATCGTAGCGATAAATGTCCCGTTTCAAATTCCTGTAGAAACTGTAATGCTAAGCACCACACTGCAATTTGCGATGCGGGTAGACCGCAATCAATCCCTAGTCATAGTAGTAATAGTCAATCAACAACGTCCCGCCCCGTAGTAAATGCGACTCCTGCGCAGAACGAAACTGCCCCCCGTACATCCAAAGTTAAAGTGGAATCTAAACAATGCAAAAGTGCAAAGATTGCACAGAAATCTGATGTAGACCTCCCATGTACCCTCTTGCCAACCGCGATGGCAGACATATATCGAAAACAAGGTCACAAGCGAGTCCGCCTATTCCTTGACTCCGGGAGCCAAAGAAGCTTTATATCGGCGAAAGTCGCCGATCAATTAGGCCTACCGGTAGTAGGGCAAGTGTCATTGAGTATAGCTCGCGGAAATAAGTGGACAGTACAACGTAGTGAGTTGTAGGGTTGAGATGGGAAAAAGAACCGTGAGGATGAAGTTGGTGGCACACGAACACGTGGACGTCCCGATACATAACGCTGGTTATGTAAAGGTAAGACAGCATCTGTTGACCAAGGGAGTCACGTTAGCCGATCCAGCAAACCAATCAGATACCATGAAGAACGTACACATATTAGTTGGAGCTGATTATTTTAGCTATTTTATTATAGGTATTGAAAAAGTAGATGGGATAAATCTTTTCTTGACGCATAATGGTATGTCCCCGTACGGGAAGGTGCCACAGTGGCTGTTCCAAGGGGAAAAGATCGAACAAGTAAGAACGTTGAGAGTGTGCAGAGTCACGAACGAGCCATATCTGTGTGATGTAGACGAGTGGTGGCGATTAGACCGTGTTGGCATCGCCCCATCTGAGCAATACACTGTTGGCGAGGCCGAGGCCGTGCGAAAGGTATCGCAAAGCGTTGTGAGAAAACCTGAGGGATATCAGGTTAGCCTACCATTCGGGTCGGATGCTAGGCCAGAAACAAATTATCGTAACGCTGTGGCGCAGTTAGAGTCGTTGCAGACCAAATTCAGAAAGGATAGGAAATATTTTGAACAATATCAGGGAGTGATAGATAAATATATCGAAGCAGGTTTTATATCAGAGGTGAAAAATCCCATAGTGGAAGGTTATTACATGCCACACTTTGGAGTTAAGAAAGACAGCCGTACCACCCCCCTTAGAATCGTGTTCAATGCCTTGGCAAAGTCAAAGGGTTTTAAGTCATTGAATGCATGTCTCTTACCTGGGCCCAATTTGGTAGAGGTAGCATATAGTTTAATCATAAGGTTTACGTTGAACCGATATGCCATGTTAGCCGACATAAGTAAAGCATTCCATCGTGTTTTGTTAGATCCTCGTGGTGCCAAATACACACGATTTCTGTGGCGCGAGGCAGCTGGTCGAGCGCTTACCTTCGCCTTTAGAGTCGTGGTGTTCGGCATCACAGCTAGTCCATTTTTGCTACAACAGATATTAAATTGTCATTTTAAAGAGGAAGGCCGGCCAGATTTAGTAAAATCTTTTTATGTCGATAACTATCTGGCCACATTTGAGGATTTAGAACATATGAGGCAAGAGCATGAGTCTGTTCATAACATCCTAAAAGGGGCGGGTATGCCCTTGGAAGGGTGGGCAAGCAATCACTTGACCTTCGATAGCGAGAAACAGTGGAGTGAGCCTGTGAGTGTGAACGTGCTCGGGCTGCGATGGGCCCGGGACGTGGACAGATTGTGTGTGAAAGAAAGTAAAAGGATCTGCGAGTTGGGGGAGGGATGGGTGCCTACGAAGCGTAGGGTACTTTCCCTGTTAGTCTGCATTTACGATCCGATAGGTTTGATAAGCCCATTATTTGTAAAGGGAAAACTTTTCCTCCAACAACTATGGGAGGATAATGTAGGTTGGGATGATGTGTTAGGAGAAGAAAGGGCTAAACAGGCAAGTGAATTGTTGAGTGATTTGAAAGCGGTGAGCGACATCACCTTTCAAAGATCGATAGGAAAAAGGGGTTTAGAACTTCATGTCTTCACCGATGCCAGCAGTCAGGCATATGGAGCAGTGGCATATACCAGGGACGATTGCAAACGGGTAAGTTTGGTTACTAGCAAAATGAGGATCACTCCGAAAGGGATGAGCAAACTGACGATCCCCAAGCTAGAGCTACTGGCCTTGTTGTTAGGCAGCAGACTAGCAAGAACACTCAAGGAACTGATCGAGCCACGGGAAATAGTAATGTGGACCGACAGTAAGGTAACATTGGCATGGGTAGCATCTCCCGATGCCAGGTCTAATAAAAATGTGTTTGTTTCTAACAGAGTGGTGGAGATTATTTTTATTCAGCACGTTTGTAGTTTCAGTCTGAACCATGTCCCTAGTCATCAGAACCCTGCCGATATCCTATCCAGAGGTGCAACGGCTCGACAATTGCAAGCTAACTCCCTGTGGAGGAACGGTCCAGAATTCCTCAGGACCACGGGAAAGCCTGTTCCTTGCAAGGGGGAAGATCCACTACATCAAACTCACGTAGTAGCGGCGGTACAGGAATTGAGGGAGGAGATGTGTCCTACCCCCCCAGGCGAGATTTGGTACATCCTGAAAAGGGAAGTAGGGTTCCAATTCTTGTTGAGAGTAGTCAGACTAATTTTAAAGTTTACTAAGATAGAACGGCATCCGTTCAGTATTGTTGTCCAATTAGAGCAAAAACATTATTTGCCTACTGTTTATGCCTACTTAGAGGGCGGAGTCAGACCCCCTCGTGAAGTTGCTAATTTTGTCAGACAATTGAATCTAGTTTTAGTAGATAATCTCATCTGCACCAGGGGACGAGTGTCCCAAGTAGGAGAAACTGATCAGTTAATTCTCTTGCCAGCCAAAGGGCATTTAGTTAGGATGTATTTAAATTATTTACATCAGTTACATTTGCATTGTGGGGTGAATACTCTGATAGGTATCTTTCGACAGAAATGTTGGGTGGCGGGTCTACGTTCCATTGCGAAGCGAACCGTGCGGCAATGCCCCGAATGCAAGCTAGCCTTCCAGCCTCTAACGAGACAGCCACCACCACCCCCCCCTGCCAAAGGAAAGGATCACCCTCACAAAACCCTTCACAGCGGTCGGAGTGGACCACACAGCATCCATACAAACCGAAACGCGGCCAGGAAATATACTTATCATAACCTGCATGGCTAGCAGAGCCGTGTACCTTGACTTTTGTCCCTCTTTGGAAGCAGAAGAATTCGTGTTGGCACTAAGACGGTTTAGTGCCACCCATGGTGCCCCGCAGCTCATCATGTCCGATAACCATCAAACCTTCAAGGCTGCCAGCCACCTCCTGCAGGGACTTTACGAAGAAGAGGAAGTCCAGCAGTTCTTGAGGAAAACTGGCATAAAGTGGCGGTTTCAGACGCCCCGTGCACCTTGGAAAGGTGGGTTCTCCGAGCGTTTGATAGGAGTAACGAAACGGACCCTCCAGATAGCCCTCGGAAAGAAGTACCTGCCGGACGCCCACGTGCTAACCCTCGTGAAAGAAGCAGAAGCAGTGGTGAACAATCGGCCGCTTATGTACAGTGGTGACGAGCGCGAGGATGAAGTCCTCACCCCCTCCCATTTGCTAAGAGGACACCAAGTCCACCTCATGGCACCAATCTTGCCGGATGACCATCTCAACGCAACCTTCACCTCTCGGAAGCTACGTGATCGTTACATAAGACTGACAGATTCACTGAAGGCGTTCCGAGAACGATGGAGAAGGGAATACTTGAGCGCCTTGAGAGCCCAGCACGACTGTCGGTCCGGGGAACGCTCCAAGCTGCACCACGGAGACATCGTGCTAGTTAAACATGAAAATAAGAAAAGAGCTACATGGCCTCTCGGACGTGTCGTGGAGACGTATCCTGACGACGACGGAGTCGTGCGTTCGGCTAAAGTGTTGTTTGAGGGTGTCGAGTCGCTGCGAGCTGTCAGCCACCTGGTTCCCCTAGAAATAGCCCCCTCTGAGGATGACGATGGAGGAGACGACGACGGCGATGACGGAGAAGAGGGCGCGTACAGTTCGACAGCAGGAATGCCAGGGATAGTGGAGATGTCTGGGGACGACCAGGATATGGCACCAGCTACGTCATCTCAACAACCAGCCACAGGAACGGACGACAACGACGAGAAAGGTGAGAACTATGCAGTTAGTGAAAGAAGTGAAAATAAAACAGAATCAGAGCAGACGAACGCACAAGGACGTTCTGCACGCCCATTGAGAAGGGCTGCCGCGAAACAGCGAGAACTGATGGACTGTCTGCTGAAAGGTAACAATATATAAAACATAACTGTAAACATTGAGTGAAAAAGGGGAGTGTCCTATCTGGAAGGTAGGGAAGGTGGAGTTTGTGAGGTGTGCATGAATCTGCGGAAGCTGGAAGCGCGTAGGGGGTGGAGAACGGGGACGGGATGGTCTCTCGTGCGTACAGACCGAGCGTTGCACAGAACCAGCCCCTCCCTCTTGTACTCCATCAAGTAACAGCCTGCATGTAGCAGCGCTATATAAGTCTCGATTATTGTGAGTTAAGACAGACTGAACTTGAATTGTTATGTATGCATTTCCATTGCCATTTTCTGATTGTCTTAGGCCCATTGCGTAATTGCCTTTACATTTGAATTGTTATGTATGCATTTCCATTGCCATTTTCTGCCATTTTCTGATTGTTATGTATGCATTTCCATTGCCATTTTCTGCCCTTTTCTGATTGTCTTAGGCCCATTGCCTAATTGCCTTTGCATTTGAATTGTTATGTATGCATTTCCATTGCCATTTTCTGATTGTCTTAGGCCCATCGCCTAATTGCCTTTGCATTGGAATTGTCATGTATGCATTCCTATTGTTATTTTGGTTTGTTTTAGGCCCATTGCCTACTTGCTTTGCCATTTGAATTTTGTAATATGTATGTGTACATTACCACTAATTTCTGCTGTTCCTTATGTGTATTATACACGAGTACATTAGAATTGCTAGGCCCATTGCCTAATTTGAACTGTTGTATGGCTATATGTATATTATTGATTGTGTTTATTGCCCCGGGGTAACATTGCTGTGTGTTGTACATTATGCGTACTCTGTTCGAGTCGTTGCGGAGAGCTACGCAGCGAGCCTAACAGAGTCTCGGAGTAAGTCACTCCCCCCACCCCGAGTCCAGCCCTGTCCAATTGACCGACGTTTCATCGCTCCTTATTTGGGGCGTGGAGGATGTCGGGAATTTCGACCTGATCAATCAAAATTCTCGCCATTTGACTCCGCCTACGATTGCGTCAAATTGGAGGGAGAGGAGAGAACTCGCGGACGAATGAATGTCGTTCAAGACGAGAATGTTTAGAACCAAAAAGAGAAACCGTCTGGTAGGGGAGGCGTTGAGACTAAAGAAATCGTCCACTTGTAATTCAAGATTAAGAAATATAACGTCATTCTATTGTAACATGATAAAAAATCCAATCTAGAAATTTAGGTTCAGAAAAAATTGCGGGAAAAAGGTGACGTCGGAGGTTGCAGAGGCCCGCTCTGCCTCTTTGATCCGACGTCCCCAACCACAGTAAGTTCTAATTGTTTTCTCTCCCCACCCTAGTGTACCCAGGTCGGTTTCCATGTAGATATTGCTAGAGTTGTGTAAAATTTGTATCTGTAAATATTTCATCGATCCTTGTACCAGGGGATCAGTGTTATTGTGTAAAGTACGTAAAAAGGTCTCGGCAAGGCGTTTATCGTGATAACTCTCTAAATGTTTAATTAATTTTGCTAAAATCTTGAGTCCGACGCGGACATAGTTTTTTTTCAGTAACGCACATGTTCTTTAAGTCAAGTATCTCTTTGTATGTCAAGTAAAGGTTTATTTTTTATATTTCTCGTATTAGATTATTATTTTTTATAATAAATTTTGTTAAAATATAGCCGTATTCTACTTATTTCCCGAATGGTTTTGAGAGGCTAGCCCTTAAGGCCTTGTGACATGCCCAGCACATCGGGCAACTTAGTAAACCGGTGAAATTTCGCCACTAGAGTCAAAAAATAACGTAAAGGATTTGTGTTCTAAATTTACAGCATATAAGGTTGGTCGTAACTCATTTTGGCTTATTATTGTATGAATTCGTTGCAAATCTACGGGAGCATGCACTGTTTTACTTAATTCGGCCGTGTGTTTCATAGGAAAATCTATTGTCTCACCATTATCTGATGAAACATTAAATTGATTATTCAATACTATTGATGTTGACATGAATGACCTTGACCCAACATCACTCTCTTCCCCTCTGGAGTTAACTATGTGGTATTTGCTTTGCTCTGTACATTCTGAAAATTAGTCTGACCTTGCGAGGTCTGGTTTGACGACCCAGGCTCAGCGATATTCGAAGAAGTGTTTGTTTGCTTTGGACTCTGAACTACATTGACATTTGGTTGTTTCTTCTTATTGTTAAAATGAGGATTTTTCTTTTTATTTCCATATGGAACTGACTGTGGAATTGACTGTGTATTTCTGGGATTCTGTTGTGTCTTACGCGAGTAACATTGATTGTATGAATCAGTTGAACTATTATGAATCGAGCAGAATTTCGTTCTGCAGTCCGCGCTTAAGTGACCTTGACGTTTGCAATTATAACACGTCATTCCCGCTACATGAGTATTAACTACGTTCACTGTTTGTGGCTTTGTTTCATTCTTTGCAAAAACTTGAGTTAACACGGGATCGAGATCTGGACACTTGGACATGTGTTTCTTTATCTGTTTATATACATCCAATTCCATACTTGCAGGCGTTAACTTTTTATCAAAACACCGCACTAAAGCTTCAAGCAACATAAGTGTCATGCAAGTTAAATACATTAATCGTAAAAAATCTTTCACGGAGATGTTATCCCTAGTAACCCAAGTGGAATTACCTAAAATATCCTGATATTCATTAAGCCTATCAGCTATGAGAGCTGCTCTCTCAATAACATCAAGCCGATTCATAGTGGCTTGATTAAGTGTATTTCGTAACGTTAATACTACATCCAAGGCTTCTTCACCCCCATAGACCGTGCGTAACCTAACTTTGAAATCATCCCAGGTAACTGCTTCTTGAAATGAAACACCTCTTAAATACGCACTCGCATCCCCCTTAGAAAAATCTATAAAACTTTTAGCTTCTTGTAATTGTACAAAAGGGTCTACGATTTGTTTGGCATTTAAATGGGCATCGACGGATGAAATCCATGACTCCACATTTTGTGGCAAGAACCCATTGACTCGACCCTGAAAAGGAAGGATTGCTGACCTGGCATTTACAAGCGTCACAATTGGAGGAGGATTAGTCTGGCTTACGCCACTAGGTCCAGGGGTAGGGCTCACAGGGGGAGTCATGACTGCTGTATTTCTTTTCCTATCTCTTCGACCCCTTGCAATTCTATCAAAATATCTATATGAATACCAACGTCCACTGCGTAAACGCATATGTATAATAAAATTCCCCAAACAATGTTACTAATCCCAAGACATTTCTGAAAGAAAACCGAACACAAAGATATTTCCTGTAAATTTCTGAAAGAAAAAGGAATTAGCACAAAGAGAGAAAAAATTCTAGATGAGAATTCGGAGTTGAGCACAGTTTCCTTTAATGAAAGGAAATAAAAGATTAGCAAACCACTCACCCCAGTAATAATCGACTAACGACTCGGGATAACTACACTTCACTGCCCAAACTGGAATGAATTCAAAAACTTGTACTTAGCTTATATATGGTTCTGTGTGATGTCGACACATCCTCTCTCTCTCTCTTGATGTTTTGTTAGCGATGTATCGTTCGAGTTTCCGTTGAATGTAGTGCTTCCTGGATATGTTTTGTAAACGTTGAACGTCAGTCCTTGGGTTTCCTAGGATGTTGATTAAAGATCCAGTTCATCAGTTTGTATTTATAACATTCATTAAATGTTATATATTTCGATGGACTATGTTACTTAGTCAAAATTGTAGATACATGTAGATAACGTTGAGTTCTTAAAGATCTTTCTCTGGTTTTACAGCTTTATTTTGATGTCTTGAAGATCTTCCTCTAATTCTTAGAGTTTATTATTATAATTACTTGAAGATCTTTCTCTGATTCGTAGAGTTTAACCGCTGCCACCATTTCTTAGTGTGCTACTTTCATAAGCACACATTGAGTATGTGTTGTTTAAGATGTTAAGGCTGGATAACGAAGTTCATCTTATTAGCTTTAAAAGTATTTATTCTCTAAAAACAACAGAGTTAAACATCTCCATCATAGGAGTGTAGCTGGTTTGGTCGGATGACCAATTCTGGTGAAGTATAGATATGAACTGATTAAATTATCGATATCACAGATATCGTATGCTTAGTTGACGTAGCATTTTAAACACAATGTGGAAACTTACATTCTTTCTCGGAAGACACCTGCATCCGGTGACGTCACAATCTTTCACACACTGATGCATTGGTGTTGACGTTTAAGAAAAATGTTACATTGCCGAGGCTGCATAGTGCATCCTGTTTATGATTTTACATGACTACAGCAAATCTCACGGCTAGCATCTTCATCCAAAATGACATATTACGTCATGTGTTTTAAACATGTAATAACAACTATTTCATTTATTACATATGTAGTTTTGTAGAGAAAGGGAGGTCGCAAGTCTCTCCTTTGTCTCTGGTTCATTATACAAGAGCAACTCAGATAATTTAGGGAGACATACATTAAATTGTCAACTTGTGACATCCGCGTCAAATGGACTTCCTTCCAATCCTTTTCCTGTCCGGGAAAAGCTGGTGACAGAGGCTTGCACTCTTCGAGTGTGGGACATGGGTTACCCGCCTCCACCGCTTTGGCAACAGATGTAAATGCCTTCCCCCTAAAGGGGAATGAGAGTGAAGTAGTAGCAAGAAAGGAAGGGTGTCTGTTATTCATTTAAAATACCTTAGACTCTGAATGACCCGCCTTTTTCAGACTACCTGAGATAATCTGTGCCTTATCATGGTCGAGAATTATGACATCCTTTGGTTCCGTTCCTTTTCTTGACTTTGGTTCGTACTTCAGTCGAACCCAACAATTAGGGAAAGCATCAAAGCTTGGCCAAAATTGAATTTTGTCCAAAGGAACAGCACCCATTTTCTCTGAGATGTAGAGATTGCCATTTAAAATCGGCATCTGCTCCGCAAACCTCCAGAGATTGGTTTTGGAGCATGTTGGTAGGTCTTGATCCGTGGGTCGTTTGATTGACCCCTGGGAAGCGACAAGAGAAGCTTTGCGAGGCTCTATCTTGCGTTTTACTTCCTGCTTTTCATTTTGTTTATGAAAGCTCTCTATCTGATTCTTCAGTTGGATACATAATTGTACCATTTTATCCAATAGAGGGGTAGAAGACGAAGATGTCGACATCGATGGCTCTATAGCTGGCATAGGCGGAGGAAATTCCGACACAACATTTTTCTGTTCTACCTTGGGGCACTTCTTACCCTCAATCCCAAAGGTTTTCTGGTTGGCTCCTGAGGCACTACTATTTCCGTACTTGCTTTCGGAAATAGTAGCTTACGCATCCTATCATTAGGTAGGAAAGGGCCCGGAGAGATTTTTGAAAGCCTCTCACCCAGTTGCGTAATTTGTATTGAGCTGTTTCTCTAGTCTCCGTAGACTTGGGATTTTCAAAACCTTCAGACATTAATGTCCGGCATATATTGCAAACCTGTGTGTTCCAATAATGTAGGGATCTGGAAATAATATTGCAGGGGGCATGAAACCTGCAAGTATTATGACCGTAAAAATACTTACTCTTGGCCTTGCAGAGGACTGCTGCATAAGGTATCTGGTGTTCCTCCTGTAAAGAAAGGAAAACCAAATGAGTATACAAAGGATAATCTCCCTGATAATCAACATGCAAAGGTCATCTACAACAGAATAGCTTAGGATAGTAATCTATAAAGGGATAGTAGGAGATACACACTTGTGTACCCCTGTGAGCAAATGCTGTTACCTCCCCTCAGTATTAACTACATGGGGATTCCTCTATTGAGTAACTCCAAGTAGAAGGGCTCTTACCCCTAGGGGTAGAGAAGTACCAATTCACTGTCCCAAAATAATGTTAATATTGTGGGGTCAGGATGACTGATTCTCAGTCAGAATATTGAAGAAAAACTATTCATTCAATATATGAGCGGTACCAGCGGAATGCTCGTACAAGGGTACCCAAGGTATGTTAGAAATGACTACTGTATAATGGTACTGTAGTTTTCTATTTGCAGTAAGTCTATATTGCAATTTACTGGCTACTGTACATCATGTATTGTAGTCTAGTCATTATGCTGCCTTTATAGTAGCATATGACAGTACGGTCCATCTAGCATGAAGCCAGCTGGACTAGGGAAAATATAGATATATATTTGTGTATCCCACTCAGCCTATTTGCTGTAGCCTTCCTTACAATATTAAAATATAGAGTTTCCTGATCACGGAGAATCAAGGATAAAGGCTCTACCCTTTAAGGGTTAGGAGTGTATCACTACTGCCTTGAAGTTATTTAATATTGTAGGGTAATCCGACTACTGATTTCTAATCAGGATATTGAAGAAATCATATTCATTCAATATGGGATTAAGTTCAGCAAATGCCTGTGTTGGATATCCAAGATATATTGGAAATAACTACTAGTATACAATATATAGTAGTTTTCTATCTGCAGTATATTCTATACTGTAGATATACTGGCTACTTGTATAACATATACTGTAGTTCAGCCGGCATGTTGCCGGAATAACTAGGTCTTGCCGGCATATCTAGTATGCTAGCTAGAGAGAGAGATAGCATGGAGGAAAAGCTACTCCTTTACTGTGTATGTATACAGTAATTAAGGATGTAAAAGTCTAATTTTACTGCCTTTCCTCCAAATAGAAGGTTCCAATGGAAGGGGAGAATGTACCATTCAGGCTTCCATCCAGTTACAGTACTATTGCCGGTAATGTGCCACCATACACTGCCGGCAGGCTAGCCTCCGGCAGTATCAGTAAAGTCGGTGTGCTGCCATCTAAGTCAGCACTTATCTGTACTGGCCTGGCCGGCAGCAATCCGGCAACAGAACTTGTGAATAGCAGTCCAAGGGAGAACTGAAGAACCTTGGGGATAGTAAGGGAGTTCCCACTCTCAGCCATCAGTTGCCGGCAGCCGCCAGTTGCCGGCAGCCGCCAGTTGCCGGCAGCCGCCAGTTGCCGGCAGCCGCCAGTTGCCGGCAGCCGCCAGTTGCCGGCAGCCGCCAGTTGCCGCAGCCGCCAGCTGCCGGCAGCCGCCAGTTGTCGGCAGCCATCTTGGCTGCCGACAGTCATCGACTAATGGTAGGGACCGTAGCTACCGACAGATGATGTGGTTGCCGGCAGTATGCATCGCCGTTCGCCAATGTCATGGTTAGAGAGGGAGTCTGGCCGGCTCCAGCAACCTACCGGCAATGGTAAGGTTGCAAGATGCCGGCCCAAAGAAAGACAATGGCTCGGCCATCAAAAGTGGACAGAGGGGTAGGGAACAGGGTCCTGTATAGAGTGTGAAAGAAACTGGCAAAATTGTCTGTCCTACCACCTGTTAAAAGAAACTCTGTTTCAGTATCGGCAGAATCCTAGGTGACAGGAGAGACTAAGTTCTCCATCCTAGAGATTGCCGACACAGTTAAGGGGATAGCGGCATTGCCGCCTCCTCTCAACAAGGGAGAAACAGAGTTCCAGTGCCGCATCATCCTAGGCAAAAGAAGATCACTCTTCAGCCTAGAGGACTGCGGCACAGGACTAGTCTTTTAGTCGCAAGGAGAAGATGGTATCCTATCACTACTTCAAGTGCGGCTAGGGAGGGCTAACCTCCATTGCTGGCAGCCTAGCCGGTAGGGGAATGATGGTATTCTACAACCCATTCGCCCTCCCGGCAGGTCGCCGACATAAGACTAAATACTCTGAGATTCTGACTAAATCCCAAAACCTGCTGGTATACCACAACCAGCGGTTTAAGGGAAGAGGCAGGAAAAACCCTAGGTTAGTCATGTCTGAATAAAATTCAAGGCACGGCTATTAGGGTTGTAGCCTGAAGCTACCTCAGAGGGAAAGAGATTACCCTTAAATCTCTGAAGAGACGTGTAATGTTTCATATAATTCTAGGAGGTATCAGTCTCCACTTGAATTGAAAAACAATACACGAGGGTACCCAGGGGATGTCTGAACATATAGTAAAACACCTAGGTTAGGTTACCTACGCTAGACGAGATCTCGGTTACCTAAATCACCGAAACTCTAACTATACGATCGACAGAAAAAAGGAAAATTATGCACATTACTAAATCTTTACGAGAATAATTGCCTATATAGCTAAATAATTAAAATAATTAAATGAAGCTATTTAAAACTGGAAGTCGTTCTGCTATCTAAATAATACATGCCTAACGAACGACGGCGCCCATGGCGCCTCCAGTAACTGGCCTAGCTCTTAGGCACAATAAATTACTCTAATTTCATTGTGAAACAGGAGCTAAATTATACTCATAGTAAACACCCGATACTCAACTTTCCAGAGGCGGAAGAAGATGGAGAAAGCATAATTATAATCCTGTAAAACGATCGAAAAGTTAGATCAGCAGGGAATACCACCGAGTGAAATCGCTACAAAATAAGGAATGTCCACCATCGTGGGAATGGCGCTGTTGTCATACTCAATAGTAGTACGAGAACGGGGATAGCCTTGATACGGCTCCCTTTTTATTTTACCACACCTCCTCGAAGCGTAAACGCTATTTTTTTTAATATTAATCTTGAGCTCAAATAATAGTATTTATACTTACAAATTTTTTTTTTTGCTAAATCTCTCTCTCTCTCTCTCTCTCTCTCTCTCTCTCTCTCTCTCTCTCTCTCTCTCTCTCTCTCTCTCATCTTCAGAAACATTCTTCCCATCGTAGCTAAATACTTACTTGGATGAGAAATATAATTGGTATATGCACATATTTCCCTGTTTTTTTTAAGTGAGCCTATTCATATACAGTTCTCCTAGTTGACTAAAATGCCAAATGCAACATATGCCTAGTAAAGGAAACTAATTTAACGGGATATCAGTGATAGGCTTACCTGAATTCCAATAGTAATTAGATTATTAAAAAGATTTTGTGTCAATATGGCATCTTCTTTCAGACTTCGTACAGTCTTAGAGCAGCAATTGAGCAACACGTGCCTATGGTTTCTGGCAAAATCATTGGGTTGGAAATGTGACGAACAAATTCGTGCATATTTGGCATTGATACCATCATTTCCTTTGCATGTTCACCCACTTCTTACATAGTTCTGCATCTTTTGGGAAACGGGAAAATCTATTTTCTTTTCACCACCAACAGTTATATTGGTCTTGCAAGAATTAGAACACCCATATATGACACACATAACCATTATGAATCTGTCAATGCAAATGAAAACAAGAACGCCTGTGGGAAAAAAAAAACAGCACATTTCTCGCCTATAGGTTGCCTGGTTGAACTCTCCAGGTGACGTCATGCGCGGGAGTGTAGAAAACGGGACCTCTAGGTAAGTCACCTTATCTTATTCCATCTTGCTACTACCTACCTATGGATATGTTTCTTATCGTACCTAATTAAGGAATAGAAAAAGAAACTAAAATCTGAATTAGAAAGCTGAATAGATTTCTTATACATAATATAGATAGAATATATATATATATATATATATATATATATATATATATATATATATATATATATATATATATATATATATATATATATATATAATTGTCGCTAGATTACGGAAAAAATTTTCTTTAGTCTAATAAAATGTACGATAAAGATTTTTATGTAGAAATTATTATTATAGTTATTGTTATTATTATTATTATTATTATTATTATTATTATTATTATTATTAGCTGAGCAAAAAATTTTTATATATGTCGTGAACGAAATGAGTGACCTCATATGAAATGCCAAATTTTTTGAAAGATATCTCACACAACCCATAGCCCACTTGTTCCCTTTTATAATCGCCATAGATTTTGGCGCGGGTTTGCCCGGGCGGGGAGGGGGGGGGGGGGTTGCTGCGTGGGGGGCGTGTTAACTGATATTTTTGGCGGCGGGGGCAGTAACTCTTGTACCAATTAATATACTCAAATCAAATCTAAGGGATTATTTATATATATATATATATATATATATATATATATATATATATATGTATATATATATATATGTATATATATATATATATATATATATATATATATATATATCTATGCATATATATATATATATATATATATATATATATATATATATATATATACATATATATTTATATACTGTATATATATATATATATATATATATATATATATATATATGTATATATATGTGTGTATATATATATATACATATATATATATATATATACACTGTATATAAATATATATATATATATATATATATATACATATATATATATATATATATCCATCCATATATATAAATATATATATATATATATATATATATATATATATATATATATATGTATATATATATATATATATATATATATATATATATATATATATATATATATATATATATATATATATATATATATAAGCTTTGTCTCTGCCAATTTTCATGTTCATCCCTGCTACAGGCATGCTCTGGCTATCACTTTTGTTCGTAAGTGACGATTTTTAGCTAAAAAATCAGTGGGAAGCCGCAAACTACTACTAGAGTTTTAGAGATATACAAATGATTTCCACAGGGTTTGATGAATGTTATGTGAATTACATTTCATGCTAATTTTTGTAATGATAATTGCCAGAAAAAAGTCACAGTAGCCATTTTTCAATATCCGCGGGAGGCCGATTTTCGGTGGTGCCATAAATTACCCGTAGAATACCTCACATATTATCTAGATGAAATTTTCAGGGATTTATGGAATGGATATTTCCTTTGTTCATGCCAATTTTCAAGTTGATATCTGCCATAGAAAAGCCATAGCAAAAGTTTATTTCTGTATGGGTTGAATGGTTATTTTTGGCGGTGGAGTAAATTGTTCTTAGAATGATTCACATATCCAAACGAAAATTTCAGGGGTTGATGTGAGACCGTTTCTCTGTTGCTGCCAAATTTCATGGTAATATCTACAATTGAAAAGGCACAGCTGTCATGTAGCCCTCTTGAATATGCTGTTAGATGTAGCAACATTACAGTGAACAGCGTGATAGTGATCGACATCAACGAGGGACAATGATTGTTATAAAATATCGTATACCATGGAAAGTAAAAAGAATGGCCTTTTAAAATGTGTATGAAATACGAATATTGCAATTACTTATACGTGTAAAGGAAATTATCTAGATGCTGGTTTAGCTTGCATTCTTCCGTGCTTTTATGAATCTAGGTTGCAGCCTACCATTCTCTTATAGTATGTATCTTACCTTCATATTTAAAGAAAGTAGTTCGTATCCTACCAAATGAGAGTTCAGTAAAGGCAAAAAATAAGATTGTGATGTACAGACCATTCATCTGAACAAATACATGAACCAATACTAACTTCTCGTTGAATAACCAGAATTAAAGTTGCAGCGTCTCTTTTCAAAACATAAATGTAACGAACAACACTTCCCTTTATCCAGCCTAAGACTCAATGACTGTCGATCTGTTGGCTATGATTTCGGTGGTTATCTACTTCAGTTGAGTCTTCCTCTGTAGTAGCGCTATCCCCTATTAAGATTGTGGGCGCGGTAGTATTTACGTCATCCAGCAAACCCGGATTCATTGATTTGGATTGGATTGCTTTCGGTCCTGACCATCTGGCCTCGCTTATTATGGTCATGGATGCGACCTCAGAACATATCTGCCGGTAAGAGGGGAATCAGTCAACGCTCGTGCTTTTTGATGTGTCAGTAGCCCTACACCTTAATATGATGTCTTTGGACATCCCAATACTCGTCATATGATATGAGGATATCTAACATCATCAGTTTCCTGTTAAATAGGTGACAAAATCCTTCCCCGACAGGACGGATTTTATAGCCTAGCATCCCTTTCTTCTGTAACGCCCAACGTAGTCATCATGTCCTCATATTTTCTTGTTTGAAAGAACAACGTCACCATCACATTTCTCATATCCCAGAGCTGAGGGGGTTTTAATTATGTTTTAGAGGCTAAAAGGTTTAAAAGTTGTATCTTAATCGGAATCTTATGACGAATTAAAAAATCCATTTCTGACAAAAATCCGCTTTGAGGGATTTTTCAGATAACTTGTTTGAAGTAGGTTACCCGTGTGTTGATATAGTGACATTTTTGCGTTTACAAGAATGTGGGGTACTGTATAATATGCAGATATAATGAGTCCATGCAATTTATCAATTGTTAACTCATGTATATCACTGGAAAGCGTATTAGATTAACTTTCTTTTTATGCGTAACTCCCTCCCCCCCAAAAAAAATCAAATAATGAAGTACAATGAATCTTTTTTTTCATGTTGTGAAGAAAACATTACATTTTTTACGATGAAAATGAAATATTTATATTCAAAATCAAATCAACTTTTATTTCTTGGTTTGCATTTTAACATACAGTCGGAAAGACCATTAAATTCTCTTCAAAATTATATATACAAGGTTTCATTGTTATATCTAACCCGAATTAATACATAGATTTATAAAATTTCACATCATATATAGATAGCAGTGCTGAGTGTAAATGATGTTTATTTGGTTACAGTTATTATGGCTTTATTCACCCCCCCCCCCCAAAAAAAAGAACACACGTGCATGTATTATTTTCTAATTAAAAAATCTAACATACAATCTCGTTCATAAATGTGATTCAATGAAATATTTCCTTACATAACACATAAGTATCGATGACAGTCATTTCAATTTCGTATGATCACCATAAAATAAATTCTGTGTAGTTAATCTGGAGACCGGAGCAAATTTTTAAAAAGACACGAGACAAGAACAAAAATAGTGAAATAATATATGAGCATTTACGATGTTCAAAAAAATTAAATGAAAAAATGTTCTGCGAAGTCAATGTAAATGAGCTAAATCACTGCCATTCGTGGCCATCATCCGAGTCATCTGAATCGTGGTGGTCAGCGCTTATCACCTGCTCGTCATGTTCCTCGACACCAGCGAATTCTGTAGCAAGAAATTCAGCAATGTTTTGAGGAACTTTGTCTCCATCATACTATTTAATTACATTAGATCCGTCGAGCTGTTCCCACCCATTTCCTTCTGGACTACAAGATGTAGGAACTGGTAGAAAAGTAACATAGTTAGTTGGTCAGTACTTTGCAACAGGGTGAAATGCTACTTGGATTCATCCCCTTTATCCTATCTAGTGGGTCCTTGTCATTTCGAGGTACATAATTCTGTTGGAACAAATCAAATCTGGCTCTGTCAATGTCCTTCATCTTTGGTTTTCCATACATGAAACAAACAAGTGATTCGATTTTGGATTGTATTTCCTAGGTTATGTAGTGGTCATCACCAGGTTTAGGTAATACATTACAGAACTTGACAGAACTTTCATCAGTGCAAATGACTCCTGTTTACCTTTATTTACAAAAGAGACCGTAAAGTCACAGCTAGCTAGTATAGGCGTGAAAGGCAGGCAAGGCATCAATTAAGGATATATCTAGTTTACTAATTAACTGTGTGATGTTGATGTATCATCTCGTGTTGTCCAGCATCTAGCCACGCACTAGGTGCTACAACTGCATAGGTCACGTGGAACAAAAGGAGTACAAGGTCATCAGTGTCATTGTTTCTGACAATAATGTTGGGGTTTGGAGGCATTTCCAACACTTTTATCAAATGGAATATGAACTGCATGTCTGCTTCTTCATGTTAGCTCTGCAGGAGATGGATTTCTTCATGTGCAACTGATTCATTCTGTTTTGTCAACTTGTAGCAAGTTGTATCAATAGCCAGAAACACTTCATGACCAATTCGTTTTACCAATCCGATGACAAAAATCTGAAGAATGCTGTTTTGAATGCTGAAGAACGTAATTCTTGGTGTCACTCTCGGGGTCTCTTCTAGTCTGGACACGTCTGACACGTTCTGGTTGCTTTTTGGATGGTGAATTATATGTGTCACACATAATATCCACTCTGAATGAGAGAGAGAGAACAATACTGTTTTAACAGTACCTTGGCAATTCCACCAGAAGTAAGTGGGGTATTTTGCATTAAGTACAATAAGAATACAGTGTCAACAAGAGTGACACCAGTAGATGTAGGTGGAGTACTCTCGATGGCCTCCTCGAGTTTGTACATCCCATTTTGACTTTTCTTCAGTTTTATTCATGGTTCCATCCGCATGCGCCAAGGAAAGAGGAACAGGTCTTAAGGGGTAGGTCAGAATTTTAGACATATCTATCTTACGTATGATACTGATGCAAAGCTAATGTCCAAATAAATCCCCTGTCCCATGTAACTCAATGAAATATTGTGTTTGGCTTTGACTTGAGTTTTCACTGCAGCAGTGGCGAAATTTTTCCTTTTCCTTTTCGGAATTGGTTTTTCGAGTCTATGAGGGTCTTTATGATAATGTTATGTGAACTCTTGCCTCCCCATTTCCCCTTTCTGAAGTGATCCAAGATCATTTTGAGTTCCTCATCTAGGTTCTTTCAAGGTACCACACAATACAAGTTGGAGTCTACTTCGATATGGAAAAGGTTCATAGTTTGTTCTATGCCTGTGATGATATTGGTCATGTCCTCGTTGTCTTTCTTGACATGATAGGGATGAAGTGTTTTGGTGACATCTTCCTTGATGTTGAGACCAACTTTTTCCAAAAAAAACCCCAACAATTGCACTCTAATCAGATTAGGTGATTATCCATTTGCGCCACATAGAATCTGAAGTGCTAAAGGCAGCTATCCCTGTTTGCCTTGAGGCTGCATCTGCATTGATAGTCTGCTCTAGAGTCATGTCTACTGCTGCTCTAGAAAACTTTTGTCTGTCCGACACACAGACAACGCTCCTCCTTCTAAGACCTGTTTCACACATGGATGTGTATTGTCTATGTTCATAAAGTTGAGGTGATAGCGAATCATCCACATATTAATAGTTTGGCCGTTAGTAGCAAAAAAGATTGGGCACATCTCTCCAAGCAAGAACGTGAATAAATCAAAGTAGTTAGTTCAGCAGGCACAGCTAAATCTAAAAAATTACATGGACACACTTGATATGTATCATCAAGAATTTGGCCGCACTCCTTTGTTAACTAGATAATGTTTCTTCAATGTAAGTTGTGTAGTCTGACATGAAACATGTGAAGTCTTCTGATGCTTCTATATCATGAAGCCGCTTCGGTGATGGGTCTGCAGCAAGGGCCTTCATCATATCCATCAAGGGTCGTGGAAGTGGCCCATGCGCATTGACAAAGGTTCTGAAATGCAGTATCTGGAATGCTGTTGGCAACATTGGATGCAGTCGCTTGCATCTGTAGAGAAATAAAATCATATGAAAATGAGACATACCAGTAACAACCTATGTCATGCTCGATATTTATTTGACAGAAGACAAATATATATATATATATATATATATATATATATATATATATATATATATATACTATATATATATATATACTGTATATATATATATATATATATATATATATATATATATATATATATATATATATATATATATATATATATATATATGTAAAACTGCCCCAGAGCAAGAACCTTGTAACTGCAATATAGCCACCCCTGAAAAAGACTTGTAAGAGTCACTTAAGCGACAATCAAAAGTCTTGTTCTGGGGCGGTTATATATCAGTTACAAGGGTCTTGCTTTGAGGCAGCAAAATGTAGTTTAATGAAGATGTGTATTTATCGATTATAGTGCTTTCCTTACAGGAACCCATTCACAGAACCAGCAGCTAGCACTTCAGTTTCTGTCAGGATTTCAGATCCACCGGTTCTATCGATGATGTACGCAAGTCCAGCAAAGTAGTCCATGAGGATATAAAAAGGCCCAAAGCATATAAATAGGTTGTTATACAATGGGGCCTCCCTTGATGGATTTGCATTACAGGTTTGGCTACACACAGATCATATGTTAACACAGGATAGTCTTCACTGCATTCACGTAGTATTTTGGAAGATATCCTCATTGCTTCAGCAATTACATCGAACCGTGTTGATGGCATATTTATGTTTTCCATATACTCAATGGCTTTTTTGGGCAGGGGATCAACTGTGACCAAGGAATTCCACCCACACTACATTGGCGTGAGATCCTCCAGTGTAATATTCACTATCTACAACAAGTCTTGATTACAAACACTTGTGAAATTCTGTGGCCGAGTAACAGTCTTGATCTCTTACTGAAAAAAATTAATCTTGGGTTTCTTCTTATATGGTTCTATTTGAGTATGTATCGTCTTAAGTGTGCCCTTGGATACCTTGTATTTTAAGCTAGTATGGGATTCTACCTCTGCAGCTTCTCCGGAATTTACTACTTGTCCCTCATCATCATGTTCTACATTGTTTTTGTAACAAATACCAACCATGTCATGGAGTGTACCAGATCCTAAAAGCGTCTCATTTTTCTCGTCGTAACTGTCCCATGAAGGCCAGTACAAAGATCCTAATCCTGCCATAGTCCATCAGGATTAGCTGTATTTCTCTCTACAATATTTGAAGCAATTTCAGTTTCTAGAGATTCTACTGTATGATAATTGATTGAATGTCCAAACCTGTTCAAAACTTCTAAAACACTCCTACTCCCAGTCATGCTCTTTAAACCAAGGCCCAAGCAGATGTGTTTTCCGCGCTTAATTCTTCCTCTCGTAGATGCAAACATTTCATCATCAGATACAGAAGGGATAAGTTGCTGCACATGATTATTGTCATTTGGTTCAGACGGGCCAGTGTAAAGGACTTAAAAAAAATCTAAAACATCTTTTGGGATCCTTCTTTCTTGCTTCCACATTCTGTTTTCTGTTGGCCAGGTTATTGATTTAAAACTTTCTAATATAAATCTGTGAAGAGTATGTGGACTCAGCATCAGACAACTCAGTTAGATAATGAGCATGAAAATCTGCCAACTTGACTGCACCTTCGTTTTCAACCAAGACCTTTTGAATATAAGCTTTCAACAAAATGAAGGCATTGTTGTGAGGATACAACCTTAAAGAGGGGTTCAGCTCTTTGATTCTTGATAAATCGTTCAGCTTGATTTAGATACGCTTTGTGGCATGAGTGGTGGAACTTGATATCCTTAGATATCATGCTTTCACCACGTACCTTTATAAGAAGTAAATTGTCTTCTAGCGCACCAGCTGCTTCTCTTATACTTGTCTCGCATTTGTCCATTGATACGCTACCCAGATATTCTTACTTCCCCTTGCCCAGTGATTTGGTGACATTATTGCAGAAGAGACATCTAGACTCATACACACCAGAGGAACTTGCTTTCATATGATCAACCTCGGATAGTAGAAGTCGTTGCGTTGTTGATGTCGGCGGCGATTCCTTTGAAATGTCTTTACGGAGAGCTGTGAAGTCTAAATAGCATTCTGAATGGTAAACTACTGTGACATCACATTGATCTGGAAGATTTTTTATCGAAATACCTGCATACTTTGTAGGATTTTTGCCTTAAACGTTGAGTATCTTTCATTTTCTGCCAGCTGTGTTCATCGAATGTTTTCAACTTCCCAGTAGATTCCCTATCATCTAAATGCAATGAACTTTTGGGAATATTTTTCATTATTCTTCGGCTAAGCTACCTAATAATCATATCTGAAAAGATATAATGTATATTTTAACACTGACACCATAAAACTCCACCTACCTACAATTAGAAAGAAAAGCAATACCTATTATATGTTAACATGTTAAGGTTTCTGTAAACATACATCACAATTAGAAAAGAAATCAATGTCATCCATAGTCACGTAGTGTATGTTAGTATATGAGATCAAACGCTACTAATTCCAATGCATCAAAATTTTCGGCCTGTTTTAAAATTCTGAAAATCGATATATCAATTTATATATGATTTAGCTGATAACAAAACTGCCACAGAAAATACATTGAATACTTCATTTAAAAGGGGTTTGAATGGTCTTTTCAACTGTGTTAAATAATAGTACCCAGGAAGAAAAATGAAGTTGATTTTGAACATTTCTGATAGAATATTACGTTTTCATCGTAAAAGTGCGACGTTTCTTTTACAACATGAAAAATAGATTCATTGTATTTGATTGTTTAATTTACTTTTGATATCTGGATACACACATATATATATGTATATATATACACACACACACGCATATATATATATATATATATATATATATATATATATATATGTATATATATATATATATATATATATATATATATATATATATATATATATATATATATATATATATATATATATAAGACTGCTAATTTAATATGTTTTCCTGTGATATGCATGATTTAACAATTGATAAATTGCGTGGAATTATGATATCGGCATATTATGCAGTACCGCCCACACTCTTGTAAACGCAAAAATATCACTATATCAACACACAGGTAACCTACTTCAAGCAGGTTTTCTAAAAAATCCCTCAAGCGAGTTTTTTGTCAGAAATTAATTTTTGAATTCATCATAAATTCTGATTAAGGGACAACTTTTAAACCCTTTAGCCTCGAAAACAAATAAAACTCTCTCAGCTCTTGGACTAATCGTGTTTGACCAGAAACTTAGTGGCACCTCCTTCATTGTGGCCAAATTTCGACAAAACTTAGCCAGATACATGGGTGAGGTTCCAGTTGGAGTTTGTCGCTAATTTGAGAAAGATTTGAAAATTAAGCTACCAAAATAAACTTTATGTAATAAACACACAAAATACTTCTTTAATGGTAGTTATAGCTTCAGGAATTGTGATTGGTTGTTATGTTAATCAGTGTAATTGGCTGTTTAGTAAATTATTAAGTGATTTAACATTGATTGAAAACTGTTAGTTTGTAATGAGGGGCATGAAACATCTTACACTATCCTGTCATCTTGGAGGAACTGAAAATTTGGGTAGGATGCAAGCTAGACCAGCTCTATATCGGCTTTTATGTAATTATGCTCACAATTTTCATAATTACTTTAAAATAATGTTTTTTTTTTTATCTTTTTTTTGTAAAGTAAATTCAAGGTGAAGTTTTATAAATAAATAAATATATATATATATATATATATATATATATATATATATATATATACATATGTGTATATACTGTATATAGATATATATATATATATATATATATATATATATATATATATATATATGTATGTATATATACACACATGTATATATATATATATATATATATATATATATATATATATATATATATATATATATGCCTGTATATGTATATTTATCTATATATACAGATATATATACTGTATATATATGTATATATATATGTATATATATATATATATATATATATATTTATATATATATATATATATATATATATATATATATATATATATATATATATATATATATATATATATATATATATATATATATATATATATATACATCATCTCCTCCTACGCCTATCGATGCAAAGGGCTCCAGTTAGATTTTGTTAGTCGTCTCTATCTTGAGCTTTTGATTCAATACTTTTCCATTCATCACCTCCTACTTCGCAATTCATAGTCTTCACCATGTAGGCATGGGTTTTTCAACTCTGCTAGTGCTTTGTGGAGCCCAGGTGAACGTTTGTGAACTAATCTTGCTTGGGGAGTGCGAAGAGCATGCCCAAACCATCTCCATCTACCCCTAAACATGATCTCATCTACATATGGCCCTCGAGTAATCTCTCTTATAGTTTCATTTCTAATCCTGCCCTGCCATTTAACTCGCAGTATCCTTCTGAGGGCTTTGTTCTAAAATCTACTAAATCTTTTGGAGATTGTTTCATTGTCATACCATAACTCATGTCCATAGAATAACACCGATCTCACTAAACTGATATATAGTCTGATTTTTATATGTAATTTCTAGCGATTTGATTTCCAAATATTCCTTAGCCTAGTCATTGTCTGATTTGCTTTTTTTCATTTTTTCACTAAACTCTCTTTCTAAAGACCCTATATAGGAGATCATAGTTCCTAAATATTTTAATGATTCTACCTCATTCATCCTATCTTCTTCCAATGATATTTTATCTTTCATTGCACACTCCGTTCTCATCATCTCTGTTTTTCTTTTATTTATCTTCAGCCCAACCTCGTGTGATATTTTACGCATTCTGGTAATTAAGCATTGCAAATCATGTCGTGTTTTGCTAACAAGGACAGCATCATCAGCATACTCTAGGTCTGCTAAATTCCTATCACCAATCCAGTGCAATCCTTCTCCACAATCTCCGACTGTGCTATTCATTACAAATTCCATAGGGATAAATATCATTGGTGACAACTAATTCCCTTGGAATACTCCACTATTTACTGGAAATTCCTTTGATAAGACTCCATTAACATCAACTTTGCACTTGCTATGCTGTCACACGTAACAAATTCTTGAAACCTCCTTTTGGGGTCATGTGAACGACCTCTGCCTGCTGACTTCGCTTGGGAACACATGCTACCTCAGCTTCCACTGGCGACAGGATTCTGTTGCTTCCTCATTTCTGTTGACAAGGACTTTTTGTTGGCTCCTCT
>NC_090730.1:78357757-78385257 GCF_036898095.1 Palaemon carinicauda | reverse complement strand
ATAAAATTCTGATTGAGAAACGGGTTAGACAGGGAGACAACTTTCCTAATTACTCACAGCATGCCTTCAAGATTTACAAATTTCGATTAGGAAAATGAAGGAATTAATATTAATAGGGACTTCCTTAGCAACAGCTGTGTCTAATGAATCATGGGAGGAATGGGAAAAGATGATAGAAGATACAAGATGAATATGAGTAAAATTAAGGTAAATTTCATTCAAAATGCAGAAACAACAAATAAGAGTTATGAACAAACCTTTAGAGATTATCAATGAATATACGTACTTAAGAAAAACAGTAAGTGTTTCCCCGGGACACGAGACCGAAATTAAAGGATGAATAAGCATGGGATGGAGAACTTTTACTAAACAAAATTAGATTATGAAAAGTAAAATGCCCGATCTGTAAAAAGAAAAGTATTTAATCGAATAGGTTTACCAGTTTTAACTTATGCATCAGAAACTTAGAGCCTTACTAAAGCCTTAAAACATAAGCTAATTACAACTCAAAGAGCTATGGAATGAATAATGATTGGAATAACATTAAGAGACAGAAAAAGAGCTACATGGATGCAAGAGCAAACTATAATAGAGGATATTCTGACAACTTATAAGAAAAAGAAATGGACATGGGAAAAACATTTAATGAGAATAACAGATAATAGATGGACATCGAGAAGAAAAGAATGGGTCCTCAGTGATTGCAAAATATGTAGGGGGAAGGAAGAGAAGACTAAGGATTGACGAACTGAGACAATTTGCGGATGCTGACTAGCATAGAAAGACCATAAACAGATGCAAGATGAGTGACATGTTTAAGGTCTTTATTCTGCATTGGACAAGTAATGGTTAACGATGATTTATATATATATATATATATATATATATATATATATATATATATATATATATATATATATATATATATATATGTGTGTGTGTGTGTGTGTGTGTGTGTGTGTGTTAATACTACATATATGAATGTATAAACTCTCTCTCTCTCTCTCTCTCTCTCTCTCTCTCTCTCTCTCTCTCTCTCGCTCTATATATATATATATATATATATATATATATATATATATATATATATATATATATATATATATACATATATATACATATATGTATATATGTGTATATATGTATATATATACATTTATATATACTGTATATATATATATATCTATATATATATATATTTATATATACTATATATATATATATATATATATATATATATATATATATATATATATATTTATATATATATCTATATATCCACACATATATATATATATATTTATATATATATATATATATATATATATATATATATATATATATATATATATATATATATATATATATATATATATATATATATATATATATATATGTGTGTGTGTGTGTGTGTATGTATATATATATATATGTATATATATATATATATATATATATATATATATATATATATATATATATATATATATATATATATATATCACTACTCACTCACTAAATTATGTCTTGAATTCTCCGGGTTGGGTCCTGCATCTGTGCCACTTGCTGAATTGTCTCGCCTTCTATTTGCTTTCTTGAAGGTTCTCACCCATAAATCTCTTGGTCGTCTTCTCGGTCTGCTTTCGGCCACTTGTCTATGCAACAATATCCTTGGCCATCTGTCCTGTTCCATCCTTTGTACATGTCCAAACCATCTCCTTTGAATATCCTTCCCTCTAATCTGAAATGTGTCCTCAACACCAGCCATTTCTCTCACTCACTCGTTCGTAATTCTGTCCTCCCATCTTACACCACAGATTCTTCTCAGACATTTCATCTCAAAGGCAAATAAGTTGTTCTTCTCTCTTCTTCAGTACCCAGCATTCAGCACCATATAGCCTATCACAGTGGGGATCACTATTGGATATATTTTCATTTTTCCAAATTCTTCCTAGCCTTCCAAATGCTTTCTGGCCACTTGAGATTCGGTCTTGAATTGCACTTTCCATCTTTCCAGCTGCTGTGAAAAACACTAACAAATATTTAAACTCATTGACTTGCTCCACTTCTCCCTCTGATAACTGTATGTCTAAGGCCTCTCCTTGGCGTCAAATTTTCATACATGTGGTTTTCTCTCTGTTTATCACTAATTCCTACCTAATGCACTGTTCTTCCACCATTCTCAATACTCTCCTTAGTTTTTGCTATAAACATTTCCCATTCCAAGTATAGGTTGAAGAGGTATGGTGATAGTGGGCAATCCTGTATAACATAACTCCTCTGTCGAACACTGTCCTTTTCTTACTCTAGTTGATGTCCTTTCATACAATCTCCTTATGGTTTCCAGTATTTTTGGTTCTAATCCCCATTCTTTCAAAATTTTAATCATTCCTTCCCTCCATATGGAGTCGAACGCTGGTCGGAAATCAAATAATACACATTAAAAACCCTTTTCCTTCTTCCAAAATTTTTCTATGATTTGTGAGAAGGTGAATACATGATCAACAGCTCCTCTACCCGCCCTAAATCCTGTTTGCCCCTCATCAATTATTTTCTCTTCTTGCCTCGTTATTCTGCTTTGTATGATTTTCTCTAGAACTTTATAAGCATGTGGTAATAGACTGATAGGCCTATAATTTTTGCATAAGGTGGTGTCCCCTTTCTTATGTGTTTTCAATCCAGTCCTTTGGAGTCTCTTGACCATCTACTTTATCCTTGCATAAGCCACGCAATCATATTTTTACCATTTCACCACTAGCTTCAAGTAATTTCTTAGGTACTCAATCTATTCCTGGTGCTTTCCCACTTGACATAGCTCTTAACGCTTTTTTCCCATCTTCTATCAAGAGATCTGGTGTTTCCTGCATGTTCCATAGGTCTCCTCTTAGATCTGGACAATCTTCTCCGGTTACCCGTCTCCCACTTCTTTTTAGTTGTTCTTGGTAGTGTGTTTTCCAGATCTTCTCAACTTCACCCGTTGCTGATACCTTGTTACCATCTGCATCTCTTACAGCAATTCCATTGTTTTCCTACCGTTTGTTAATCTGTCTACGGTAGTGAATAACTCTCTTGAATGGCCGTTTCTGAAACATTCCTCACTTGTTTTACGTAGGCTTCAATCCATTTTATTTTTGGTACTTTGCATCTATTGTCCACTGGATTACATTTTTGTCTATAACTTGTATTGTTTTCATGGAATGGGTCTTCATTCTTTGTTTCCTTTGCTTCACTCTTATCTTGGTATGCATCCAATACTTCCTCTGTGACCAACGGTTGTTTTGCTCTCTTCCTTCCAAAATTACTCTCTGCTTCCATTTTGATTATGTCTCGTCTACGAAACCTTTTCCTCTGTTGTTTCGAATCCTATTAGTGGTTCAAAACGTCATTCTATATTACTTTGAATGCACTATTTACTTCCTCATTCTTCATTCTATCCAGATTATACATATATATGTATATATATTTATATATTCGCACACACAAACACACACACACATATATATATATATTTATATATATATATATATATATATATATATATATATATATATATATATATATATATATATACATATGTATATATATATATATATATATATATATATATATATATATATATATATATATATATATATATATATATGTGTGTGTGTGTGTGTGTGGGTATGTGTGTTACAGGCAAACTGTGTAACCAGGTATTTTGCGAAATGCCTAAACATACCAGGCATTTCGTGAAATGACTGATTCACTTAGGGATATCGCGAAATGACTAAAATTTCTCAGGCATTACACGAAATAACTGGTTTTATTGCCCAGGGATTTTGCGAAATGCTTGGTTCGTAAGAATTTTAGGGCAATAGTGTATGTGCTGATATGTTGCAGGGTGACACAAAAAAATTATCATCAACTAAACTTAACTTATGAAATAAATAATCAATTCCTATTATTTTTCAGATTTATCAAGAAAAATTAATGTTCTAAGAGTCTACCAAATTCGACCTTCGAGATGCCATGGACTACTGAGGAAAAGACATTCATAGTTGAGGTATATTTTCGGTGTGCCAGACTTCTTTGACAATGTCTGGTTTATGGACGGGGCACATTTTCTGTTGTTAGGTCACGTGAACTCGAAGAACAATGTCTTTTGTGGTAGCACACCCCCTGAGCACTGTCTGCAAAGGCCATTACAATCGGTGAAGTGCACTGCCTGGGTCGCCATCTCCAAACAGGGCATCATTGGACCATTCTAGTTCGAGGACGACAATGAACGGTCTGTGACAATCAACACCGAGTGATATGTCCAGGTGCTTGGCAAGTTCTGAACAGCACTTGGTCGACGGAGAGGAGTTGTCAGGGTCCTCCAGTGGTTCCAGCAGGATGGTGCCACCCCGCACACTTCAAACGAATCATTGGCATGGCTACATCAGCGTTTCCCTGACTGACTGATCAGCCACAGGTGTGACCCGGAGTGATCGCCACATTTACCGGACCTGAACCCTCCAGATTTTTATCTCTGGGGATACCTTAAATACAGGGTATATGGAAACAACCCCCAGACTATCCCTGACCTGAAGGCAGCAATCACAGCAGCAATAAGAGTGATCCCCAGGGAGGAATGCGGGAGGGTCATTGAGAACTTTGCCCACTCGATGCAAATGTGCCTGCAGCGCCGGAGAGCTCATTTGGAGCACATTTTGGAGAGCCAGTGAAACAAAGAGCTTTTGTTATACAGACTTGAAACTTTGGAGATGTCTGCTACATAGGCTTGAACTAATGTAGCTAAAGTTTTGTGTCGATCTAAATAAAATTGTGGAAGTTATTCGTTTTTTGGTGATGACCGTTTTTTTTTTGTGTCACCCTATATACGCTTAGGGCATTTTAGTAGCAATGCTTTTTTTTTTAATTTTCAGGGGCAGAATTTTAGGTTAGCACATATTTGCAGATAAATTGTATATTTCTAGGGTATTTTAGTAGTAACAATGCCGTAACAACATATTTTTTAAAACCTAATATTGTTTCTTCTTTCATTAAATGTACAATTAGACAGAAGAGCCTTTCTCCAGTGCCCCCAAGAGAAGATACTTCCTGTTCTTGGTTGATTTCTTCAACAATCGTGGGGACATAAGCTGAATTCAGTCCTTATGAATTTAGTCCTTAGTATCCCCGACTTTACCCCAATAATGTATAAGTCATTTTAATTTTCTTCCATGATGATTCCTAGAAGATTTCTGGGATCCTCCCTTCCCCTGTCAACATGTGGAACTGGCACATGGACATTGTCCCCTATCTCCTCGGCGTTAAGTCAATCCTACTATGTTTGTCCATACGTTCTGCCTGCCACACTTGAGCCTTTCTGACCATCTTGCAGTTCTTGGAAATTCCTTGTTGTCTTGATGCAGTATGGGGTGCTGAATTGAGTGGACCTGGGGTGGCTAGGTGAAGATGGTGACTGTCTCATCAAGGGACTGGAGTGGCTGGGTGGTGATGATGACTGGCTCAAAGGCCTCAAGTGGCTCGTCAGTTGGATCAGTAGGAGGCTGGGGTCCTATTGCTGCAAGATCTTCTTCTGTCCCTAAGTGGTCAATGACCTACTGCAGCAAAGTAGTGGAAGTGAGTCCAACCTTTGGATCCTCTCCAAGCAAAGTTACATATGGGGTACTCTTGATCCCTGAATGGTATGATGAGTTCTTCTGGTTCTGAACAAAACGAGGGCCTTGGGACCAATCTTGGGTGTTGTTGTCAGAGAACCTTGACTCTGTGCCTCTCTGGGGGCTTGCCATGCACAAGATGCGGTCAGAGATCCTTCATCTTACGAACCACAAAGGCAGTGAACTCAGATCCATTATCTGATTGTAGGATGCATGGAGCACCAATCAATAAGAACATATCCAAAAGTTGCAGTGTAACCTCAGCTGCTCTCTTGGATGTGAGTGGGTGCAGGATGACAAACTTGGTCAGATAGCAATGATACACCCATAATCCACTTGTATTAGGCTTGTAAAGATGACTGCATGTCAATTAAATCAACTTGGAAGCGAGAATTGAAATCTTAAGTAACTATGGAGTGAACCACAACTCCCTTTGTCTTGGTTCGTTTTGTCTTTTCTTGGCAGGTAATACATTAGGACTTGAACAGGTCGACATCCTCCCTTGTGATGTTCGCATATTTAGAGTATGATATTAGTTTTAGTTAAATATACACTCAAAATTGTTACAAACTATAATCTAAAACTGCTTATATTTATCATGGTACTTAATTGTTGATTTACCTGCTCATATGGTTAAAAGAAATCAAAATGAGTGAATTACCTGCTCACATAAAAGAAATCAAAGAAAGAGGCCATTTCAAACAAAAGTGAATTAACTTCCCAGGTAGTTAAATTTAAATTGAACACCTGTTCTTGAAACAATTCTGGCTGCAATTTATATGAAAATGAAATATATGAAAAAGATATAAAAATGTTTAATAGATATTCATCAATAAAGACTAATTATAACAAAGATTCAAAACCAACTTTCAGTGAATAAAAATCCGTGTTAACACCCATATATACTTAAAAACACATAAGAGAGGTGTTTGCAAACAAATACCAGAATTACATAGTTTGCCTGAATTCTATCAGGCAAAGTGTGTAAAAAGAACCACTAAATTTCAGTCATTTCGCGTAATGCCTGGAAATTTGAGTAATTTCGCGAAATCCCTAAATGAATCAGTCATTTTGCGAAAGGCCTAACATCTTTATGCATTTCGAGAATTGCCTGGTTACACAGTTTGTCTGTAACACATATATATATATATATATATATATATATATATATATATATATATATACATATATATATATATATATATATATATATATATATATATATATATATATATATATATATATATATATATATATATATATATATATATATATATATATATATATATATATATATATATATATATATATATATATATATATATATATATATATATATATATATATATATATATATATATATATATATATATATATATATATATATATATATATATATATATATATATATATGTGTGTGTGTGTGTGTGTGTGTGTGTATGTGTGTATGTGTGGGTGTGTTTGTGTGTGTGTGCGTGTACACTGTAGAATCCTGCAACACAGCAGGTAAGAGGGGGGGAGGGATTTCTTATTTTGTTATAATTACAGACGAGAAAGGCTTTTCAACTATAAACAGGTATTTCCTAAAGAAAAACACCAGTTTTTTTCGAGAATAACACTTACTTCCACGGCAAATAAAAACTTAGTGAAATACACACACACACACACACACACACATATATATATATATATATATATATATATATATATATATATATATATATATATACATATTTATATATATTTATATATATATAGATATATAAATATATATATATACATATATATATATATATATATATATACATATATATATATATATATATATATATATATAGATAGATATATATAAATATATATATATATATATATATATATATATATATATATATATATATATATATATATATATATATCTATATCTATATATATATATATATATATATATATATATATATATATATATATATATATATATATATATCTATATACATCTATATATATATATATACACACACACACACACACATATATATATATATATATATATATATATATATATATATATATATATATATATATATATATATCCGCCGATTATGGGGAACACCCAGTGGGCACTGGTGTTTAGAGTGGGGAAAATATACTAAGCAAACGGTAAATAATGATAAAACAAACCTTTTCTGCTCTATACATTATTTTCTGGGACGCATAATAAGTCCTTGTAAAATTGCACAAATTATCTATGTCATAAACTACTGTGATTATTTTCGTTTCTTTGCTGACATTCTGACATATGGTTGCATTCTTTCGCTATCGTTCGTATGCGTGTCTTGGTGCGTTCTAAACAATTTGAGCTTTCTGCATTATACCTGTTCGTGCGTATGTAGATGCGTGTTAACCAGTTTAGAACTTGCGCGCATGAGCTTCCCCCCAAATTTCTTTCGATCAATTGGAATTCTTGTTTTCCTATAGCCTCTGTTCCTTCCTACCCGTGGCATTGATGTATTCTACGTGACTTGTTATAAGATGGAATAAGATGTGGTGAGTTACTGAGAATGGTGCTGGAACTGAGCTTGGCTGTGCTCAGTAACGTCACTTGGAGAGTTCCCAGCTTTTATTTCACAGGTGTTCTGTACAACCTGCCTTATTATTCGTGCCTCTTTTTGGATTCCGAACATTGCATTTATGAAAGTAGGCTAATATTAATGTCTTTAGAACTATCTTTCCAAAATACCTATTATGATTGGGAATATAATTGCAATGGAGATAAATATTCACATATGACTAAAGCTTTATTCCGAATATTTCATTTTTAATCTTATTACAATCATCTCTCTCTCTCTCTCTCTCTCTCTCTCTCTCTCTCTCTCTCTCTCTCTCTCTCTCTCTCTCTCTCTCTCTCTCTCGTCATTTTCAATATTACTGAACATTTATTTTTATTTCTCTCATAACTTTGCTATACAAATTTTCCTTCTAACTTCAATATTTTTATTCTAATATTTAGCCTACTTCTAATAATAAAAAGCTCATTGCCTCCTCGGGAACATCAATATTGGCGGCTTTGAATATATCAATAAGATATGAAACGGCTTTGACTCCTGATTTTAGAGCATCACCATGGAAAAGTTTGAATAAATATTCCATATATTGTATATTTTCTCTAAAATGATCACATGGCCTATATAATACCTTTCTCTTTACAAGTGACATCCAGTTATCGCCTGTTTCATCTACATCAGCTGAGCCTAATGATGTATACTTATTTCTAAATTTCAAAGCCATGAACCCTCCCATTAAAGAGCTTAAGGACTCATTTCCTATCAGTGTTTCAGGTTTTATCTCTATTAAATCTTTTACTTGATTTTCCTGTCTTGGTCTCATTGTTAACAGGCGGAAGGTGCTTCATGAGACACGCAGAGATATATAGCTCGGAATCTAGATTCATCGGGAGCAACATTTAACCTTTGAGATGGACCACTTATATTTAGGCACTCTGTAGTGACACAAGATGTACAGTAGATTCATCATTATTACAAAAATTAAAACCTAACTCGTTAAATTGTGTCTCTACCCACTATGTATAACCATAGTCTATATTAAAATTCCAAAGGTGACGGGTGACCATGGCAATGACCAATTTGTCGCATGAAAGAAAAGAGATGTTCGAATGTGTCTTGACATAGCCGTCTTGTCATCAAGAACTGTAATCCTTACAGTCCATGCAACATGCTATATGATAATCCTTTTACTAGAACGAAAACATTTTGCCTTTCACTTTAACATTAATAATAATATATAACATCTATTTCAGCTTGACGTGGACAGTTCGAGAAAGCGCCTCTACCTTTCTTTACGACATACTTCATGTACGAGTTATTCAAGTCAACTCAACTAACAATAAAAGATATAAAATCAGATGTTTCATTACAAAACTGACTTTTCAATAAGCCTTTGTAACTACAAAATTTGATGGAATTAGCCACTGAGGAAGAGAGTAACTGAACTGCTGTTTCTCACATTGCCGTTTATAACCTCACACGTTTAAGTGACTCATTAATTTTGTAGGCTATTTTGAGATCACTTACTGATAAAGGTACGAGTTTTGACGTAGATTTTGAGGTAATGATTTTATCTCCAACCTGAAAACAATAGTCTATTAAATCATTTTAAATTAAGTTGATTAGATGGGGTAGATTTGCCAAGACGAAAACTTTCGAAAAATTTCGAAGCATCATATTTTTTTTTTTATTATTATCTGAAGCTCAAAAATTAGCATTTATACATAAGATTTTTTTTTTGTAAAATTCTCTCTCTCTCTCTCTCTCTCTCTCTCTCTCTCTCTCTCTCTCTCTCTCTCTCTCTCTCTCTCTCTCTCTCTCTCTTCAGAAACATTCTTCCCATCGTAGCTAAAGATTTACTTGGATGAGAAATATAACTGATATATCCATATATTCTCGTATTTTTTAAGTGCGCCTACTCATATACAGTTCTCTTAGTTGACCAAAATGCTGCATGCAACATATGCCTAGTAAAGGAAACTAAAGTGACGAAATATTAGTGATAGGCTTACCTGAATTACAACAGTAATAACATTATATAAAGATTTTGTGTTAGTATGGCATCTTCCTTTAGACTTCGGGCAGTCTTAGGGCAGCAATTGAGCAACTCGTGCCTGAGGTTTCTGGCAAAATCCTTGGGTTGGAAATGTGACGAACAAATTCGTGCAGATTTGGCGTTGATACCACCATTTCTTTTGCATATATTCACCCCTTTCTTACATAGTTCTACAGCTTTTGGAAAACGGTAAAATCTATTTTTTTTTTTTACCACCAACAGCTATATTAGTCTTATAAAAATTGGAGCATCCATATATGACACATATAACCATGAATGAATTTGTCATTGCAAATGAAAAAAAAAAACTGGCATATTTTCCACCTATACGTCGCCTGGCTGAACTCTCCAGGTGACGTCATGCGCGTGAGTGTAGAAAACGAAACCTCCAGGTAACTCACCTTATCTTATTCCATATTGACTTGACCCATCTAATACCGTATGTATGCATTTTATGCAATACACACGTGAAAATATATTTTTTTACCCATGACATTCAACTACTCTACGCAAGATGATCTTTGTATTCGTTGATGCAATACCCAAAGCGTATATATTTCTTTTTCTCAAGTATAAACTTGTTACCCCGTCCTGTTGGATCATTCGTTATTACAAGATTTCAGTGTATTCCCTTAAAATAATACTTATTCTTTCCTTCACTTTAACTTACTAATTCTTTGCTTATTTCTTCACTGAGTACTAACCAACGATATATATATATATATATATATATATATATATATATATATATATATATATATATATATATATATATATATATATATGTATACATATATATATATATATATTTATATATATATATATATATATATATATATATATATATATATATATATATATATATATATATATATATATATATATATATATATATATATATATATACATATATATGTGTGTGTGTGCATATATGGTTTATGAATATATATATCTATCCATATATATATATATATATATATATATATATATATATATATATATATATATATATATGTAGGCTATATATATATATATATATATATATATATATATATATACATGTATATATATACATGTATATACATATATATTTATATATATACATATATATATATATATATATATATATACACATATATATATGTATATATATATATATATATACTGTATATATGTATATTATATATATATATATATATATATATATATATATATATATATATATATATATATATATATATATATATATATATATATATATATATATATATATATATATATATATATATATATATACATATATATATATATATATATATATATATATATATATATATATATATATATAAGAGAGAGAGAGAGAGAGAGAGAGAGAGAGAGAGAGAGAGAGAGAGAGAGAGAGAGAGATTTCCTATTTTCACAAATTTGAACTTATCCAGTATTAGTTATTTCTATTTTTTTCGTGATTATCATATTTCATTCAGTCTTCATACATCGAATACCTGCTCTGAACTTGTTTACTAGTTATATTTATTTGACTAACACCGTACAGATTACACCCTTACATAAGGAAACTTAACATATGGGAGTTATGTAACCCCCTCTGTCCCTTTGTTATGTTTTTTTGTCCACTGGCCACTTCAAGTTGTTTGAATGAAGTTTAATGTAATAATTATTAAGGGAAATTTATATATCTATTTTTGATTTAGTTGTTAAAGGTGTGTAAAGTGTTAATAAGAATGTAATATGCCATTGTTTATAGGTTTTCTGTAGGTAAACAAGAGTTTTGAAGTCGAAGGCGAAGATTTAGAATTGTTGTTATGTTGACTGGTTTCTGGATAGACAAGATGTATGTAAATCCTATATGTGTGGACGTGCTCCGGTGTATAAATTATAAATTGAACATTGTCTGGTTAAGGTGGGACGAACCATTTCATTGTGAAACATCAAGCTAGTGAATTTTGAAGATCAGCAGCATTGTATTGTACGGATGCGGTGTAAAGCCTGCCTACACTTGCGCGCATTTTTGCCACGCACTGGCACGCATTGATAAGTGGCACGCACTGGTGTTTTTCCCGCACTGTTCACGACCAGTTCACTCCAGTTCGCGCATCGTTCACGCGACGTTCGCGCGATGGCACGAAATGGCACGCGTAGTTCACGAGAAGTTCACGACACGTTCACGCGAGTTCACTCATCATTCCGCATAGTTTCCGCATCGTTCACGCCAGTTCACGCCAGTTCACGAATTGGCCACTCCATATAAAAACGGGGCTTCTCCAACCCGAGGACATTCTTGGATTGGCTTCGGAAGAGACAACAATGCTTTCTGTCAGAGACACCATTGCATTGAGGAGAAGAAACGTATCTTTTTCGTTTGTATTTTTTGTTGCCCTTCATTTCTGTTTCAATAAGAAAGCATTTGATTTACATATAAATAGCAGACATAAAATATGTACAAGTATTAAGAAAGCATTTTATTTTAACATTAAAAGCAGCAAACATGAAAAGTTTTTAGGCTGTTGATTTTAAGGTAATAGAGAAAAAAGTGTGTTGAAATAAGAAATCATTTTATTTTAACATTAAAACAGCAAACAGAAAAAATTTGTTTTGCTCTTAATTTTAAGGTAATAAAGAAGAATAAGTATGTTGATGAAATAAAACATCATTTTATTTTTACATTCAAACAGCAAACTTAAAAATTTCTTGGGTTTATTTTTCAGTTCATTTTTATTTAAAACAAAAGTTTTGGGTCTTGATTGGTAATAAAGGAAAATAAGTGTGTGCATGAAATAAGACATCATTTTATTTTTACATTCAAACAGAAAATATAAACAATTATTAGGTTTATATTTTTCTTTCCTTTTCATTAATTTTTTTCGTTTCCTTTTTGTTTCTCTTCATTATAAAGTTATAGAAATAGTTTGAAATAAGACATCATTTTATTTTTACATTCAAACAGAAAATATAAAAATTTATTAGGTTTATTTTTCTTTCCTTTTCATTAATTTTTTCGTTTCCTTTTTGTTTCTCTTCATTATAAGTTATAAAAATAGTTTGAAATAAGATATAATTTTTTTTTTCACATTAAAACAGCATATATAAAAATTTATTAGGTTTATTTTTCTTTCCTTTTCATTAATTTTTTCGTTTCCTTTTTGTTTCTCTTCATTATAAAGTTATAGAAATAGTTTGAAATAAGATATCATTTTTTTTTCACATTAAAACAGCAATTATAAAAATTTATTAGGTTTATTTTTCTTTCCTTTTCATTAATTTTTTCGTTTCCTTTTTGTTTCTCTTCATTATAAAGTTCACGCCACTTCCCGCATCGTACACTCCAGTTCACGCCAGTTCCCGCACTGTTCACTCCAGTTCACTCCAGTTGGCGCATCGTTCACGACTATTTCACGGCCATTTAGTGCGTGCCAATGCGTGGCACAAACTTTAAACATTTCTAAGTTTTGGGCCCACATGGCACGCATTGGTACGCTCTGGCACGCGAGTTCCCGCACTGTTCACGACATTTTCACGGCTCGTTCACGCGAGTTCGCGCATCAATGCGTGCCAGTGCGTGCCACGAATGCTGCAAGTGTCAGGCAGGCTTAAGTAACAACTTTTATATTTATTTTGTGAAAATTTAGATTTAGCCACATTTGTATGTTCAAATGGATTTGATTTAGATACTGCATAGTTATAATTTGCTTTGATTGAAGTACTTATATTATACACTAAAGGTTATTTTTGTGATGAATAGTTAGTCTAATGCAAAGATGACATCATCCATCAATGATTTTTTTTTTTTTGCTGCTCGCTTCAGACTAATTTAAAGCATGGAGATCTACAATATTGTTACTGAAGAATATATATTGAAGAAATTTAATCATGTCCATGTGGGAAATAATTCTAGGAAAGCCTTCCCGCTCTGATTTCCGGAACCGGACCTTGTACTCAACAAACTAAAGAGCCGCAACGAACAGTTTGCTATCCATACACATGTTCAAATTCAAACATATATCGGGACTGTCAACCCCAATATCCACTTGATGTTTAGACGCTGCTTAGGGCGTTGAGTGGTGAATCCCATTCAAGTAGGCTTGAACAAATTGAGTTAATAAGAGACAGTGAGGCAAAATGCGTTAGGGGGAACAGTACTGTGAAAGTTAAGCATTCTAAGGGCTACCGAGAGGTCTACGTAACCTAGTTCCATGGGGATATTACTGAGACAAGAACTAGCTATACGGAGACCTTCATTATACAGGTAAGGTTTACTTCGACCAATGAAAGCGCATTTGTCAGAATTGAGACGAATGTCTTCACCTTGTACCCATTTAAGGGGGCCGGCCTGCTAATGCCGGTTTTTATGGACAGAACTTTGACATTCATACCACTCAATAAGGTGACTTAGGACATCTCCAAACTACATAGGATTTTTGCCCCTAGCCTTCTGTTTGCGAAAATGAGTCTTTTTCAAATTCTCCTCCCTTGATAATATAGACCTGATGTAGACCTCCAATTGATTGAAGAGTTTTTTATTTATAATTTTCCTGCTAATTTGATTATTTACACTATGGTAAAAAATAAACCGTAAAAATCGTGAGAAAAAAAAAAAACGGAAAAAATTGGAAAAAAGGGCAACATTTGATTGTTTTATAATGTCTTTTTAAGTTATATACCAAATTTCAATGCCATATTTTTAAACTTAAGGAAAAGATAGAATTTGAAGGTCAATACGTATAGTTTTGAAATACGGGCGTTCATAGTTTTTCTTTGTATTTTTAAAGGAGAAAATATTAATAAATCATTATTATTATGAATTTTATGTTCCTTTATGGATATTAATAAACCAAAAAATAGTTATTTATCATAATCTAATCATAAATAAAGATCCCTTTGCTCAATAGCTAGCTTCTTTAGGAGAGACGGTTGCTCCTTCATTATTTCTCTCCGTCACTAATGCTGTTAATTTCGCCGATATTACCCACTTCTGAACTTTAATTAGAGCGAATTTTCTTCTTCCTTATGTTAGTGTGATGTTGAGATTGTCTTTATCTCTTTGGCCTGATGAAATTGTTGCCAAAACCGAGAAAAACATATGTAAACACGAGTGAATGTCAGAGGTTTGTGCTAGAACTAATGGCCTAAGGTTGTAAATACCATGAAATACATCGTCTTGTGACTCATAGAATCTATATACATCCCATTGCTCACAATTTGTTTTATATCAAAATGTAATAACTATCAAAATTTACGATAACAGAAGAAATACTGCATTTCTTGTATGGAACAATGTTTTTGGTTTATTGAGTTACTTTTACTAATTATCCTGTAACTATGAGAGTAAGAGGAATTTTGACAAAATATGTCGTATATGCATTCTCCATTACTATACGAAGATCAGTAAAATTTTCCAAGATTTTATGTTTTTCTTCCTATACCCCCATATATTGGCATACTGGCCGAACCCATTAAGTATGGTAGGATAACTTTGCGCTTGGGATAATTTTAACATGGCTGATAAGGGTGGAAGGTTGAGTTTATTAGTTAGATTAGGGCAATGTTGTGGCAACGGCTGTATCCAATAGGGAATCTAAAAATGGAGTGCTGTGTAGCACTTGGTCGCATCGTCTAGGGAACTATAATGATCAAGCAGTTGTAATTCAGGAGGAGCAAGCCGAATAGGGCATGCACATATCTGGGGGATAATAGAGAACTTGCCTTGCGTGGGGTGATCTGAAGGATTAGTGAGAAAAGGAGGGCCTTGTAGCCAGATTTGATTCTTAAGAATATGCCTTACAGCAACACCAAGAGATGCCAGGTCAGCGGGATTACTATTAGTAGGAACATGTCATATGTTAAGATTACAAGTTACTTTAATGTTATTTATTTCCTACACACGATTAAGGATGTAAGGGGAATTACTTTTAGAATTATGGACCCATTGGAGGGCAGTTGAAGTGTTGGACCAAACACTGACTGAATCATACGTGCTAGGACGTAGTTCTAACAAGTGTTTGGCTAAACGGCAGCCAAGTAAGAGTGCGGTTAACTCTCATCTATTTCCAACATGCATTTAAGGGTGACTGTAAGGAGGGGAAAATAGTTTTTCTGGGTTACTAGGTAAGCAGCTATGTTGAAGGCAAGCTTGGACGCATCCACTAAAATGTGCAACAAAGGCTGAGCGCCATCATATGCTTTATGAGGCACTTTACTTTGTTGAGGACTTCTGCACTTTTTAAAGATTTCATTTAGTTCTTAAATTTGATCAAGGTCAATAAGGGTGTCACAACCCTTGTTAGCCATCCAGTTTTTGAATGAAGAGTTACCTAATATTTTGATAGGAGAGATAAGACCAGTAGGGTCCATAGACGGAAGAAAACAAGGACACAACTTGTCTTTTAGTGTTGATATGCGAATGGCTTGTCATCTCTAATTCAGGAGGTATTTTAATATTCAAGGTGTCATTGACGGTATCCCATTCTAGACTATGGTAATCATGAACACCTATCTCTGTTAATTCGCCGTTAGGAGGGTCATTAGTTGTCCATTTGGCTAATGGCAGGTTAGCCATTAACATAAGTGCCTTGATGAGGGGCTTTTCACTCAGGATGTCTTCGGGGGTGGACATGACAGCGTTGAAAGTTATCAATATAGAAACTGGTTTTGAGCGTCGATACCAACCTACTGGAATGGCTATCCAAATGATGTTGGATAGTTTGATTAAGTAAGTATAGGCTCTGTGTGTAGCCAAACAAAACAACCTTAAATCTATATCTAATAACCTTTGTCATCTCGGGATCTTGAAAGAAAAGGAACCGACTGAAATCTCTTAGCTCTGGGTCCATCCACAGTCAAACCAAAGAGCCTCTCTAGGAACATCAAAATCATCAATTGAATCTTAGATGCAAGGTTTGGCCCTGTGTACAAATAATCATTCAAAGAAAGAGAATTTGGGTTCGACTTGAAAGAAGCCTTGAAAACAATACACTTACAGGTGGTGATGATGGAACAAAAAGTGTACATGTCCATCAACAGGAGTGTCTAAGGATACAGGTTCCATAAAATCTTCTTCAAGATATTCATCCAGAATCTTCCAGTAATCTGCAAACTATTGGGGTTCTTGGATTTCTTAATTGACATGAGTTTGCCAAAGGTTCTAGCGTAGTTTGAGGAGGGATGTTTATTGCTCTTCAACGGTAACTGAACGACATACTTTCCGTTTTTGTATTGAGTCGTTCTTTTGAAAATATCAGGTGCTTTCTCTTCAGGATGGCTGAAAGGTTCTTTACTGATACCAATGGTGTCAAGTTTCCATAGATTTTCAAGAGGGGGGTTTATTGTTACAGGCGAGTTAACATTAATGTGGTTAAGGGTAATGGAGAGTGTTTTATCCTCCTTTAGGACCTATGTCCCGACGTGGCTAATCTGGTAATGGGAATCACGCCACGTAACCAGCAGCAGGGCTAAACAGGTTTACACCATCAATATTATTAGTGTGTTTGAATAGTCTTCGGAGATAATTGGTACTGAGAATAATCTTAAAACCAGCAGCATTATCATCATGATGATCATATGTGAGATGGATACTTTAAGCTTCCAGCATATGGACAGTATGGATGTAACCTGGTGTATTGATGCCTTTACCTTCATTGGCACTAACTATGGCCACAATCTTATGTTTCCATCTACCAATTGTCAAATTGAATTGAGCTATAATGGAGCTCTTAGGAGCTTCAGCACAATTAAATGAGTTAAGCTGGAACATTATCTTTCCAACAGGTTCAAGATTTAATGACTTATCAATATTTGAGTACACAAAGGTATGCTGCGCACCACAGTTTAAAAAACTCTTGTGGAGGGATTAAATTTACCGAAGACCAATTCGCCAGTGAAAATCGGTTATTAGGTCCAACACTTGTGGGGTTGTTGATAATACAAGCAATTTGACTGTGATTTACAATAGTCACTGTTAGTGGAATGGTTGAGGGGTTGCAAGTTCGTTAATGGGTTTGATGGACTGGTGGGTCAGTGCAAGGATACCCGAGAACACAGGCATTCTATGAGGTTGCTGACAGTTCAGACACGCAATATGGGCATCGCACCTGCCGGCACGGTGTCGAGTGGAAAAACATTTCATGCAACAATCAATTTCGCGTAATTTTGATACCTTACTTGTTAAATCTGGGAAATGAGGACATTTGGATTGCACCCGGTCAATATTGCCACAAAAAATACATTTAACTATAGAGGCCTCATTATTGTGGGCAGATTTAGGCTGTCCATTTGCACGACTAGGAGTAGGTTGCACATTCACTGACCCACTGGCCGCATTATTAATTCTGAATTTCGGGTTGGGAGTGTGATCATTCTTTTTGGGGGACTAGGGCTTACCTAATTTAGATGAATTATTATGGGTTTTACTCTGAGAGTTTGAATTAATGTTGCTGATGACTTGCATGGGTTTACTAATAACATTAGATTTGGGGGCATGGACCGTCAGAAGTTTCGCCTTTTCCTTCATGCGGGCATGATCATACAGACCCGTTTGCAATTCAGCCAAGGTTACTCTTTCACAATGGTACCGTTGACACACTATTTCTATGTGGATGGGAATGAGTTTATAAGTTAAAACATGCTCTAACAATTCCTCCGGCAAAGAAGATTCGGTTAGTTGTTCATACTCTGATGTCGTGTTGTCCCATTCCATGAGAAAATGACGTAGCTTAGTGCTATCATCATTAGGAGGGTTAAGATTGAACAATTTATCTCTTAACAGTTGTTTACCTAGATCAGGGGAATCATACTCGTGTTTGAGATTGTGGATCGATCTTTCATACAGACCCTCTGTCCACAGCTTATTGCCGAGAAGCTTGAGCGCAGTTCCCTTAAGGGGGCCGGCTGGCTAATGCCGTTTTTTATGGACAGAACTTTGAATTCATACCACTTAATAAGAGGACTTAGGACATCTCCAAACTGCATAGGATTTCTGCCTCTGACCTTTGGTTTAGCGATGCCAGGGTGATTTATTTTAAAAATTAGTGTTTTTCAAATGGTATCTCCTCCCTTGATGATTAATACTAAGACCTGGGATTACTACCCTATATAGCCCTGATGTAGACCTCCAATCAAGTGAAGAGTTTTTTACTGAAGGCCATTTTTTTGCGAGATATGAATTATTTCATTGTGGTAAAAAAATAAATCACAAAGATTACGGAAAAAAATTAAGTAAAAATATGAAACAAAAACTGGAAAAAAGTAATATTTGATTGTTTTATGATGTCTTGCTAAGGTATAAACCAAATTTCAACGCTATTTCTTTAACACTAAGGGCGAAGATAGAATTTGAAGGTCAATAAGTATAGTTTTGAGATACAGGCATTCAAAGTTTTTCTTAGTATTTTTACAAAGACAATATCAATAAATCCTGATTATTATGAATTTTAGGTTCCTTTTTGGATATTAATAAACCAAAACCATGTTATTTATCATAATAATCATAAATGAAGAATCCTTTGCTTAATATCTGGCTTCTTTTTGGCAAGACTGTCACTCGTTCATCATCTCTCTCCTTCACTAACTCTGCTAATTTCATTGATATTACCCACTTCTTAACTCTTCTTAGACCGAATTTTCTTCTTCCTTATGTAAGCGAGGTGTTGAAATTGTCTTTTGTGTTACGACTGAAGGTCGAAGGGTGCAGTTACCATGAGATACTTCCTTTTGTGACCCATGAAATCTAAACAGATGCCATTGCTCACAGTTTGTTTTATATTGATATGTAATAATTATCCAAATTTACAATAACAGAAGAAATACTGCATTTTCTTGTAGGGAACAATGTTTTTGGTTAATTGAGTTACTTTTACTAATTACCCTGTAACTATGAAAGCAAAAGGAATTTTGACAAACTAATTCGTATATGCATTCTCCATTGCCATATGAAGCTCAGTGAGTTTTTTCAGAATTTTGTGTTTTTCTTCCTATACTCCCATATATTGGAATACTGGTTGGGCCCTTAAGGCTACGCAACAAACTCTTGTATATATCAGCAGCAGAATATTTTGGGTTTTCATGAACCATCTGGCAAAGAAGGGTCCACCAGCCGAACCACTGATCCCTATAACCATCAAACGAGACATATATTGTCAGTTGGTTGGCGTTAGGCACTGGTGGGGGTTTTGGAGGAGCAGCTACCTCCTGCGCTATAAAGGACAGGCTTTTTCTATTTGTCTTTCTAGGCTAATAAGTTTGATATAGCTGGAAATGATAATGGGATTGTTGCAGTGAGGTCTCCACAAAGTTTTAAATTTAAGGAGATCCACTTTAATTCTACCAGCTCAGACTTTATAGTACTCTAATACTCAGGGCTTATTCAGTTAAAATCTAGTCAGGCAAGAGATTACAGAGCTATATCTGGATCCTCATGAAGGAATTCAAACTCTCGTATTTGACTTTGAAGACGTTCATTAATGTCTAAAGAAAATGGCATTTCCTCGGTCGTTGCTGGAGAGATAATGAAGTGAAGGTCTTTATTCACCATCTTAGATAAACTACGTGTACGATGGTAAAGGACGTCAAAAAATTCAAATTAAAGAAATAAGCAAAGTAAACTTGGATCACAATACATGGTACTGAGAATTTTACAGACAAACGGTTACAGAGAGGTGTGAAAAAGAGTACAAAGGTAAAAGCTACTTATAACGGGCTAACAAACCAAAGCATGAAACCAAATTAATGGTTAAGGAAAATAAAAGGGTTAAAAATTGCAGCTCCAAAGCTCACAGTACCAACGTAATATATGCAGCCTATACTGATGATCCGAACAAGTAAAATAAGACATAAGTTTTCATAGAGGGTAGAGCTTTCTGGCTAAAACTCTTGGTTACATAGGTGACTTTGTTCATTCAAAGATACCACAAATACTATGTCTAAAAACACCTCTTTACCTATCAAAGTCTTGGCTTAATCATTTTTTACAAAATGACATGTAGGAGTTTTATGTTATGACATAACCAGATAAATTTTATGTGGCTACTCAAAACTTCATTATTCCATAAATCAATGGTGCTAGATCTGGTTCAAAGGACAAATAAAATTGATTTGTGGGAAATAATCCCAGGAAAGCCTTCCTGCTCTGATTTCTGGACCCGGCCCTGGAGGAATAGAGCACCAACACTCTCGCACTCAACAAACCAGAGAACTGCAACGAACACAGTTTGCTAACCATACACATGTTCAAATCCAAAGATATATCGGGACAGTCAACCCTAATATCCCCTTGATGTTTAGACGCTGCTCAGGGTGCAGAGTAGTGAATCCTAATCAAGTAGGCTTGGACAAATTATGTTAATAAGAGACATTGATGCAAAATGCATTAGGGGGAACAGTACTGTTAAAGTTAAGCGTTCTAAGGGCTACTTTACTTCAGACACAAACATAAAAATCACCTTAGTCATAAGTCATGTATAACCACGAGGTCAGGAATTTCATCTCATATTCATAATTGCCCTCACACAATTACAACAACGGGACTTATTGTCTCGTATGATAATAATCAACCTTTGCTTACAAGCACTTCAAGCTTACATTACTCAACTTAAAACTTATGCTACACGAGGTGAGAGTTAAAAGCTGTAGATAATTTTAACTTATGGAAGGTAAATATTTACATAAATTATCACAGGAATTTTCACCTAACTGGCACAGGAATGACCAACAAAGCTACCTAACGGAAATTTGAATTAGAGAACCAATGACATATGAAACAAAATGGTTTGATAAAACGTTAATGGTAAAAGGGAATTCATTCCAAACTTATCTAATTGAACCAACCTTGCAATCAATGTAAAGATGCTGAAACCATAACATGAAAGTGTAATTGAATACATTTACCACGTTCTTCCTGAAAACACAAAGCAATCAGTTTAAACATCTTATGTTACATGAGCATTTGTGAACAGAATACACCCCAACCCATCAGTACTTTGCATTGCTTATACGCATATACCAGAGCTCAAGAAGCTGAAACCATATTATCTAGAGAGGAGAGAGAGGATGAAGGATATGACAGTACAGGGAAATTACATTATTTTTTCAGAAATGAATAATAAAGGTATAACGAATGACTAATAAAGGAATAATGAATGGATATTATAGATATGAGAAATGAAGGTTACATAGAAAAAAAGGAAAACTGTGGTGTGCAAAACTCAGGGAATAACAAATGAAAACTAAAAAATGGAATAACGGGAATAACTAAAACAGAGCGTAGAAAGAATTTCCACATTCCATAATAGATAGGCCTGTAGTTGAAATGTATTTTGTCATATATGGTACTATAGTGCAAATTGAGTACCTTGTTTTACATTAAACTTTTGCTAAGATATATGCACATCTTGCCAGTTTACATTCTGCTACATATATATGGGCCTTATCATGTACAGTACTATCATTTATTAGTCACTTATAGGCTACATTTGTGTTCCTATCTTTTTAAGATGAATGCTGACGTGAAGCTGTTGTGAAGGTTGTCAAAATAGGCCATGTGATATTAAAGTGAAGGAAATGGTTTTGTCCCATCAATTTCCAGTCTGTTCTGGCAGCCCAGAACCTTTTACAATTCATAACCCACCTCCAAACACCTGATAAAGTAGGATTTTAGGGGAATTTACATCACAGGTGGAAATAATACCATTGCCATGTCGACCAAGAGTATGAAGAATGGGAGCATGGCAGCTAAAAAGAGTTACCGCAAAAGTGGGTCACAGAGAAGTGGCCATTCTTCTCATCATAGTGCACTTTTAGCCCAACAAGAGCATAAATGACTTGAGTTTATGCAGCAGCAAGAAGAAATGGAAAGAGCAGAGCAGGATCAGGAAAAAAAGAAGACAAGGAACATAATTTGAAGATATTTGAGGCCAGACAGCGTGCTGAAGTCGCTCAAGAACAAATCTCCTACCCTGAGTCAAAGATTGGATCAAGCAAGAGAAGAAGGTCTCTTCCTAACGTCCCACATGTGTCTGCACACCCAAAGTGTCTGAATGGATTAGTGTTGCTGAAGTCATATCATAGGAGTAGCAACAAAGCATGGTTGGCAGCAAACATATACCTGCTGTGACTGCTGGGATGACTAAGAACGTGAGCACTCAAGTCACGTTCACCACTAATCCCATCGAAGCCTTTGGCAAGACCTCATCAACACTCCATCCAGGTCATACTGCTCATAGTCGTGCAGTCTTCAACAATCACTTGACGACCACTCGTGAGGAAAAGGAAGACATTATGCATAATGCAGCAGTTTTGAATCCTGATGCATCACCATTCCAGAGTTGAGTAGAAGATAGAAGATTCTTCATCATCATGCGAGTCCTTGGTCAAACCTTTAAAAGTCAGCAATAACTTATCACGAGTAATCAGCTGCCTACTGTCAAGATCTTAACCTTCAACAGAGACTTCACGAAGTTTGATACTTTCTCTAACTCCTTTTTATGGAACGTTGAGAATAATGGCACTGACTCACAGCAAGGGCTCACTCATCTATACAATCAGTTGGAAGGCCTCCCCAAGGATTTGATTGAAGGATGTACGAGCGGGCCACCTTATAAAGGTTATGTTAGGGCCTGGGAACTCTTGCGCCATGACTACGCATGGAGTACAGATAAAGAAGAAGCCTTCCTCAAGAAACTCTTTGATTGGAAGAAGGTGATTTCTAACAATGTGGAAGGGCTACACAGGTATGGTTACTACCTTGATAGAGTTATGTGTGTCTTAGGGATCAATGTAGGTATGGTGGAACTGGCTGAGATGATGGGATGAATTATAAACAAACTGCTTGAATACCTGATCTCCAAGTGGGCTGCCAGGCATTATGAGTCACAGCTAACGTTTGGCATGCTTGTCAACTTTGTCACGAAGGCTGCCAGCATCACCAAGGCACGAAAAAACGTAAAGGCCTTCAACTCAAAACCAAATGAAGGTAAGCTGAAGCATTCCACCACTTCATTCAACAGTAGATCTGAGAGGATACCAGTTCACTCAACACAAACAATGACCACAGACCAAAGGAGCATGTGATGCGAGAAAATTGGTCATGCTCTGACTTTGTGCTCCATGTTTCCAAAGAAGGGTCTAGATAATTGATGGAAGGTAGCTTTGACAAAAAAACTCTGCTCCAGATGTCTTTAATAAGGCCAAAGATACAGGATATGCCCTGAAATCAGCAAGTGTACGTTGTGTCAAACACCCAATCCCCATTCCTTCCTACATAGAGCCCTTCCTCTAGAGTCGTCCTTTTCAGCTTTGCTCAAGTCTCTTTCACCGCCACCAGCTGGTGCAGAAATGAAAGTTGGTGCTCAAGCCTCAACAAGCTTAAGTACTGATTCATCTTCTACCCTAACCAGATGTTAGTTCATGAAGTCTACGTTACCAGTAAGGTGACATTAATAACCGACCACATTATGCCTGCAAAGTTAGCTGAAAGGTGGTCTCATCTGAAAAATGTGCAACTACAGTGGTTAGCTGTGGCCTACAAGGACGTCGACCTTATCATCAGCTTGAACAGCTCACTCCTTGTTGTGAAGTCCTGAACCAATGTTCAAGTGAAGAAAATGAGCCCATAGCTCACCTGACTAACCTCAGTTGGGTGGCATTCGGGCCGACTGGATCAAGTACTGGGAAGCCTCCTGTCATGATGCATCACTTGGCACTTGCTGAGCATTTCAACGACATTAGGGAGCTGCTGCAAGGACACTGCAACCATGATTTTTGGGAGAGGGAGTTCCATTCCCGCATTGAGAATTTAGTAGAAGATAAGATATTTCTTGATAAGGTATCTGCTTCCATCCTCTAAGAGGATGGCAACTATTCAATTAAACTCCCACCATGAAACGACTGCAAAATCTCTAATAATCAAGAAGTTATAATCCAGCGCTTGGACAGACTGGAGAAAAAGTTCAACAGTTAAGGAGAAGAGCATTCAGATAGGCTATGCTGAGCATATACCCCTTGACCAGGTGGACAGAAATGACGGCTAAGTGGGATTATATGCCTCATTTCTCTGTTTGGCATTTATCCAAACCTAAGATAACACTTGTCTTTGATCTAAGGGTAAAATAGCAAGGCACCTTGTTAAATAAGCTTCTTCCATAGTGTCTTAACCTAACGAACAAATTGGCAGGAATAACTTGTTGTGGTTCATATGGTGGCCAGGAGGGAACACAACACTTGCACCTGCAGAGTACTGGAGGGTTATATACCTGTTTGGTGTCAAGTCCTCTGGATACTGCGTCAACTACACACTCTATCACATCACAAAAAAACATAGCACAAGTACTGCTACAAGGCATCTGAAGCTATCATGAAGAACTTCTACATTGATAGCCTCCTCAAGGCCCACGATAACGAGAAGCATCCCAAGATGATAATGGTAGGCGTGACTTCTCTCTGTTGTGATGGAGACTGGCGTCTGAACCAATGGACTTCAAGCAACCGGAAACTTTTTTTCTGTCATTCCTGCATCAGAAAGAGACTCCTCTGTTGCAAGACTGGTCTTGAGTAGGGATGAACTTCCAGTAGAAAGAACGCTTGGCATGCACTGGTTTATGGACGGAGACTTCTTTATCTTCAAGATTAATATGAAGGAGAGACCATACACAAGAAGCATACTATCTGTTATAGCTTCAGTGTACGTCCCATTGGCCCATTGGAAGTGGTTACACCGTTCACGATACCTGCCAAGCTCAAGCTTCAAGACATGTGCCGTGAACAGTTGAAGTGGGACAAGGACATTCGAGCAGCAGAAGCGGTCAAGTGGAAGGCTTGCTGTTATCAGCTTCATCTCCTAGAGGTTATGAAGGTAGATTGATCTTACGTGCCAGAAGGGTTTGGACCTGTCCAGACCTTTCAGCTTAACCACTTTGGTGATGCTAGCCAGGTAGGATATGGTGAACCTTCTTCGCGAACTGACATCAACCGAAGCAGGAGGGTATGCGGATACCTGCAATAATCATGCTTACTTGGTATCGCGGGGGCTTTGTGTTGAGATACTCCTGGTATTCACCATTGTGCTCAGTGGTCCTTCTTTCTTGTCACTACATGCTAATGCCTGACTCGTAACTCCAAGAGGGGCCCAGGGTGTGCCATTTCACGAGTACCCAGAAGTCAAGATCGAGCATCTGATATGCAAGGCAGTGACAATGCAAGAGTCCTTTGCTGATAACGTTGCTAAACGTTTCTCAAGCTGGTTCAAATTTATGCACATCATCGCATGGATGCGATATCTCTTTCTCTACACTAAAGGCCTCCTTGAAAGAAGAAATCTCCTAATCACTGAAGAGATTGAGTATGCTAGTAACCTGGTCATAAAAATGCTCCAACAGAATGCTTTCCCCCGAGATGATGAATCATGTAAGAATGCTGGTGGAGTCGTCTCTCCCTCTAGCAAGATGGTAAGACTTAAGCCATTCAATTCTGATGGACTGCTTCGTGTAGGAGGTTATCTGAGAGAGTCTGCTGTCAATACAAGTTCCAAATACCCTGCGATCCTGCCTAAGGAAGGGCCTGCGATTTGCTTATTAGTGCAGTGGAGGGGCCAGAAGCTGGGACACTGCGGGCAGAACTACCAGTTGCTAACATTCAACCACACTACTGAATTATGCAGGTGAACTCGGTAGCTCGGTCTATCAGCAGGAACCTTGTGCTGTGCAGAGCCATTGCAGAGTACCCCATAACTCAAGGGATGGCTGTTTTTCCATCCGATCGAATCATGACAGACTGTTTCAACCTCTGTCTCGCATCAAGAGCCGTTCACATTGAGATGGCAGATTTGTTGGAGACAGAGTCATTCCTCAATGCACTACATTTGTTTGGTGCAGTCCAGTTCAGCTAATGAGAGCCAATAATGGGACCAACTTTATAGTGATGCCTTGCTATAACCCTCCCTGTTGCTCCACTAGGGAGGAGCTTGGAAGTGCCAGATGTGCACTATCTGGCGAGTACTGAAGGGCATTTGTCAACAGCAGGTCCTAACAGACGATTCTCTTTTGACTCTCTTTTGTGAAGTCAAGGAATTATAAATGGTCGCCCTTTAGTTCGAGTGACGGATGACCCAGATAATACAAAACCTATGTCATGTCTCTTAGTATACTGCTAAATCTCAAGGGATCACCTGCACTCATTACTTACACAGCTGACACTGACCAATACTATTGAATGTGATGGAAGCAATTCCAGTATATA
>NC_090730.1:78292757-78350257 GCF_036898095.1 Palaemon carinicauda | reverse complement strand
TTCATATGGGTGGTCGGAAAGAGAAAAAGTTATTCAAGTAATTAGATTGCTGAAAGATGCTCTGGCAATGGAAGTAATGTGTTAGCCACAAGACAGTTTAAGAAGTTATTCTGAAATAAAACGATGTTAGATCAAGAAGTATGCCTTGCCTGATGCGAGAAAGGAAAGTGAGAAATAGAAGAAAATTACTAACCCAAAATAAGGGAAGGTGAATTGTTCTTAGTTTTGCAACTCACATTTTTCGCGATTGCGATTCGTTTGCTACCCGGAGTGCCAATCTCCCAGAAGGTGTGGTGATAAAAAAGCAATTGCCCGTAAACATATTCGCAGATTGGTAAACCCGTATTTATGTGGTTATTTGTTCGATGACAATCGCTCATTAGCAGATGTAGTGAGTGCGATACAAAACATTTTAGGCAGTTTGCCAGAAAAAAAAAAATAACTGGGAAAAACTGACCCAATTCCAAGAAGTTGGCAGCCATGAGAGGCACTCGACCCCCGAAGAGAGGTAAAGAGGAACGCAGTCAGCAAATTATGTGTTGGCAGTGTGGGGGAGAGGGGCACTATGGTCATCTATCCCGAGAGTGCTCAGCAAAAAACGCCCATGATGGGCGGGCTGTGGCACACGTACATCTCCCCCCGCCCAAAATCCGAGGAAAAGGAAACAGAGGAAGAGGGAGACGAGTAAGTTCGATGCCCCACTATATGACATCACAAACAGTAGCCGAGGAAGCAGTGATGACAGACGTGACAGAGACCTCCATCGGTACCCCCGACCTCATCCCCATAGCACTAGGGAGCAGCAGCATTGCAGCTGAGGTCATTGGTCCGTGCCCCATATCTGACCAGCCAGATAAATCCATTCGAGGGCTGATCGCCACAGGAGCCAGCGTTTCATTGATTGAAAAAAGATTCTCATATAACCCACTACAGTCGGCGGCATCCTTCGTTCTTGACACGCCAGGAGGAAATAAACTACACACAAACCATACATCAATCGTCAATTTTAAGGTGGGGTCTGTGAAATTTGCACATGATTTTTTTGTCTTGCCCACTTTGGGAATTATCAGGAATCGAGGATATTTTATGAATTGATTTTATCTCTAATAATCAAATATGCTGTTTTGGGGGAAAAAATACAATAACAGTAAAAGCAGAAGGGTACATTTTACCGATAGAAAGTCATGAGGGGTTAGGTGCATGTGTGAGCTCGGAGAGACATGTAAGTAAAGTAACAGCTGTTTCTGAGAGAAGAGAAGTGTTGTCTCCCCAGACACTTACGAGCATATCAGTGACCCCTTGTCGCCCTCTTGCGGAAGAAACCTAGGTCGTTGTTAAACCCTATGACAATTGGGCCCATATTATATAAGAGGGCTAGGCAGAAATAAAAGAGAACAGAGCTGATATAACGATAGTTAATTTAGCAAATAAAAGAGTTGTGTTAGGAAGTGATTCTGTGTGAGAATTAGAGTTATGTGAAATTGCTTATAATAGGACGTTGGGAGCCACAACCCCAGCCCACACAGACGAACGCACTCAGAATCTGATTATGCAAGCGCGAAAACTATGTCCGTCAGAATATCAACCTGTAGTTAGTGACAGTGTCAATAATTATTCCGATGTAATTGCAATTGGAGATGAGCCACCCGAAAGGATTGATCGTTTTCCTTTTAGCATTGAAACTGGGCAGACGGAGCCAATCAGGTCAAGGCCTTATAAGGTACCCATTCATTTCCAGGGAGAGATAGAAAGGGAAATTAATAAATTAAGAACAAGGGATAATCCAGGAGAGTGAATCCCTCTGAGCTTCTCCGATTGTAGCTGTTAGGAAAAAGGATGGCTCGGTAAGATTGTGTTGATTATAGGAAGTTGAATGCAGTCACTAAGGATAATGCATTTCCATTGCCCTCGATCGAAGAATTACCTGTGACCGTATGGGATAGTAAATATATTACAACTGTTTATTTAAAATCTGGATACTATCAAATACCCATTCAGGAAGACAGTAAGTGTAAAACAGTATTTATAGCTAACGATCAATTATTTCAGTTTAATTTTCTTCCTTTTGGTGTTGAAAATGCTCCAAGTCATTTTTCTATAGTAATGATGGCAGTTTTGTCGCCCTTAATTGGCCATAGTGTTCTTGTTTATTTAAATGATAGAAAAATTACAGGAAAAACGGCCGAAGAACAGAATAATATTCATAAAGTCTTAGAAGCATTGCGATGTAATGGAATGAAAATAAATTTGGCAAAGTGCAAATTTTTCTGTAAACAGGTTGAATTTTTAGGTCACTTAATAACCCCAGACGGTATTCAACCCTGCCCCAGTAAAGTAGGGGCTATTAGAGATTTCCCCCGACCACGTAACTCTAAGGAAGTAGCTGGATTCCATGGGCTCTCTGGGTATAACCGTAAATTGATAAGAGGTTTTGGAGAGATAGCGAGACCCTTAGATGCTTTAAAGAAACAAAAAGTAATAAATTAGGGAGGGGACGAAGAAAGGGCCTTTAACCATTTGTAAGCTGCCTTAACTAGCAATGAATTACTCGCATATACTAGATTTGATCGCCCGTTTTTAGTGACAACAGATGCGAGTAGCGTAGCTATTGGTGGTGTAGATTCTTAACGAGATGATAAAGGCAGAGAGCGACTCATTTGTTTTGCTTCCTTGGTGTTAAAAGGGGCAGAAAAGAATTATAGTATATTCGATCGAGAGGCTTTGGCCATTCTTTGGGTTCTATAGAGGCATTGGTTCTTTTTATTAGGTCAGTTGATTGAGTTGCGAAGTGATCATCGCCCCTTACGTGATTTGTATTATAAAAAGGATTTGACCTCTTGAAAGATTGTTAGAGTTTAATATAAAGGATTTTCCCCACATAGAAGGTAAAGCTAACAAGGTAGCTGATGCTCTTTCTAGAGGTGCAGTAATAGGAGTAACAACTAGGGCATAAAAGAGGAACGAAGAATGTAAACAAAATATTGAAGACTCCGATCAATATAGAGAAAATAGAGAACGGGGTGTGAATTCTCCTGAGGAACAAACGGAACACGGTAGCGGAGAGAGAGAAAGGGAGAGAGTTGTAGATGATATATATATATATATATATATATATATATATATATATATATATATATATATATATATATATATATATATATATATATATATATATATATATATATATATATATATATATAGAGAGAGAGAGAGAGAGAGAGAGAGAGAGAGAGAGAGAGAGAGATACGAGTGGCAAAGGTGAATATATGTGGGTGGCCGAGGACATGACCAGGGGTAATGCCCTGATGATGCAGGTTTGATTGATTTGGGAGGTTGGGACATAAAAGAAGTCCGAGAGGGACAGAAAAAAGAGGAATGGATGGAAAGAGTGTGAGCAGTGATTAAAGGGGAATCAGAGAGTTATCCGTCATTTCTGAATGTGGCTCATGAGATTTTTTTTTATAGAAATTGATATCTTATATTGTGCTTAAGAGAAGAGGGGAGGGGAATTTTGTGCACGGGTAGTTCTTCCTCCCTCTTTATTTAATTGAGCTATCCACATTGTACATGTAAGTCCGTATGCAGGGCATTCAGGGATTGATAGAACATTAAGGATAGCACGTGAATCCTTCTTTTGGTTAGGAAGGAAAAAATCTATAGAGAATTACATAATATGGTATCATGCTTGTAACTGTTTCAAAGAACATAAAAACACTGTACCGGAAGCCAGAAAGTGGCCAGTGATTCCTCTTAAATTTTATAGAGTGCATATGGATGGGGGAGGACCATTTCCTACTGGTTTAACACAACATAAATATATATGTGTATTTGTCGATGCATTTACTCAATACACTCATACTTACGCAATGTTGGGTAAATCAGCAAATTCATTAGCCCAGGCGCTGTGTTCTTTTATTACTAGGTTTGGTTGCCCGAAAATTTTGATAAGTGATAAAGGTCTCGAGTTTATAGATAAGGTGGTGAAATCAGTCACGAACTTGATGAAAATTGAACACTTCAGTGACCGCATATAGGCCTTCAGCAAATGGCTTAGTAGAATTGCATAATAGGGAAGTAGTGCGAATTTTGCGTTACTTAGTGGTTGATGACCCCCTTCATTGGCACGCCATGCTTCTCACAGCTGAGCTAGCTTTGAACATTGTATATAATGCTTTGCTCAGGGACACGCCTTTCTTTTAGTGTATGGACAGGATCCTGTGTTACCATATACGGTACTCATTAATTCCCACCAATTGCCAAATTATTTGACTGAGCAATACCATGTATATTTATCAAATCTATTTAGGAGAGTAATAAACACAACTGAAAGGTTTTTGAAAAGAGCTAATGAAAATCAAAGCTCAAAGTATGATGGTCGGTTCAAAACCGCACCGGTAAAAGTATTTGTGGGCGATTGTGTGTATTTGAAACGATTACAGTCTATGAAACACAAACTAGAACCAGCGTATTTGGGTCCGTACCGAATAAGGATGGTTAAATCAAACACAGTTGTGATATAAAGCATTATTAATGGTGCAGTGTCTAAACATCATCAGGCACACATATATGTGGAGCCTGAAGAGGTAGTTTTCAAAAGTATTCCTCCTTACCGCCTGCATACGTGACATTCCTCAAGTTGATGAATAGAATTTTTTTTTTCCTTTGCTGTTGTTGTTGTTTGAACAGACCTCATTTCTTCTACTGACGTGTTTTTAAATAAACTTGATGATAACAATGAGTTCTTATGTTGATGCTTAATGTCTACGTAAAATGTTGTGGTAATTTTGGTGAGTAAACCTAAAAACAATCAGAGGTTAAATACGTTAGGTGAGATCCGTCAGGCAGATGCTGTATTATTCATGTATTTATATGATTCCTGGTTGCTGGGGCTGGTGCGGTTCCCGAATGGCAAGTGGCTGCGGGATTAAAAGTTCATCCTTGAGGATAGGCACTGTTGGTGAATGTGTAGATGTGAATACCTTATACTTAATGATATAAGAGAAGGGCGGAATATGAATGATTTTCTCGGCAAAACGGCTAGTGGCCACTGGTTGATAGCCTAGTGTAGTAGTGATTTAAATCCATGCCGAAACGGTGGTGGTGAGTTGTATTGCGAAAATATGCTGTAAACCCGGACAAGTAAAATCGAGGGATGAAGGAATATATTGCTCGCAACCAGAGGGAGGTTATTGATGAAGTTGTGTAAAACTGGTGTTAAAATTTTTCTTTTCTACTTTGGGTATTCTGTATTTTAGTTGGAGAGGTCTTAAGAAGAAATGAGTGGAATTATTTATATTGTTTTGTGTTCACTTTTACATGCAATATTTCATTTTGATCATTTCTTTTTTTGTGGAAGATATGTTATTTTTTTGGGTGATTTCTATAAATGCATTTTTTATTGCATTTCTGTTTAGTACATGCCATGCCTATTCCGGGTCAGAGTGTCCTCCATATATCTTAGACTAGCGAGGGCGAGTGTGAATCTCCTCCCAGAGTGAGGAGCTTGTGGGGGGGGGGGGGTGGAGTAATGTCCTAATTAATGTATGTAGATATGTCTTGTACGTCAAGGTAAATGTACTCTTTAATCATGAGTATTCCACAAAAGCCTATATCTCAGTAAGTTATTGTACAAGATTGCATTTTGGTAGCGAATGGAGTTAGTTGCCTTTGGGCGCTCGAGTTGACAATGTCCCTCACCTGAGAGGGTAATTGTGTACAGTGTACCGAGGAGCGAACCTTTTATAATAAATGAAGAAAACCCATATTCCGACATCTCATTATCCGTCCTACATGGGTCATATATATATATATATATATATATATATATATATATATATATATATATATATATATATATATATATATATATATATATATATATATATATATATATATATATATATATATATATATATACAGTGGAACCTCTACACAAAAACGTATCTACATCCGAATTTTCCAACATCTGAAGTAAAATTCGAGCAATTTTTCGACTCTACACTCAAATTTTATTTCGACACACGAAGTAAGCAATTTTCGTCGTACCGGTTGTATCCGGATTTTTCGACACGCGAAGTACAATTCGACAAGTTCCTACTCTACACCCGAATTTTTTTTCAACACCCGAAGTAAACAATACCCGTGCACGTAGATGGTACTCATAGCGCCGGATGTATTTCTTATTTCCGCCGATAGAAGGCAGCATTTCTACCTCGGAGGGACCCTCAATTAGCGGGGCTTGGGACATTCCTCTGTTCTCGTCGGCTTCGTGTGGTTGTGCCCTGTGCGTTCTACTATTAACTGTGTTTTAATTGTGATTTTTTACGTTCATCCTTTTACGGTATTTTACGTAAATCATGGGTCCTAAAAGGCTTAGTTTTGCAAGTGGTAGTGGTAGTGGTGAGAAAAGGAATAAGGAAATGCTTTCTTTAGAAGTAAAGCAAGGAATTATTGAAAAGCATGAGCGTGGCGTCCGTGTGAGTGAACTTGCAATAGGTTCGGTGCAAATAAAAGAGGTGTTAGGAAAACATCAAGACGTGGTCGACTTCATTGACAAATACCATCCAAAGAAATTGTAGGTTTGTCGTGTAGTTGCGCAGTTTGATGATGTTTCCCTAACTTATTTTCGAAACATTCTGAAAAGCTGTACCAAGCAACTTTCTATCGATAGCTGCTTTAAAAAAACTACAAAGCGAATTCTTGATGAAGAGGATGGAAGTGGTTCAAAGAAAATGGCAAAGAGTGAAGAGAAAAAATTCAATCAATTCTAAGTGGAGAGAGTGAAAGTGATTAAAATTAATCATCAAAAAGAAAAAAGGAAAATGTAAAAAAAATATAAAATATGAAAATAAAAAAAAATAGATAAGCTAAGTTAGGTTAAAGTTCACTTAGTGTAAGTTAGAATAAGTTACGGTAGTGTACGTTTATCGTAGTCAACCTCTCTACCTCCTCGCCGCCCGTCCGTCTCCTCTCTGCGTAGCAAGACCAACAACACCTGCGCTGGACTTTCTAAGGTAAAGTGACGCTAAAAACCCATTTCTTATTTATTATTTCTTGATCATTATTCTTTTTTACATGTCTATTATCTAATTTAGAGTGCATAATGTCATGTGTAATTATGTGTAGTAATTTATTAAGGAGTTATCATAGGTTTTTGGGCTCAACCACGGATTAATCCTATTTCAATGTATTCTTATGGGAAAATTCGTTTCTACATCCGAACATTTTCTACATCCGAAGTCGGTTGTGAAATGGATTAAATTCGTATGTAGAGGTACCACTGTATATGTGTGTATATATATATATATATATATATATATATATATATATATATATATATATATATATATATATATATATATGTATATATATATATATATATATATATATATATATATATATATATATATATATATATATATATATATATATATATATATATATATATATATATATATATATATATATATATATATATATATATATATATATATATATATATACACAGTATATATAAATGTACTGTCATCATCATCATCAACCGTTACTATTGACTGACAGAATTTCATTCTATTCTTTCCAATTCTTTGATTTTGCATCTTCAGGAATAATAGTTTTTTTTTTTTTTTTTAGCTCAGGAAAGAAAATATTATTAACAAAAGATTACCCTGAGATAGGGTACAAAAATTTTTATGGAGTTGTCTTGACTCACTACCAGTTAAGGATAACTTGCTATCCGGAGCTGTGTTGCAGATTATGATGCAGTTGCATCTCTTCACTCACTTCTTGTTCTTTGTGAAAAACGAGGAATTCAAGTAGAATATTACTAAGAAAATAACTTGAAAGCAGTAAATACCGGTATTCCGTTCACAACTCTGCTTATATGAACACACCTTTCACTCAGTCAGAGCGCCACTTTATAAAAGATAATCATGCATTTAAATGTCATATCCTAATACTTTATTTTTCTCTCCCACATCCTCAAAGGTGGTATATTAATACAATAACGGACTAAGATCCAGCAAAATAAGAACCTGCGAATAACAATCATCTTTGTTAACATCATGCTAATGTTTGTAATAAAACTACTAATCTTGTGCAAAGACACACATCACATGAAGGGGGAGACAGTTTTTAGTAGGTAGAATTTGTGGAATCCAGCAATAACGTCTAGAGAAAATAATTTGAGTAGAATCTGTGTTCATATTTTGAAGCTTGAGAGTTATTGCGTCCTTTGACTGTCCAGACAGTACTACATTGGATCCTTCTCTTTGGTTACGGCTCATTTTCCTTTTGCCTACATATACACTGAATAGTCTGGCTTATTTTTTACATATTCTCCTCTGTCCTCATACACCTGTCAACACTGAGATTACAAAACAATTCTTCCTCGCTCAAGGGGTTAACTACTGCAATGCAATTGTTCAGGAGAGACTCTTTAGCTATGGTATGCAGCTTTTCTAGGAGAAGGGCACTCCAAAATCAAACCATTGTTCTCTGGTCTTGGATAGTGCTATAGCCTCTGTACCATGGTCTTTCACTGTCATGGCTACATTACAGTAACACCTATCTGTATGGATAAAGAGTTCACATGAAGCACTATGACTTTCGTCACATAGATCATTGCTGTAATATAAAGAATAACTTTTTTTCTAAAATAGGTTATTTGTGTAACTGAAGATATTTCTCTGAACACTTGGGGCAATTATGATTTACAGTGCACTTCTTGTTATTGTTGCTGCTGTCGTCTTCGTTGTTGTTGTTGTTGTTGTTGTTCATCATTAATCATGTAGAATGAAATGGTATGGGTCTTTCACTAGAGAATTTGTAACATTTACTGTAAAAAAGTTATTATCTTTCAATTTATTTCTGGTATCATGTACATAATTTGTATTTTGTTTTTAAGAGTCATCCTCGTCCAGATCTTCATCAAAGTTCAAAGATGTGTCACTTTTTTCATGTCTGTACAGTTTTGCAGCTTACACTTTTCTGTGCATGGGAGTCTACTGATGAGGCGCTGACACCTTGGAAGCTGATAGATTTTTGCACATTTGCACGAGATGAACTCTATGATGACGTGAAGTGCAAGAGAGCCTGTTAACCACTGTATTCCTAGTTTACCACTGTCTTGTGTGCACTAACCATGGATATTTTGTGGACGTGGTACATCTGGAAAAGGAACCAAACTGCGTCGTAAGACGGCACTTTGGTAGTTGGCTCTAAGAAAGTGTTGTCGAAGGCTGTCCTCGTAAGGTGGTAATTGACCTGAATCTACTGATTTTTTCCTTACTCACCAGAGCTGGTAGCAAAGTTCATTTATGAAAGTGATGTTTGTTCAGGCTGCATATAGATTGCATGTGTGCTACTGGAGGGCATCAAATAACTTGTCAGTCACATGCCAACGTTCACAAAGTGTAGTGAATGCCTTCTGGAAATTCTGGTTCTGTTGTAGGAGTTTCAGTCTTTTGAGTTTTCCTTGACCAGCAAAAGCACTGACTGTGTCGCAGCCTGTGAAAGCATCGAAACCTATTAAGCCGTTGCTGCAAATTTGATGATACTGATCAATCATGATCGGATTTTTGTTCCACATCTCACGTGGATCTGGCAACCAACGTTTCTGCATAAGGCAATGGAGATAATCATGACATCTGTGTCCTCTGCAATCAGTAAGACTGAATTTTACTCAGATTCAGCTGGGTGGTGAACATGTAACAACAGTCTGGTGTCATCTTCTTCATGCATGCATCGGACACTGCATTAGATGTGATCTTGAAGCATTATTCCTCGAAAGTTGGAAAAAAGGACCTTTTCTTGAAGTGGTACTGTAATACTTTTTACTTGATTCTCTTGACAATCGGGGGCAAAGAAGTATTTCAGTTTTGCTTTGTTCTCAGGGCATGGAAGTAGGTGGCGCCAATTTTGAATTTTGTTGCCTGGAATGATTTGCGAGAATGATATTCTTCTGTCCGATCCTCTTTCCGTTCTTCCAGTTATTTTGATCGACAAAGTATTGCACCTGTCAAACACTACATTGACTTGAGAACTTGATGCTAATATTTGCTGTACAGTTCCGAGAAGGGGATCAGGCAACTCTGAGAATGTAATGTTATCTCCTTGCATTTTGTGTACAATCTCCATGCCATTGATGATCGCAGCTGAAGGTAAGTAATGTTTTTATCTGGAGTCACTCGTGCTTTAAGATTACGTGCCAGACCTGCCTTGTTAGTCTTTTTAACAGAGCCATCACAATTCGCAATGACCATGATAAAGATCCGAGAGGATGTTAGATAACATTTTCCATATCCATTTTCTGGCTACTTGCTATTATCAGCATTCGAGAGAACAGTTGGTAATTCGCTTTCATGACAGTTTCTTTGTTTCCTGATTTAGCTTTTGCTTTTTTTTCAAACTGTTAAATAACTTCACTTGCCATTTTTTTTCAATGCGTTATAGAAGGCAGTGCCTTTTATGAGTCTTGAATTGACAAACTCCTGGTGACTACTTTCCCTGATCTTCAGTTGTAAGGATATTGCTTGCAACACTTTTGGGTGCTGGGATACCAGATGATATGCTCATCAGTTCAGCGGAAGCCAGTTCAAAAGGGTTGATCCAGTTACTTTACAGCACTTCAATTACAGACTGGATATTATTACAATTATTATCATTACTTGCTAAGCTACAACCCTAATCGTGAAAGCAGGATGCTATAAGCCCAAGGGCTCCAACAAGGAAAATAGTTCAGTGAGGAAAGGAAATAAGTAAATAAACTAGAAGAGAAGTAATGGACAATACAAAACCTTTTGAGAACAGTAACAACATTAAAACAGATGTTATATATTTTTACAAAGCTGGTCTAACATGAAATTAGATTATTTTATTCGCGTATTTCATTTGTGTATAGCCAGCTCTTATGGTGGGTTTTACTTATGTAGGATTAAGTAAATGAACGTATATTGCATAATATTTACATCATTTATTTAGTTATATTTTCATTCAGTTCAGTATATGTAAATTTACGTTATTATAAGGAATTAAATTTTTATTTCACGTAGTTTGGTTACGAAGTCTTATGTAACTTGTTAAAAGGTATGACACACGTGAAGTATAAAATGCTAGAGATTGCATAATGATTCCACGTGGTTAGAGGTTGCCTGAAGGTTTTTGATTAAACTTATTCCTTTTTTAATGCTACGAGGAGGGGGGATGAGTCAGTTGAAAGTGTTGCCGTCGTCAGGCAACGATAGGACTATACTACCAACGGCAATGTTTGCAATACTGATGCCACTTCGAGAATGCTTTGCCTGAATCAGCTAGAAGTTTCCAGAGTGAATTAGGATGATATATATAAGGGCCCACCGTTGCCATGGAGAGAGAGATCCAGCCTGACATTACGAAAGATCCATACTTCCAGCAATCTTTTCGCCAGCACCTCTCAAGCCATTCATTATTTTTCTCTCCAACGTATATAGTAGTTGTTAAAACATTGGTAATAATTTGTGTTTGGTGTAGAATGAAGTGCATTTATTCATTTTTTTTTTTGCTTAATCGTTCGGTAATCTTAGGTGAGCCCCAAAATTCGTAAGAGTAATAGTTACCTATATGTAAAGGTGTAATTATTGTTTAAATCTAGTGTGTTGAAGTGTACTTTTTTCATTAATTGTCCAAATTAAATATTTTCATATATGCATCTCTAGTGAAACAATTGATTGCATTGTATAATTCTTGAAGTGTCATTTTGCCATAAGTCCAAGGTCCAGTTCAGATTCAAATTTTGATTGATTTATTTTTGGTATTACTTTTGAATTGTTATTTTCTATAGAATACATATATTTTTGTAAAGTATCTATTATTTTGATCACCAATAATTAATTCAGTGTCTTGCTTGTATCCCTGACTTAGAACCAAAGTAAGAGATTGATTTTAGAAGAGTTCCCATAGGTAAAAATACTTTTAGATATTCAGTGTTCATATATATTATCGCCTGGTAGTTACGTATTAATCTCAGACCTTGGAGGTATTCTCCTGTGTATCAGATTTATGTAATATAACACAGGTAAGTTTGGAGCTTGAGAGTTTATGGAATTCGCTTGTCGCAATGTATATTTTTGGTACCCAGACCCGGGATCGAGAGAGTCTGTTATAAATATTGTTTATAGCAGGGCAGTGTTTTGATTAAAAATTTGACCCGTTCGGTGTTGATAAGATTCCATGTATTGTTAGGATATATCTTTTTTGGAGAGGTATAATTTTTTGTAAAGTCCAAGATGTCTCAGTTAAATGCACAGGAGTTTTTGGAAAATCAATTTGTTCAGGATTTGTCGGAAGCTAAAGTAACTAAAGCCCAGTGACTTACTATTTTAATGGCATGTGGTGGCCATGCAACTAGTGGAATGATTAAAGCCCAAATCAAGTGTGAAGCCTTAGAAGCATTGATAAACTCAGGAAAGTTGCTAGACGAAGATATTGCAGCAGCTCGCGACCTTTTGGAGAAGGCTGAAGAAGAATTTGCAGAGAAGCAAGTACCATTTGACCCAAAACTGAAGGAATGAAAGTAGAAATGAATGTACAGGCTGAGATTAGACGAAATGTAGTAGAAGAGAATTTGATTAAGTGGAAGATGATGGCAGAACGGAAGGAACATGAAGAAAGAGAGAGAGAAGATGCAAGAGAAAATGCAAGCCATGCAAGGGAATTGGAACTGTTGAATCCTCGTGCAAGGCTGTCGTCAACTCAGACAGGTGGGACCCTTGTTATGCACGATTCTGTGTTTGATGTGGGGAAAGCACAGAGGTTGATCCCGAAATTCACGGAAGAAGCTCCCGACGAGTTCTTCACTCATTTTGTTATTGCAGAGTGTCCTTATTGGAAAAGGACATAGTGCGTATCTTGCCTTGTCTCAGGACCAGAGGAAGGAGTATCAAGAAATTAAGAGGACCGGGCTGCAAGTGTATCAGATGACCCCTGAATGCTGTAATGAAAGATCCCGAAATTTGCAGAAGGATGAGAAAGGACTTTCCTAGATTACGCTTATAAAGTACAACGATGTTTTAAGAGATGGATAGAGGCTACCAAAGTAAGAGAGATGGCTCATTTCGAAGAACTGATAATGCTGGAACAATATTTACGAGGAATTCCTGAACATATTTGAACGTACTTCAGGGAGAGAGACGTGAAGAAACTTGATAAAGCCACTTCGCTGATTGAAGACTATATTATCAATCATAAAAACCCCTCGGGTATGAAGTTTCAACCGTTGTTCCAACCAAGTGTCAAGTATTCAATGAACCATGGAAACCCGTTTAGTAATAACTATGGGTACAAGTTCAGTAGATACAGTGGAAGTACCACTGGTACTATTCCAAAGCAGAATCTGCTAGTACGACAACAACAATCGTCAAATCGTTCTCCTTCAGATTTCATGAAAGACGTGCAAAAGATTAATATCGTCAGTTATAAGTGTGGTAAAAAAGGCCATTTTAGTAAGGATTGTTGGTCAAACCAACCGAAAGCAGTCGCTCAAGTGGTTACGGGTAATTCAACTCTACAGAATATGAAGACGTAGAATCAAATGGGAAAGGTCTATGAGAAAAATGAACCAGTTAATGATTTCACGACGAATAGGACAACCCCAGACTGTGTGGATGCCTTTAAACCATATATTTATGAACCTCTGTTAGCTGCTCTTGTTGGGAGAGAGATGATCCTGGTCAAGATATTGCATGACATGGGATGTAATGACAGTGTGGTGACGCGAGGCGTACACCCGATGGTGGAACAGTGTCTCACAGGAGAATCTGTCATTTTCAAGGTAATTGGAGGTCAGGAAGTTACCACTATTTGCTGTTAGAAACTGTCATGCAAGTTGGTGACAGGTCATTTGTATTTTGTGGTAAAGGATTTATTGGCTGTCGAAGGAGTAGAAGTCCTACTGGGAAATGAGGTTGGTGGAGTGCTGTTTGTGCCTTGTTTAATTTTAACGGAGAAACCACCGAAGTATAGTCCAACGACTGAACTCGACAAGGACTACCCGTATCTGTTTCCTAGTTTTGTGATGACTAGGAGTATGATGAAGAAAGTGGCTGCAGAAGAAGACAGAGAAACCAAAGGAACGATGAACTTGGAATATTTATTTATGGAAGAAGGGGTTTCCCATGATAGTACGCAACAGGTGAGCTCCCGAGAGAACCCGAAAGAAGAGGAAAGTCAAACGAATGAACAGGAAGACAAGGAAGCAACGGACTTGTAAGAAATTAAAAACTTAGTGTTAGAAGTAGGACAAGGTAGTCGCAAAAGGCTGATAGGATTGTAACAGAAGGATACAACGTTAACGGAATTATTGTACCATGTGGTGGATGAGACGGATGTGCAGCAGTCTCCCACCTGCTATCATATCAAGGATGGATTGCTTATGAGGAAGCATAGGCCTGCTGATATCCCTGGGAAGACAGGTGATTGCTGGAGACGGAACAGATGGGAATAAAAAAGATGACGAAGAAGTTTATGAGACACGTTTTCTGGCCTGGCATTCAAGAGGATGTTAGCCAGTTTTGCCGTGTCAAATGGTTGGAAAGCCTAACGAATACATCAGGAAGGCTCCCTTCCACACGATTGAAGCCCGAGGAGAACTCTTTATCAAGGTGATGTTCGACATTGTGAGGCTGTTACCGAGAACGAAGAACGAATATATGTCAACTTTGATGTGTCACGTGACAATATATCCAAAAGCCATACCCGTCAGGAGCATCAGTGCCAAAGTAATTGCCCAGAAGTTATTAGACTTTTTTTACCAAGTTTGGTATTCCGGAAATCATTCAGAATGACCGAGGAACCAATTTCACGTCAAAATTGTTTCAGGACATGATGAAACTGTTGGATATGAAACAACAACTGTCTACTGCCTATCACTCAGAGATGCAAAATGCATTAGAATGGTTTCATTAAACACTAAAGAGTATGTTAACAAAGTACTGCAACAAAACAGGATATGAATGGAACATCGGACTACCTTTGATGTTATTTGAGGTACATAATACTTACCAAGAAAGCATGGGGTGTAACCCGAATGATATGGTGTTTAGACGAGAAGTAAGAGGACCGATTAAAATATTGGCAGAAAAATGGAAAGATCGAGAGGAAATGAATGGAGAATATGTCAAGAACTTGAGGAAAAGGATCAATGAGATAAGGAAATTTTTCCTCGAAAACCTGAAGATGAGCTAAGGAAAAATGAAGAAAAGGTTTGATATGAAAAGTAAGAAAAGTCAGGTTGTGGTAGGCCAACAGGTGTTGGATTTCTTACCGATAAGGAGATTCCCTCTCATCAACAAGTTCCAAGGACTATTCTGAATTTTGGAGAAGATCAGTGACCAGACTTACGTCATCGAAACACCAGGAAGAAGGAAAAGTCAAAGGAAGGTACACTTTAATTTATTGAAACCATACTTAAGTGAAAACGAGAACGAAGTTTCACAGGTATGTAAGGCACAAGCCATTCAATCCACAAAAGACGATGACTGATATGAGGTAGGGGCTGTAGGCAAAGTGAATTATTTGTCCCTCATCAAGAACTTATAAGAGAAATTAACTCTTTTGAACAAGAAGGTAGCAAGAGGAATTAAGCCGATAGTTTTGAAATTTCCCTGAAATTATCTCAGACGTCCTGAAACGAACCAACTTGACGAGGCATGAGATACGACTTAAGACCACGGAAAGAGCATTCAAACAACGTGTCTATCGACTGTCGCCGTATCACCATGAAGTCATGAGAAAAGAAATAGGCTATTTGTTGCGAAACGGATTAGCTGACCAAAGCTCTAGCCCTTAAAGTTCTCCATGCTTGCTCTTCAAAAACCAAAGAGAACTTTTAGGATGTGTTCGGACTATCGGAAGTAGAATTCGATCAGTGTGGCCGACAATAATCCATTGTCACTCATAGAACAACTACTCGACAACATTGGACAAGCCATTTGGTCTATAGAACGCACCCGCCACCTTTCAACGAGTGAGGGATAACCTTATAGGATCGATTAAAGCAGTGGTCGTATATCTCAACGATATTGGGGTATATTCATCGACCTGGGTGACCATCTGCGAATCCTGGCGAAGGTATTTCAAAAGTTGCGAGGAGCACATCTGATGATTATTCTGGAGAAGAGCGAATTTGGAAAGACAATAGTTTATTACTTAGGATTTGAAGTTGGAAGAGGGCGAATCACCCCAGTAGCCGCTAACGTCGAAGGAATAGGGAAAGCTTCACCCCCTACAACAAGGAAGCAATTAAAACGGTGTTTAGGAATAGCAGTATTCTACAGACAGTTTTGCCCGAATTTTTCGGCTGTAGTCGCACCCTAGACAGACTTGACTAGCCCCAAGTAAAAGTTTATATGGACCAGCGGGTGCCAGGAATACTTCGACAAGATATTAACATCGAAACTGATACTGCAAGCACCGGATTTCAATAAGAAATTCCTTGTCGAAGTGGATGTGTCGAACAGCGGGATTGGGACTGTCCTATTGCAAGAAGGAAAGCAACAAATTCTTCACCTTTTCTGTTTTATGTCATTGAAGCTGAAGAAGCATTAACAAGCCTAAGGTACTCGACACTTCAAAAGGAACTGCTAGCGCTAATGACAGCGATGAGGAAGTTTGAAGTTCATGTAAATAGACCACAGAATGAAAAAATTACAGTTTACTCAGATCACAATGCTTTAACTTTTGCTAATAAAATGAAGAATAATATTCAAGGGCTAATTAGATGGTCATTATGTTTGCAACCATATTGTATTAATGTAAAGCATATATCCGGTAAAGAGAATGTGTTTGCAGATTATTTATCTTAGGCTAAACTGGTGGATTCAGGCCCAGAATAAATAATCTTTGTTGGGGGAGCTCTTACGAAGCTGGTCTAATATGAAAGTAGATTATTTTATTCACATACCTCATTTGTGTATTTAAGAGATGTATATCCAGCTCGTAAGGTGAGTTCCTCTCATAACACTTGCATCATTTATTTAGTAATATTTTCATTCAGTTCAGTATATGTAAACTTACGTTACTTTTTTAAGAATTGAATTTTTATTTCACGTACTTTGGTTACAAAGTCTTATGAAATCTTGTTAAAATGTATGACACACACGAGGTATAAAACACTAGATATTGCATAAGGATTCCACGTGGTTCGAAGTTAAATGAAGGTTCTCAATCAAACTTATTCTTTTTTTTTTTAATGCTATGAGAGGAGGTGGGAGGAGTCAGTTGAGAGTGTTGCCCTCGTCAGACGACGATAGGACCATACTACCAATGGCAACGTTTGCAACACTAACGCCGCTTCAAGAATGCTTTTCCTGAATCCCCTGAAAGTTTCCAGAATGAAGTAGGATGATATATATAAGGGCCCACCATGGCCTTGGAGAGAGAGATCCAGCCTGACATTCCGAAAGATCCATACTTCCGACAATCCTCTCGCCAGCACCCCTCAAGCCCTTCATAATTCTTCTCTGTAACGTATATAGTGCTTGTTAAAACATTGGTAATATTTTGTGTTTGGTTTAGAAGAATGAAGGATATTGTGAGTACAGTTTATATTGTATTTTTTTCTTTTGTGGCCGGCCCTGTATGATTTGATTAAAAAGGGAATTGCATTTATCTATTTATTTATATTTTTTTTTTCTTAACCGTTCGGTAACATATGCATATACATCCATATAGGTAGATTTTTTATTGATAAATATGTAGATGAAAATAAGGCAGAAAAACAGATGGGCTTGTCGATATCGATTCTTTGCCAGTTGCGTGTTTTATAAAACAAAATACTCAAATAAGAAGCTTTTATATTAAATGCCACAAGATCTGTGTCAAATTAGGAGCATCATATCCTATAATAAGAATATCTGAAATCAATGTTTTTATCCGTTGAATAAACCCAACATTTTCTCTAGATTCATTATACTGAACGAATTTTTATTGCCACAGAGTGGCATAAGGTATGAAAACACAAGATAAAATATACTTTTATATTTTGCTGGAGAGAGAGAGAGAGAGAGAGAGAGAGAGAGAGAGAGAGAGAGAGAGAGAGAGAGAGAGAGAGAGAGAGAGAGAGCACTTTCATCAATCTGAAAGTATCATAAGTATTAAATTTTCTGATTTATGGAGTTATTGTCTGAAAACGAAAAGGTTGTAAAATATTTGATTCATGAAATCATTTTCATTAAAGGTTGCTGGCAGAGTTTTAATGTTTTTTTTTTCTTCACTGTAAGTTTTTCTTTTCTAGATCGTAGTTTTAAAATAACCAGAATCAGGCCCAGTCCATCAGGCCTCAGGCATAGAGGATGGTCTATGTAATTAAGTCTACATGTCTGAAATGATAAATAGATAGATAGATAGCTAGGCAGACGATTGCCACATAGAAATGTCATAGGCCTTCAGGTTCCTCAATTTCTATTATAGATGAGAAATTTTGGAAAGATCTCTGAAATGATTCAAAATTTTAGAATTAAATTATAACTCATTATTATTATTATTATTATTATTATTATTATTATTATTATTATTATTATTATTATTATTATTATTATTATTATTATTATTATTATTAGTTTTTAATCAAAATCTACAGTGGCTGGTGATTTACAGTGTAGGGGTTCCGGGTTGCATCCAGCTTCCTTAGGAATACATAAGTCCTTTCACAATAAATGTTGTTTCAAATAGAACGGTCTTCTGCACAAGGTCTGGGGCTATATCGGCTGCTACAAACTCAAGATTCCTTTTCAGTGACTTAGGTTAGGTTCCAAGTGGTCCTATGTTTATTGGCACCCCTTCTACCTGCATATTCCGTAGCTTTCTCATTTCAATTTGTAAATCTTGGTACTTTTCTATTTTTTTCTTCCCCCTTATTTCCCACTCTTGAGGCCCGACGGACTGCGACATCTATGAGTGATAGTTTTTGTTGTTGTCTTGTCGACCAGAGTGATATCTGGTGGATGTGCTTGTTTCACCCCGTCCGTCGTATTACTGTGGTCCCAAATTAGTTTACACTGATAATTTGTTGCTGCATTGCATTTGTCATTTTCTACTGAGACTCTAATGGCGAGCTTTAGCCACCGTACCGTCCATGTCGTTTCATATAATGAATCTTCTTCTTCTTCTTCTTCTTCTTCACTACTACTACTACTACTACTACTACTAGTAGTAGTAGTAGTAGTAGTAGTAGTAGTATTTTTATAATGATATCATTATTATTTTTCATGAAATCAACATGCAATCATGTATGTAATAAAATTGAATATCAAACTTACCAGTGAGATCAGATCAACGTCTAGGGTGAGTGGCAAGGGAGTTACCAAATGAACTAAACGAAGTTTTGAAAGTATCTGGAACCTAAGTCCATAACATTATTAGCATTACTGTTTGTCATAATCATTTAAAAGATCTGGAGCGATATATATTTTCCTAGAAAAAAGCCGCGATCAGCAGGGATCATGACAAAGATGGTTTGTTGTTTCGTCCGAGCAACAACGAACAGGCAATAACGATATTTAGAAAACAGAAGTGTACAAAGAAGGAAAACTGTGTGATAATGAGGAAACTAAGAGAGAACGAAATAACCTAATACAAAAAGCCAGCAAGAACTCAAGATACTGCAGAAGCAGGCGTCGACACTATTCAGCGGGAAGCAATAGCGATGGCCATAAATACAGAACTATGTCCACGGTGAAAGAAAACATGGAATAGTATTGTAGCCTTTAAACTTCAATATCAAGTCGAATCCAAGAACGGAAAAGAGCGAAATAAAAAGGAGTATTCCAACAGAAACTGTTAACGACAACTGTTACTTTCAACCATTGAAAGCAACCTTTTTTTCTGAGGCAGTCCAAATAAATATTGAATATTTCCAGAAATAGAAGAAGAATCTGAAGGAATAACGTAAATAGAAGCCAAAAATATAAGAACTGATGTGCTTATATTTTACATAAAGGTGTTCTTTCTAAATCATTTATCACTGTTTATTTAAGTGGTGTTCATTAGGTTTTTTTTCATTATAAAGTACTTGCTTCTGTTATAAAAGATTAGCATTTTTGTCCGAATAGCATCATCGTTTTCAAATAATTACCAAGTAATGTGAATCGAAACTAACCTAAATTTCTCCCTCAGATATAGGTTTTGTTAATAAATGATGTTAACGAATAAAGAGATTATAAAGTATTGTGATGGCAAATCTAAATTTAATAACAACACCCGCCAAAGTCAACAACAGGAGCTTGTTTTCGGATGCAACCTACATAACTGTGTAAATTTACGCATGTGTTAACAGATAATTGAGATAAATTACACTACACATAAAAAAAACATGTTATTATAAAATTTCTTTGAATGCCAGAATCTACTAAAAAACATGGAATTAATAAAACTCACTATTAGTGAGAATTGCGGGGAGTTAAAAGGAACAGCCTACTGTGAAACACCAAAGCGGTTGTAACTTGGCGGTGAGATTATGAATTCGTTTAATTGTCATGTTTAAGCAACATTACAGTATCCTTAAACCGATAATATTGCTATTAATAAGATCTGAATCTTCACAAAAAAAGAAGCTATCCCTTTCTTTACGGACTTGCATCATAGCCTTATGATATATGTCAATATTATAAAAAGGGATACGAGAGAGACGTCAGCTAAGATGTTGCAACACACACATACGTATAATTGTGTGTCTATGTGTATGTGTGTACGATACTGATTAATTAACAGGTGTATAATTTATATATATTATACAATACTCAAGAATATGAACCTTTCCAAAAAAATTTGCAAACCCTTTCAAGATGGTTTATGATCTATTTATTCGTTAATATTATCTATTGACAAAACAAACATTTGAGAGAGAAATTTAGGTTATTAGATAAGCTTCAATTCACATTATGTAATGATTATTTGGAAAAAATGATGCTATTTGGACAGAAATACTTCCGACCAGTCAGCTATTAGGAAACTTTTACGAGCTAAAAGGGCACCAGTTTGTCAGTGCAAATCTGCCTCATTAAACAAACTTGAGTTTAGTTATTTATTCTAAATGAACAATAAATCTTTGGGAAAAATCGTCTATTCATAGATAAAACAATATTCATTTAAATATATATAAATATATATATATATATATATATATATATATATATATATATATATATATATATATATATATATATATATATATATATATATATATTCATCAATGAAACAAAGTTTCATAATAAAAAACAATTCGGACGGAAGTAAATAAATATTTATTTTATAAATACTTACAAATATTAATAAGACAACAAGGTTCATTGTCGGGCTAACTTCACCTTTAAACTGCATCAGAATATACAATTGTTAAAAAATAAGATATATTTTACATTAATTGCATAGTGTATATCTAATGCCTACTTCGCGAGAACATGCAATTGTGAAGACGATATATATATTTCCCTGATCATTTCTTTGGTATCCTGAGTGTGTGGGACAGCAGATATTCCTAAGAGAACGTATTTTTTCAAGACTAATATGCTTTCTTATAAGATAACTGATGTTTTCCAGGTTACGTGGAATGACAAAGGGAGTGTTGTGCGGACTGAGCCTAAATCTCCATGAAATCTTACTTTATTTGCTCGTTTATTTCGCCCAGAAGGTGGGCAGGGTACGTAACATCATAAGGAGAAGAGAGAGAGAGAGAGAGAGAGAGAGAGAGAGAGAGAGAGAGAGAGAGAGAGAGAGAGAGAGAGAAATTAATGGACGGTATTGTCAAAAAGCATTTAAGAATTTCCATCAATGATATATAAATGCACACACACACATATGTATACACACACACACACACACACACGCACACACACACACACATATGTATACACACACACACACACACACACGCACACACACACACACACACACATATATATATATATATATATATATATATATATATATATATATATATATATATATACTGTAAAAGGGTGTTCATGAAGTCCATGTGCACTATAAAAGATTTATAACTTTATTTGTATTTGTGAAAGAATAAGTCTGTAAAATTGTTTATAAAGAAGTAAATCTATATTTTTGAGGTTTTATTGAAATTATCTTTAAGTTTTCCCTTGTCCTCCCTCACTGGCAATAGAAAGGGTAATATGATTTTGCATTTCACGCAAAACATTTGCCAACTGATTTATAGTTATGCCCGAAATGATATTAGTCATTTTAGATTTCAAATCTTCTAATGAATTAGGTTTGGTTACATACACAATTGTTTTCACATGTCCCCATAAAAAAGATCTAATGGAGTCAAATCTGGTGAATGTGGAAGCCAATAAAATGGTCCACCTCTTCCGATCCATATGTTAAGAAATTCCTGATTTAGAACCTGTCTAAAGGGACCCTGACACTCGCACAAATTTGTGGCACGCATTGTCACGACTTTTGTCGTGAACTGGCGTGAACGATGCGTGAACTGGAGTGAACGTGTCGTGAACTTGTCGTGACAGTCGTGGCAGTTGTGGCGAGAATTTTGAAATGTTCAAAATTTGTGTCACGACAAAATTGTCGTGAACGATGCGCGAACTGTTCGTGAACGCGTCGTGAACAGTGCGGGACAATGCAGGAGGATGCGTGCCAGTGTGTGGCAATGCGTACCAGTGAGTGGCAATGCGTACCAGTGCGTGGCAATGCGTACCAGTGCGTGGCAATGCGTGCCATGCCACGACTGCCACGCACAGTTCACGACGCGTTCACTCCAGTTCATGCGTCGTTCACGCCAGTTCACGACATGTTCACGAATATGAGCGCATCGCAGCATGGCTGTGCCTTCCCACTGACATGGATTTGCATTGATGGCACGACCAGTTCACGCACTGGCACTCATCCTCCCGCATCGTCCCGCATTGTTCACGACCAGTTCACGCCAGTTCCCGACCAGTTCACGCCAGTTCCCGACCACTTCAAGCCGGTTCACGACCAGTTCACGCCGGTTCACGACTAGTTCACGCCAGATCCCGACGAGTTCACGCTAGTTCACGACTCCGCCACAGTGGCGCTCGCGAGGGATTTGGGGTGCATATATAGAGCTTGGAGGACACTGCTCGCCATTCCAGAGCTGGCCAGCGAAGAGACAACATGCCAAGAAGTAGACTGACAAAAGGAAGGGGGAGAAGGCTAGAAGTCAACATGCTAGAGGCAGAGACCGCTGATCGAGATAATTCTCCTCACTCATCAATATCAAGTCTCAATTTTGTGATCCCGGAGACACAGCAGGATACAAACCAGAATCAGGCATCCAGGAATAGGGAAAGCTTCACCCCCTACAACAAGGAAGCAATTAAAACGGTGTTTGGGAATAGCAGTATTCTACAGACAGTTTTGCCCGAATTTTTCGGCTGTAGTCGCACCCTAGACAGACTTGACTAGCCCCAAGAAAAAGTTCATATGGACCAGCGGGTGCCAGGAATACTTCGACAAGATATTAACATCGAAACTGATACTGCAAGCACCGGATTTCAATAAGAAATTCTTTATCGAAGTGGATGTGTCGAACAGCGGGATTGGGACTGTCCTATTGCAAGAAGGAAAGCAACAAATTCTTCACCTTGTCTGTTTTATGTCATTGAAGCTGAAGAAGCATTAACAAGCCTAAGGTACTCGACACTTCAAAAGGAACTGCTAGCGCTAATGACAGCGATGAGGAAGTTTGAAGTTCATGTAAATAGACCACAGAATGAAAAAATTACAGTTTACTCAGATCACAATGCTTTAACTTTTGCTAATAAAATGAAGAATAATATTCAAGGGCTAATTAGATGGTCATTATGTTTGCAACCATATTGTATTAATGTAAAGCATATATCCGGTAAAGAGAATGTGTTTGCAGATTATTTATCTTAGGCTAAACTGGTGGATTCAGGCCCAGAATAAATAATCTTTGTTGGGGGAGCTCTTACGAAGCTGGTCTAATATGAAAGTAGATTATTTTATTCACATACCTCATTCGTGTATTTAAGAGATGTATATCCAGCTCGTAAGGTGGGTTCCTCTCATAACACTTTCATCATTTATTTAGTAATATTTTCATTCAGTTCAGTATATGTAAATTTACGTTACTTTTTTAAGAATTGAATTTTTATTTCACGTACTTTGGTTACAAAGTCTTATGAAATCTTGTTAAAATGTATGACACACACGAGGTATAAAACACTAGAGATTGCATAAAGATTCCACGTGGTTCGAAGTTAAATGAAGGTTCTCAATCAAACTTATTCTTTTTTTTTTTAATGCTATGAGAGGAGGTGGGAGGAGTCAGTTGAGAGTGTTGCCCTCGTCAGACGACGATGGGACCATACTACCAACGGCAACGTTTGCAACACTAACGCCGCTTCAAGAATGCTTTTCCTGAATCCCCTGAAAGTTTCCAGAATGAAGTAGGATGATATATATAAGGGCCCACCATTGCCTTGGAGAGAGAGATCCAGCCTGACATTCCGAAAGATCCATACTTCCGACAATCCTCTCGCCAGCACCCCTCAAGCCATTCATAATTCTTCTCTGTAACGTATATAGTGCTTGTTAAAACATTGGTAATATTTTGTGTTTGGTTTAGAAGAATGAAGGATATTGTGAGTACAGTTTATATTGTATTTTTTTCTTTTGTGGCCGGCCCTGTATGATTTGATTAAAAAGGGAATTGCATTTATCTATTTATTTATATTTTTTTTTCTTAACCGTTCGGTAACATATGCATATACATCCATATAGGTAGATTTTTTATTGATAAATATGTAGATAAAAATAAGGCAGAAAAACAGTTGGGCTTGTCGATATCGATTCTTTGCCAGTTGCGTGTTTTATAAAACAAGATACTCAAATAAGAAGCTTTTTTTATTAAATGCCACAAGATCTGTGTCAAATTAGGAGCATCATATCCTATGATAAGAAGAATATCTGAAATCAATGTTTTTATCCGTTGAATAAACCCAACATTCTCTCTAGATTCATTATACTGGACGAATTTCTATTGCCACAGAGTGGCATAAGGTATGAAAACACAAGATAAAATATACTTTTATATTTTGCTGAGAGAGAGAGAGAGAGAGAGAGAGAGAGAGAGAGAGAGAGAGAGAGAGAGAGAGAGAGAGAGAGAGAGAGAGAGCACTTTCATCAATCTGAAAGCATCATAAGTATTAAATTTTCTGATTTATGAAATTATTGTCTGAAAACGAAATGGTTGTAAAATATTTGATTCATGAAATCATTTTCATTAAAGGTTGCTGGCAGAGTTTTAATGTTTTTTTTTTTCTCCACTGTAAGTTTTTCTTTTCTAGATCGTAGTTTTAAAATAACCAGAATCAGGCCCAGTCCATCAGGCCTCAGGCATAGAGGATGGTCTATGTAATTAAGTCTACATGTCTGAAATGATAAATAGATAGATAGATAGCTAGGAAGACGATTGCCAGATAGACATGTCATAGGCCTTCAGGTTCCTCAATTTCTATTATAGATGAGAAATTTTGGAAGGATCTCGGAAATGATTCAAAATTTTAGAATTAAATTATAACTCATTATTATTATTATTATTATTATTATTATTATTATTATTATTATTATTATTATTATTATTATTATTATTATTAATTTTCAATCAAAATCTACAGTGGCTGGTGATTTACAGTGTAGGGGTTCCGGGTTGCATCCAGCTTCCTTAGGAATACATAAGTCCTTTCACAATAAATGTTGTTTCAAATAGAACGGTCTTCTGCACAAGGTCTGGGGCTATATCGGCTGCTACAAACTCAAGATTCCTTTTCAGTGACTTAGGTTACGTTCCAAGTGGTCCTATGTTTATTGGCACCCCTTCTACTTGCATATTCCGTAGCTTTCTCATTTCAATTTGTAAATCTTGGTACTTTTCTATTTTTTTCTTCCCCCTTATTTCCCACTCTTGAGGCCCGACGGACTGCGACATCTATGAGTGATAGTTTTTGTTGTTGTCTTGTCGACCAGAGTAATATCTGGTGGATGTGCTTGTTTCACCCCGTCCGTCGTATTACTGTGGTCCCAAATTAGTTTACACTGATAATTTGTTGCTGCATTGCATTTGTCATTTTCTACTGAGACTCTAATGGCAAGCTTTAGCCACCGTACCGTCCATGTCGTTTCTTATAATGAATCTTCTTCTTCTTCACTACTACTGCTACTACTACTACTACTACTACTACTACTAGTAGTAGTAGTAGTAGTAGTAGTATTTGTATAATGATATCATTATTATTTTTCATGAAATCTACATGCAATCATGTATGTAATAAAATTGAATATCAAACTTACCAGTGAGATCAGATCAACGTCTAGGGTGAGTGGCAAGGGAGTTACCAAATGAACTAAACGAAGTTTTGAAAGTATCTGGAACCTAAGTCCATAACATTATTAGCATTACTGTTTGTCATAATCATTTAAAAGATCTGGAGCGATACATATTTTCCTAGAAAAAAGCCGCGATCAGCAGGGATCATGACAAAGATGGTTTGTTGTTTCGTCCGAGCAACAACGAACAGGCAATAACGATATTTAGAAAACAGAAGTGTACAAAGAAGGAAAACTGTGTGATAATGAGGAAACTAAGAGAGAACGAAATAACCTAATACAAAAAGCCAGCAAGAACTCAAGATACTGCAGAAGCAGGCGTCGACACTATTCAGCGGGAAGCAATAGCGATGGCCATAAATACAGAACTATGTCCACGGTGAAAGAAAACATGGAATAGTATTGTAGCCTTTAAACTTCAATATCAAGTCGAATCCAAGAACGGAAAAGAGCGAAATAAAAAGGAGTATTCCAACAGAAACTGTTAACGACAACTGTTACTTTCAACCATTGAAAGCAACCTTTTTTTCTGAGGCAGTCCAAATAAATATTGAATATTTCCAGAAATAGAAGAAGAATCTGAAGGAATAACGTAAATAGAAGCCAAAAATATAAGAACTGATGTGCTTATATTTTACATAAAGGTGTTCTTTCTAAATCATTTATCACCGTTTATTTAAGTGGTGTTCATTAGGTTTTTTTTCATTATAAAGTACTTGCTTCTGTTATAAAAGATTAGCATTTTTGTCCGAATAGCATCATCGTTTTCAAATAATTACCAAGTAATGTGAATCGAAACTAACCTAAATTTCTCCCTCAGATATAGGTTTTGTTAATAAATGATGTTAACGAATAAAGAGATTATAAAGTATTGTGATGGCAAATCTAAATTTAATAACAACACCCGCCAAAGTCAACAACAGGAGCTTGTTTTCGGATGCAACCTACATAACTGTGTAAATTTACGCATGTGTTAACAGATAATTGAGATAAATTACACTACACATAAAAAAAAACATGTTATTATAAAATTTCTTTGAATGCCAGAATCTACTAAAAAACATGGAATTAATAAAACTCACTATTAGTGAGAATTGCGGGGAGTTAAAAGGAACAGCCTACTGTGAAACACCAAAGCGGTTGTAACTTGGCGGTGAAATTATGAATTCGTTTAATTGTCATGTTTAAGCAACATTACAGTATCCTTAAACCGATAATATTGCTATTAATAAGATCTGAATCTTCACAAAAAAAGAAGCTATCCCTTTCTTTACGGACTTGCATCATAGCCTTATGATATATGTCAATATTATAAAAAGGGATACGAGAGAGACGTCAGCTAAGATGTTGCAACACACACATACGTATAATTGTGTGTCTATGTGTATGTGTGTACGACACTGATTAATTAACAGGTGTATAATTTATATATATTATACAATACTCAAGAATATGAACCTTTCCAAAAAAATTTGCAAACCCTTTCAAGATGGTTTATGATCTATTTATTCGTTAATATTATCTATTGACAAAACAAACATTTGAGAGAGAAATTTAGGTTATTAGATAAGCTTCAATTCACATTATGTAATGATTATTTGGAAAAAATGATGCTATTTGGACAGAAATACTTCCGACCAGTCAGCTATTAGGAAACTTTTACGAGCTAAAAGGGCACCAGTTTGTCAGTGCAAATCTGCCTCATTAAACAAACTTGAGTTTAGTTATTTATTCTAAATGAACAATAAATCTTTGGGAAAAATCGTCTATTCATAGAAAAAACAATATTCGTTTAAATATATATATATATATATATATATATATATATATATATATATATATATATATATATATATATATATATATATATATATATATATATATATATATATATATATATTCATCAATGAAACAAAGTTTCATAATATAAAACAATTCCGACGAAAATAAATAAATATTTATTTTATAAATACTTACAAATATTAATAAGACAACAAGGTTCATTGTCGGGCTAACTTCACCTTTAAACTGCATCAGAATATACAATTGTTAAAAAATAAGATATATTTTACATTAATTGCATAGTGTATATCTAATGCCTACTTCGCGAGAACATGCAATTGTGAAGACGATATATATATTTCCCTGATCATTTCTTTGGTATCCTGAGTGTGTGGGACAGCAGATATTCCTAAGAGAACGTATTTTTTCAAGACTAATATGCTTTCTTATAAGATAACTGATGTTTTCCAGGTTACGTGGAATGACAAAGGGAGTGTTGTGCGGACTGAGCCTAAATCTCCATGAAATCTTACTTTATTTGCTCGTTTATTTCGCCCAGAAGGTGGGCAGGGTACGTAACATCATAAGGAGAAAGAGAGAGAGAGAGAGAGAGAGAGAGAGAGAGAGAGAGAGAGAGAGAGAGAGAGAGAGAGAGAGAGAGAGAGAGAGAGAGAGAAATTAATGGACGGTATTGTCAAGAAGCATTTAAGAATTTCCATCATTGATATATGAATGCACACACACATATGTATACACACACACACACACACACACATATATATATATATATATATATATATATATATATATATATATATATATATATATATATATATATATACTGTAAAAGGGTGTCCATGAAGTCCATGTGCACTATAAAAGATTTATAACTTTATTTGTATTTGTGAAAGAATAAGTCTGTAAAATCGTTTATAAAGAAGTAAATCTATATTTTTGAGGTTTTATTGAAATTATCTTTAAGTTTTCCCTTGTTCTCCCTCACTGGCAATAGAAAGGGTAATACGATTTTGCATTTCACGCAAAACATTTGCCAACTGATTTATAGTTATGCCCGAAATGACATTAGTCATTTTAGATTTCAAATCTTCTAATGAATTAGGTTTGGTTACATACACAATTGTTTTCACATGTCCCCATAAAAGAGATCTAATGGAGTCAAATCTGGTGAATGTGGAAGCCAATAAACCATCTGTTAAGAAATTCCTGATTTAGAACCTGTCTAAAGGGACCCTGACACTCGCACAAATTTGTGGCACGCATTGTCACGACTTTTGTCGTGAACTGGCGTGAACGATGCGTGAACTGGAGTGAACGTGTCGTGAACTTGTCGTGACAGTCGTGGCAGTTGTGGCGAGAATTTTGAAATGTTCAAAATTTGTGTCACGACAAAATTGTCGTGAACGATGCGCGAACTGTTCGTGAACGCGTCGTGAACAGTGCGGGACGATGCGGGAGGATGCGTGCCCGTGCGTGGCAATGCGTGCCATGCCACGACTGCCACGCACAGTTCACGACGCGTTCACTCCAGTTCATGCGTCGTTCACGCCAGTTCACGACATGTTCACGAATATGAGTGCATCGCAGTGTGGCTGTGCCTTCCCACTGACATGGTCATGCTTTGATGGCACGACCAGTTCACGCACTGGCACGCATCCTCCCGCATCGTCCCGCACGGTTCACGACCAGTTCACGCCAGTTCCCGACCAGTTCACGCCAGTTCCCGACCACTTCAAGCCGGTTCACGACCAGTTCACGCTGGTTCACGACTAGTTCACGCCAGATCCCCACGAGTTCACGCTAGTTCACGACTCCGCCACAGTGGCGCTCGCGAGGGATTTGGGGTGTATATATAGAGCTTGGAGGACACTGCTCGCCATTCCAGAGCTTGCCAGCGAAGAGACAACATGCCAAGAAGTAGACAACAAAAGGAAGGGGGAGAAGGCTAGAAGTCAACATGCTAGAGGCAGAGACCGCTGATCGAGATAATTCTCCTCACTCATCAATATCAAGTCTCGATTTTGTGATCCCGGAGACAAAGCAGGATACAAGCCAGAATCAGGCATCCAGTGAGGACGAGATGAAGGAGAAGAAGCGGGTTCGGATGTCGAAGAAAGAAATCCCTGACTACCGCTGGACAGAAGAGGTGGAGACTGTGTTGGCCGACCTTGTGAAGGAGAACCCCATGCTGTTTGACAAGAAGCACAAGGAGTGGATCAACGCGGTAGCCAAGAACTGCCGTGGGACGAACTTGGAAAGCAGCTGGATCCTCCTGCCACTGGTGCCCAATGCAAGAAGCGTTATGAGAACTTGAGGACCAGGGTGGGGAAGATTATGAAGAAGAAGAAGAAGAGTGGAGCTGGCCAGGCCCAAAGGAGTGGCCGTGAGGAGCACATCATGGAAACGTGGACTTATATCATACAACACATCGTCCGGGGAGAGACAGTCTCCAGTGAGCAGTTTCCTGGCTCAGAATCAGGTGCAGTGACGCTCAGCGACGGAGACGATGATGAAGTGAGGTCCACAGGTTCCCACAGCCAAGCATCTACCAGCACCTGGAAGGACAAGGGCAAGGGAAAGCAGTCTACCCCAACAACAATAGACACCACACCCAGCGACACCTGGGTGTCCGACAAGGACTTCAGTACTGTAGTGAAAAATGTGAGAATCCAAATGTCTACTTGTAGATTGTATTCCAGTTTCATCCATTGTTTTTGACATAGAATGTGCAATCTGTTGCATCAAAATGCTGTACTAAATTGTTACAATGTATGTATGTTTCAGATCATGTCCAAAGCAGAATCCCTGGTGACCTCGTTCTCCTGCCAGCAGAAGATAGTTCACGATTTTGCGTGCCTGCTGGAAGGCCATACGCGTGCCATCCCCGAGGACTACTGGCATGAGTTCCAGATAGAGTGCCTCAACCTTGTACACCGCTACAGGCAGTGGCGTCAGGTCTTCCAGCAGCCACAGCAACAACCACTCGTGACCTGGCCAGGCCCACAGCAGCAGCAACCTTGGCAGCCCCCACAGCAGCAGTAACCTTGGCAGGCCCCCACAGCAGCAGCAACCTTGGCAGCCCCCTCAGCAGCAGCCGTTCTGGCATCCACCTCAACCAGCACCCTCGCAAGCACAGCCAGAGCCGCAGCAGCAGCAGCAGCAGCAGCATCGTCCAGCCAGTCATAACTGGATGCCACCTCAGTCACCACAGTATTCAGGCCAGTCTTCCTGGCCCCATAACACGGAGTGGCAACCAGGGATGCAACCTCCACCGTCAGCCACCCCTGTCCAGGGTCCTTCACCATCAACCTCATTATCGTCACCCACCCTTGTCCAGGCTCCTTCCCCAACACCTTCATTGTCGTCGCTGTCATTCATATTCAAGACACCTCTGACACCACTCAGCTTCCCTGTCCTGACCCCGGGGACCCTCGAGAACAACCTAGAAGAGGACATGTCACCCTCTCCCCTCTACACCTCCAAGGAACTCAACACCCCACCAGTCCAGCAGGCATCCCCACACAGCAGTACCACAACCACCAAGGACAAGGACACTGACTGATGAGACACTTGTAAATATTTGTAAATAATTGGACTGTGATACTTGTACATATTTGATGTTTGCTATTTAATGTAAATAAAATATTTTTTTTTTAAAACACTTATTTTTCTCTATTACCTTAAAATAAAAAAAAGAGAATGGAAACGAAAAAATAATAACAAAGAAAGAAAATTAAACCAAACAATTTTTGATGTTTGCTGTTTTAATGTAAACAAAATGATTTCTTGAGAAAGAAAATGGAAACGAAAAAATAATAACAAAGAAAGAAAACTGAACCAAAAATTTTTTGATGTTTGCTGTTTTAATGTAAATAAAATGATTTCTTATTTCAAAACACTTATTTTTCTCTATAACCTTAAAATAAAGAGAGAAAAAATGGAAACGAAAAAATAATAACAAAGAAAGAAAAATAAACCAAAAAATTTTTATGTTTGCTGTTTTAATGTAAATAAAATTATTTTTTATTTCAAAACATTTCTATAACCTTAAAATAAAGAGAAAGAAAATGGAAATGAAAATATAATAAAAAGGAAAGAAAAATAAACCTAAACATTTTTTTATGTTTGCTGTTTTAATGTAAATAAAATGTTTTCTTATTTCAAAACATTTCTATAACCTTAAAATAAAGAGAAAGAAAATGAAAACGAAAATATAATAAAAAGGAAAGAAAAATAAACTAAAAAAAATTTTATGTTTGCTGTTTTAATGTAAATAAAATGATTTCTTATTTCAAAACATTTCTATAACCTTAAAATAAAGAGAAAGAAAATGGAAACGAAAAAATAATAAAAAGGAAAGAAAAATAAACCAAAATTTTTTTTTTATGTTTGCTGTTTTAATGTAAATAAAAATGCTTTCTTATTTCAAAACACTTATTTTTATGTATAACCTTTAAATAAAGTGAAAAAAGGGAAACGAAAATAAAAATAAAACACTAAATAAAAAGGAAAGAAAAATAAACCAAAAAATAAAGGAAAAAAAAAAAACCAGCAAGGACAACGACTGAGATACTTGTAGATATTTGTAAATAATTGGAATGTAATACTTGTACATATGTCTGCTGTTTATATGGTTTCTTATTTAAAAAAAATAAAGGGCAACCAAAAAAACACTCGAAAAAGATACTTTTCTTTTATCTAAAAAATGGAAAAACTATGCAGCTCTTGGAGGTGCTACAATTTTTTCTCTCCAAGGGACAGCACCAGCAGGGGACATGTAGTAATGTGAAAGGTAGTCTCGCTGATCCTTTGCATCCTTCTGGGTATGATGGCCGGTTAGAGGCACCAGCCCCTGCAGGTGTTGCTCAGTCCTCCATCCACCAGGGATCAGAGCATGTGTGTCCGGATCTTCGTAGTCTACTTCCGACAAAGCGCATGGGTATCTGATGAGGACGAGGTTGTGCAGGACACAGGCACATATAGTGATCAGGTTGATGGTGTCTGGGTTCTGCTGCATCGTCGTCAAGAAGCAACGGAACCTTTGACTTAAAATTCCAAAGGCATTCTCCACGACATGTTGGGCACGAGACAACCTGTAGCTATATATGCGTTCTCGTAGGACTTGTGACCGAAGGGAGAATGGTTTCATCATCCAGGTTCGGAGAGCAAAGGCGTCATCCCCTACGAAGTGATGGGGCACTGGGTGGCCATCATTAGGGAGTGGTTATGGTTGAGGCACTCCAGCTCTGTTGTCTTCTACAGCATCATGCAGAGAACAGTTGCTCCATGTTCCTCCATCCGAAACACCACCCTCTGCCCCAACATCAACATAGAGGAACTTGTAGGTAGCATCTACCACTGCCATCAGTACAATGCTGTGGAAGCCCTTGTAATTGTAGTAGTAAGAGCCAGCATTGCATGGCTTTTATATGGCGATGTGCTTTCCGTCCACAGCCCCCAGACAGTTGTGGTAATTCCATTTGGAGCTGAACCTGGCAGCAACTTCCTTCCAGTCCTCTTCAGTTTTGGGACAGTGCAGCACTTCGTCCTTGTAGACCGCGATGACGGCTTTACATACCTCGGGTATGAACTTGCAGATGGTACTTGCTTCAACCCTGAAGCTGTACTGCAGACTTTGATAGGAATTTCCAGTGACTAAAATGCGGAGGGTGACAGCAAGCTTATTTAAGAATTATGAAGAATATTTCTTACCTGCTTAAGATAATTACAGTGATATGAGTAGTAATAGTATTATTTATATATTATTATTATTATTATTATTATCATTATAAGTTATTATTACGTAATTTCCAAATCATATATACATATGTATCATGTATGTAAATGAAGGGTAATTGTTCATGAATGTACTAGTTTATTTACGGTGCCGGAAAAATCAAATGCCATTTAGGGAATGTGGAAAAGTCCAGAACGCCTAAAATCTAGTACGTGCTCTTACACGTGGAAGTTAAGAAGAAATTGCGTATTCTAAAAAGAGCCGGGAATCAAAAATTAAGTTTATCGTAAATGTGAGTTTCTTTGTGAAAGTGTTTTTATTAAATGAATAGAAACAATTTATAGTAACATCCTATGAAAATACTTAAATATAAAATTAATTTATTAAAAACGTCCTTACGACCATTTTGAATCAAGCTCTTTTATGATAAACCACGTGACAATTAGCTAATAAATACCGAGTTGGGGTATATAAAGGTTGATTTGGGATACCAGAGGACACATCTCTCTGGAAGTTCAGCTTTACAACAATCTACCTGAAGCCAGATGAAAGTTAACCTTCCCATAGGCTCTAATATCCCTGCTCTCTTCGAGATCTCTGATCTCTATGGTATTAATACTTGATTTGCATTGAATAGATCTTGAGGAACTGAGCCTAGTGAATTTCGGTGTTTGAATTGCTTTAACGAGATTAGGTATCAAGAACTCTTTATAAACAACGTATAGTCACTTGATCTAACTAATCAGCCACCTAAACTTCACTGTAACTTCCTTTCAATGAAATGAAGCGTTACTAAATCATTTCAAAGATTCCAACTGTATAATATGAATCTGTGCTCTGCCTGTAGAGGATTTTCTCTAATAGAAAACTGTACTTTTTATTTCTAACGATTTAGCAAAGACGATACGAGTGTGCATTGAGATGTAAATTATGTGATTATGTAATCTATAAGTAAAATTATTATCTCATACCACTTTGTATGCGATAAGAGATAAATTAATAGGAAGTGCATATTCTATTTAAATTTCTAATGAAATTATACTATATTATATCATATTATATTATATTTTTGTAAGCTATCTGTATTATACTACCTTTTGACTTTATTTTTATAACTGTTACCACCTCGAGTCAGGTCACTATTACTCTTAAAACTATTTAAGTCATAGATGTAAAAGAATTCCAAGTTAGAACATTATAGATAATTGATTTTCATAATGGATACTCACACACCTATATACTATATATATATATATATATATATATATGTATATATATATATATATATACAGAAGAACCACAGGGAAAATGAAAATACGAAATATACGCTTAAGTCCTGACTAGTTTCGTGATACTTCTTCAGTCCTCTGAAGAAGTATCACGAAACTAGTCAGGACTTAAGCGTATATTTCGTATTTTCTTTTTCCCTGTGGTTCTTCTGCATCTGAGCATCACGTTTTCCTGTGATTTTTACGCATATATATATATATATATATATATATATATATATATATATATATATATATATATATATATATATATATATATATATATATATATATACAATAGGGTCCCGAATTATGCGAGAATTTGGTCGATCAATGACCTCGGATAAATGGAAAATCGCATATTTCGAAACACACAACTAGCAGAAATAATTACATTTGGGACATGGCAACCAGCAACTTGCCTATTCAAACGTGTTTGCCACCCATTTCCAATACTTTCTATGTACTATACTGTATTATTTTATGATATCAAATTGTTCTTGTAAATAAATCAAACATTTAATATACTTTAAAGTTCTAATAACTTAAAAAAAAAAGGTTAAAGTTACTACCAGGATGTGTAAACACCGTATATTTCTCGTTATAACACGACCCAAAATACAGACAAATTTTAATGTTTATCATATCTATTGTATTAGACAACTGGTGAATAGCAAAACCATCACTGTATAGAGTAGCTTTTGTTGTATCATTGAAAATCCTAAATTATCAAAATTAAGGAGATTTTATATCACGAGTTCCCTAAACACGCCAAAAAGCACAATGAAAAATGACGACCATTGTTTTGTTTACGTTTATCTCTGATCATAACGAAAAACGAACGCATTTACACATCTTTGTATTGGTTAGTTTTATATGATGATTTTGTTATTACCAATGTTGTTCTACTTAATTTTTTTTAGAACTTCAAAATAAATGAAAAAACGTTTTCCTTTTAAAACGCCGCCTGAAACAGAAACCTTCCATTTGTTCACTGTACGCTCCATCTTCGATCATAATAAACAAACGAACTCATTAAACACACATGATTAAAGTGATAACTATTGATATTAAAAGCATTTAGTACATATTATGTTATTACAAATATCTTACTTACCGTAGCCATTTGAATTCCTAAATTCGTAGCAAAGCGGGTAAACTTTTTTTCATACGTTTAATCAACAATAGCAAAGAGCCACTATTAACAATAAGGGAATTTACGATAATTTTAAACTGGTACGAAAGATAATTGTCCATTTCATATCCAAAATACTTTTCCTAACTTCAGTTATAAGTCAACTTGTACCCACCTCAATTATGGAACCATAAAAAAAAGAGTAAAAGAAGAAAAAAATACTAGGCCGGGTTTTAAAGTCATCGAACAATTAAGTTACCGCCATAACGTTCGACGTGACAGAGAAATGCAAGGTTGGAGAAAGTACGGAAAATTGAATCATGATTGATTTTTAATATAATTAATACTTTGTGAGGCCACAGAGATTTCATTTGTTAGAAAGATAGAGGTAAAAAATGAGAGGTAGCGAAAGGTAGCCTAGCGAGAGAGAGAGAGAGAGAGAGAGAGAGAGAGAGAGAGAGAGAGAGAGAGAGAGAGAGAGAGAGAGAGAGTTTTCATAGTGCTAAAAAAAAATATGATAGATTAAAACACATTGGTGGTTATGTAATATTAACTAACTGTATAAATAGTTTGAATAAGTTAAGAAATGGTATAAACAATACTTTGTCACTATATTCGTACGCTCTCAAGAGCGGCAACTAGACATCAGCTGATCTGATCACAGCCAGAAGTAAAACAAAAAGAAGTCAGCAATACTCGATTTTTAAAACACACCCAAAATTCAAAAACAAATGCACATGTTTTCTTAAAGGGCAGTTAACTATTCAAAGAGTAGCAATTTTCTAGAATAAAATGATGTTTCCTAGAAAATTGTGGTTTGCTGACGAAATCGGATAACGTATTTTAAGCTATGATTGAAATGGATGTATACACGGTATAATTTTTTCGTTTCGTATTTAATTGACACTTTAAGAAAACCGATTTTGGTTTCTTCATCTATTTGTAAGTATTGTATAACACGAGAGAGAGAGAGAGAGAGAGAGAGAGAGAGAGAGAGAGAGAGAGAGAGAGAGAGAGAGAGAGAGAATGAATCAGCTGTTGTAATCGAACGCCATGTTTTTGTTTCGTGTACCTCCTGAAGCGAGGAATTGATCGCCACAACTAACAATAGTCTTGTTAATTTCATTCTTAAACTCAGGTTGCCATATGTGAACTAAGGTTTTATTTCTTACAGTGAGAGAGAGAGAGAGAGAGAGAGAGAGAGAGAGAGAGAGAGAGAGAGAGAGAGAGAGAGAGAAATTTTAATAGTTATACCGTGTACTCTACAAAACCAATCTTTGCATATCAAATGTATACTGTTTAAAATATGACAAAATATTGCCGACTCGTTACCTAAGTTTAGGCTATTCACTGCCGATAAACTAACCCAGTCTACGCGTGAAAACCTTGAAAGCCCGAAGGGAAAAATAGAGCTTTAATATATACTGTACTAAACGAAAATAATGCTTAAATATACCATCATTAACAATACCATTACAATTATCGTAAGGTTGGAAAAAGATCAAGATTGCTGTGAACGTAACCACAATTCTGTTTACATTTTGTCAGCTGGACTCGCACAGTTAACAGTTGATTTCATTGTTGATGTGGAATTTTACCCTTAAATAGGCTATTTGTTATGAAATTATGTTAATAAGATGTAATGTTAATATTGTTTTGTAACATTTATTATAAATCACCGTATTTAGGGCTACCAATATACTTAAAAAGACAATAGATTTGATACATTTTGTAGCGTTTAACTAGCAGACTTTGAACAGCTTCGCAGTTTAACTAACAGACTTTGAACAGCTTCGCAGATACAGAAAATTTATTTTTGAAAATAGAGGTCGCATAAATGAGGAATCGTATAATTCGAACAGGCATAATTCGGGACCGTACTGTATATATATAGTATATAGGTGTGTGAGTATCCATTATGAAAATCAATTATCTATAATGTTCTAACTTGGAATTCTTTTACATCTATGACTTAAATAGTTTTAAGAGTAATAGTGACCTGACTCGAGGTGGTAACAGTTATAAAAATAAAGTCAAAAGGTAGTATAATACAGATAGCTTACAAAAATATAATATAATATGATATAATATAGTATAATTTCATTAGAAATTTAAATAGAATATGCACTTCCTATTAATTTATCTCTTATCGCATACAAAGTGGTATGAGATAATAATTTTACTTATAGATTACATAATCACATAATTTACATCTCAATGCACACTCGTATCGTCTTTGCTAAATCGTTAGAAATAAAAAGTACAGTTTTCTATTAGAGAAAATCCTCTACAGGCAGAGCACAGATTCATATTATACAGTTGGAATCTTTGAAATGATTTAGTAACGCTTCATTTCATTGAAAGGAAGTTACAGTGAAGTTTAGGTGGCTGATTAGTTAGATCAAGTGACTATACGTTGTTTATAAAGAGTTCTTGATACCTAATCTCGTTAAAGCAATTCAAACACCGAAATTCACTAGGCTCAGTTCCTCAAGATCCATTCAATGCAAATCAAGTATTAATACCATAGAGATCAGAGATCTCGAAGAGAGCAGGGATATTAGAGCCTATGGGAAGGTTAACTTTCATCTGGCTTCAGGTAGATTGTTGTAAAGCTGAACTTCCAGAGAGATGTGTCCTCTGGTATCCCAAATCAACCTTTATATACCCCAACTCGGTATTTATTAGCTAATTGTCACGTGGTTTATCATAAAAGAGCTTGATTCAAAATGGTCGTAAGGACGTTTTTAATAAATTAATTTTATATTTAAGTATTTTCATAGGATGTTACTATAAATTGTTTCTATTCATTTAATAAAAACACTTTCACAAAGAAACTCACATTTACGATAAACTTAATTTTTGATTCCCGGCTCTTTTTAGAATACGCAATTTCTTCTTAACTTCCACGTGTAAGAGCACGTACTAGATTTTAGGCGTTCTGGACTTTTCCACATTCCCTAAATGGCATTTGATTTTTCCGGCACCGTAAATAAACTAGTACATTCATGAACAATTACCCTTCATTTACATACATGATACATATGTATATATGATTTGGAAATTACGTAATAATAACTTATAATGATAATAATAATAATAATAATATATATAAATAATACTATTACTACTCATATCACTGTAATTATCTTAAGCAGGTAAGAAATATTCTTCATAATTCTTAAATAAGCTTGCTGTCACCCTCCGCTTTTTAGCCAGGTGTAAAAATACGTCTTTTGTGTATGCTGTGAGTGAAGTTGTTCTTTGAGCTGGTGAAATAAAAGTTCAAGATGCCGAGATATGCAAGTACTAACATAGCAAACACTGCTGCAGCAGGAGATGAAAATGAAGAAGTAGTGGGATATAGCGTTCCCGATGAAGAATATAGACAGGAAATTAGAACGCAAGAATTGGAAAATAAGTTAGAACAGTTGAAGAGTTAATTAATAGATTAGTGGTGGAACGAGAACAGGAGCGGCGCGCAACCACAGCATATCCGACGTACATAAACAAAGTTCCCGCACATACAAGGGAAAGTACACATGCACAGCCGAGTGAAGATACGCAAATCGGAGTTCGAAAGTTGCCAGAACTCCAGGCAAGTGTTAGGCCTTTCGATGATCAACGGCCTAACGAAGGGTTTCAATTGATTGAAGTGTTTTTGAGAGACTTTGAAGTAGCTACATATGGGTAGTCAGAAAGAGAAAAAGCAATTCAAGTGATTAGATTGCTGAAAGATACTCTGGCAATGAAGGTCATATGTTGGCCACAAGTCAGTTTAAGAAGTTATACTGAAATAAAATGACGCTTAATTGATAAGTATGCCTTGCCTGATGCTAGAGAGGGAGACCTAAAAGAAAATTACAAACCCAAAATAAAGGAAGGTGAATCTGTTCTTAGTTTTGCAACTCACATTTTTCGGGATTGCGATTCGTTTGCTACCCAGAGTGCCAAACTCCTAGAAGGTGATAAAAAGGCAATTGCCCGTAAACATATTCGCAGATTAGTAAACCCATATTTATGTGGTTACTTGTTCGATAACAATCGCTCGTTAGCAGACGTAGTGAGTGCGATACAAAATATTTTGGACAGTTTGCCAGAAGGAAAAAGAACTAAGAATAATGGGGTCGATTCCGAGAAGTTGGCAGCCGTGAGAGGAAGTCGACCCCTCGAAAAGTGGTAAGGGGGAATGCAGTCAGCTGATTAACAGAGTCTTCAGATGTTGGCACTGTGGGGGAGAGGGGCACCGACGAGTGGAGTGCCCCACCCAAGGATCCCCCTGCTGTTACACTTGTCAGGCCTACGGTCATCTATCTCGAGAGTGCTCAACTAAAAACGCCCAAGCGGGCGGGCTGTGGCACACGCACACCTCCCCCCGCCCATTGTCCGAGGAAAAGGAAACAGAGGAAGGGGGAGACAAGGGAGTTCGATCACCACCCCCCGCATGACATCACAAGCAGTAGCCGAGGAAGCAGTGACGACAGACGTGACAAAGCAGGCACTAGCACCTCCATCGGTACCGCCGACCTCACCCCGGCAGCACTAGGGAGAGGACCAGGGGGCAGCGGCATGGCAGCTGAGGTCATTGGCCCGTGCCCCATATCTCGTAATAGCTGTCTGGGAATGTTAGCAGTTAGGATCGACCTGCAAGATAAATCCATCCGAGCGCTGATTGACACAGGAGCCGGTGTTTCATTGATTGAAAAAAAAATTCTCCTAAAATCCACTACAGCCGGCGGTATCCATTGTTCTTGACACGCCAGGAGGAAATAAACTACACATAAACCATACAACAATCGTCAAATTCAAGGTGGGGTCTGTGAAGTTTACACATGATTTTTTGTCTTGCCCACTTTGGGGATTCCAGGAATCGAGGCTATCTTAGGAATACACTTTATCTCTAATAATCAAATTTACATTTTTTGGGGAAGAGATACAATATCTGTAAAAGCAGGAGGGTACATTTTGCCGATAGAAAGTCATGAGACAGTAAGTGCATGTGTTAGCTCGGAGAGACATTTAATTAGGGTAACAGCTGTACCTGAGAAAGAAGTGTTGTCGCCCCAGACCTTTACGGGCATATCAGTAACCCCGTGTCGCCCTCTTGCGGAAGGAAACAAGGTAGTTGTTAAACCCCATGACAATTGGGCCCATATAATATTCGAAGGCTTGACAGAAATTAAAGAGAACAGAGTTGTTTTAGGAAGTGATTCTGTGTGTGAATTAGAGTTATGTGAAATTGCTTATAATGGGATGTTGGGAGCCACAACTCCAGCCTGCACAGACGAACGTATTCAGAATTTGATTATGCAAGCGCGAAAATTATGTCCGTCAGAATATCAGCCTGTAGTTAGTGACATTGTCAATAATCATTCCAATGTAATTGCAATAGGAAATGAGCCACCCAGGAGGATTGATCGATTTCCCTTTAGCATTGAAACTGGGCAGGCGCAGCCGATCAGCTTAAGGCCTTATAAAGTACCCATTCATTTCTAGGGAGAGATAGAAAGGGAAATTAATAAATTAATGGAACAAGGGATAATCAAGGAGAGCGAATCCCCCTGGGCTTCTCCAATTGTAGCCGTTAGGAAAAAGGATGGCTCGGTAAGATTGTGTATTGATTATAGGAAATTGAATGCAATCACTAAGGATAATGCTTTTCCATTGCCCTCGATCGAAGAATTACTTGTGAAATTACGGGATTGCAAATATTTTACAACTGTTGATTTAAAATCTGGATACCATCAAATATTCATTCATGAAGACAGGTAATGTAAAACGGCATTTATAGCTAGCGATCAATTATTTCAGTTTAATTTTCCTCCTTGTGGTGTTAGAAATGCTCCAAGTCATTTTTCTGGAGTAATGATGGCGGTTTTGTCACCCTTAATTGGCCATAATGTTCTTGTTTAATTAGATGATATCATAATTACAAGGAAAACGGCCAAAGAACATAATGATAATATTCATAAAGTTTTAGAAGCATTGCGACGTAATGGTATGAAAATAAATTTGTCAAAGTGCAAATTTTTCTGTAAACAGGTCGAAATTTTAGGTCACATAATAACCCCAAAAGGTATCTAACCCTGCCCCAGTAAAGTAGCTGCTATTAGAGATTTTCCCAGGCCACGTAACTCTAAGGAAGTAGCTGGATTCCTAGGACTTGCTGGTTATTACCGTAAATTGATAAGAGGTTTTGGAGAGATAGCGAGACCCTTACATACTTTAAAGAAACAAAAAGTAATAAATCTGGGAGGGCAAGACGAAAGGGCCTTTCACCATTTGAAAGCTGCCTTAACTAGCAATGAATTACTCGCATATCCTAGATTTGATCGCTTGTTTTTAGTGACAACAGATGCGAGTAGCGTAGCCATTGGTGGCGTAGTTTCTCAACGAGATGATAAAGGCAGAGAGTGACCCATTTGTTTTGCTTCCCAGGCATTAAAAGGAGCAGAAAAGAATTATAGTACATTCGTTCGAGAGGCTTTGGCTATTCTTTGGGTTGTAGAGAGGCATCGGTTCTTTTTATTAGGTAAGTCGATTGAGTTGCAAAGTGATCATCGCCCCTTACGTGATTTGTATTTTAAAAATGATTTGACCTCTCGTCAAGCGAGATGGATTGAGAGATTGTTAGAGTTCAATATAAAGGGTTTTACCACATAGAAGGTAAAGCTAACAAGGTAGCTGAGGCTCTCTCTAGAGGTGCAGTAATAGGAGTAACAACTAGGTCACAAAAGAGGAACAAAGAACGTAACCAAAATATTGAAGACCCCCATCAAAATTGAGAGAATAGAGAACAGGATGAAAATTCTCCCGATGAGCATTCAGAAAACGGGAGAGAGAGAGAGAGAGAGAGAGAGAGAGAGAGAGAGAGAGAGAGAGAGAGAGAGAGAGAGAGAGAGAGAGAGAGAGAGAGAGAGATACGAACGGCGAAGGGGAATATATGTGGGTGATCGAGGACATGACCAGGGGTGTCCAGAATGAATGCCCTGATGATCCAGGTTTGAATGACTTGGGAGGTTGGGACATAAAAGAAGTCTGAGAGGGACAGAAAAAAAGAGGAATGGATGGAAAGAGTGAGAGCAGTGATTAAAGGGGAATCGGAAAGTTATCTGTCATTTCTGAATGTGGGTCATAAGAAATATTTTATGGAAAATGATGTCTTATATTGTGATTACACAAAGAGGAGAGGGGAATTTTGTGCATGGGTTGTTCTTCCTCCCTCTTTAATTAAAGGGGCCATCCACATTGTACATGCAAGTCCGTATGCAGGGCATTTAGTGATTGATAGAACATAAAGGAGAGCACGTGAATCCTTCTTTTGGTTAGGAAGGAAAAAATCTATACAGAATTATAAAAAAGGTTGTCATGCTTGTAACTGTTTCAAAGAACATGAAAACACTATACCGGAAGCCAGAAAGTGGCCTGTGGTTCATATTAAATTTTATAGAGTGCATTGGATGGGGGTAGGACCAATTCCTTCTGGGTTAATACAACACAAGTATATATGTGTATTTGTGGATGCATTTACTCGGTACACTCATACTTACGCAATGTTGGATAAATCGGGAAATTCGTTAGCTCAGGCGCTGTGCTCTTTTATTACTAGGTTTGGTTGCCCGAAAATTTTGATAAGTGAAAATGGTCTTGAGTTTATAAATAAGATGGTGAAATTGGTCACAGACTTGATGAAAATTGAACACTTTTCAGTGACCGCATATAGGCCTTCAGCAAATGGCTTAGTAGAATCGCATAATAGGGAAGTAGTGCGGATTTTACGTTACTTAGTGGCTGATGACCACCTTCATTGGCACGCCATGCTTCTCACAGTTGAGCTAGCTTAGAACATTGCATATAATGCTTCGCTCAGGGACACGCCTTTCTTTGTAGTGTATGGACAGGATCCTGTGTTACCATATATGGTACTCATCGATTTGCAACAATTGCCAAATTAGTCAACTGAGCAATACCGTGTATTTTTTCTAAATCTATTGAGGAGAGTAATGAACACTGAAAGGTTTTTGAAAATAGATAATGAAAGTCATAGCTCAAAGTATGATGGTCGGTTCAAAACCGCACCGGTAAAAGTTTTTGTGGGTGATCGTGAGTATTTGAAATGATTACAACATAGGAAACACAAACTAGAGCCAGCGTATTTGGGTCCGTACCGAGTGTAACACAGTTGTGATACAAAGCATTGTTAATGGCGCAATGTCTGAACAACATCATCAGGCATGTGGTACCTGAAGAGGTAGTTTTCAAAAGTGTTCTTCCTTACCCCTGCATACGTGACATCCCTCAAGTTGATGAGTAGAATTTTTTTTTCCCTTTGCTGTTGTTGTTGTTTGAACAGACCTCATTTCGTCTTTCGGTGTGTTTTAAATAAACGTGATGATAACAATGTTTTATGTTGATGTTAATGTATACGTAAAATGTTGTGGCAATTTTGCTGAGCGTGGAAATACGTATAACATTGCTGAGTGAACCTAAAACAATCAGAGGTTAAATAGGTCAAGTTAAATCAGTCAGACGGATGCTATATTATTCATGTATTTATATGATTCCTGGTTGCTGGGGCCGGGGTGGTTCCCGAATGGCAAGTGGCTTCAGGATTAAAGTTCAGCCTTGAGGATAGGCAGTGTTAGAGAATGTGTGTATGTGAATACCTTATACTTAATATTATAAGAGATTGACGGGAAGATGAATGATTTTCTCGTGAAAACGGCTAGTGCCCACCGGTTGAAAGTTGCAAGTGCAAGTGTTGTATTGATTTAGATAAATGGTGAAACGGTGTTGCTGAGCTGTTGTTACGATCCCGTGATAGTTTGTAGGAAATAGTTCTTTCCAAAACTACTGCTTTGGGTTATTACCTGTTCTTCAAATACCATCATATGTCAATATTACTGTTACAGCAGGTGACGTTGGAGGCATGAGGTATACATCAGGTGGGACACAGAACTCTGCAGTAGAAGAGGGTGGACATTCCAATAGTTGTGCGTAGCGAGTGCAATTTTGGCTATCCTTCGGTGATCGTCCTGAGAATCGTGCCTCGTTGGCTACAAAGGTAGTAAATTTATGGTGAAAGCGCACTTTGTGGAAGCTGAATGCTTCAATGAACTTGCACGGTATTTATTCCCGGAGGATATAGTTGATGAGGATTCGTCCCAATGTGGAAGTTAGCCCTGTTGTTGACTGTTGATAGCAACCATGTGATTCGTCCCTCTTGCAGATGTTCTCGTGGTGTGTCCTCCTGATCATTTGGATCAGTATTATTAATTATATAATACTTACCTCACCTCCGTTTAAGAAACTGTAACTTTCAGAATTTCATTGCCTAGTTAACTATTGTAAATTCCAGTTGGATTGTTTTGTAACGTTTTTCATTACTTCGTTTATACGTTTATGGGTTTTTCTTTTGTTAATAATTATTTAAAATGTTTTTGTATGTTTTATTATTCCACTCTATTGTTTCTGCTGTAGATCATTATTATTAGAGCTCAAGCTATATATATATATATATATATATATATATATATATATATATATATATATATATATATATATATATAAAGTTATAAAAGGACAACAAATTAGATATGTTATGTGCCTGAATCTGGCCGTAACAAACTTTTAAGTATTTAAGAATTGGTCCGTAACATATTTTTGGCATCCCCGGCGCGATCTTCAGCAGTGTCATTGGGTTCGATGGTGTATATAATGGTAAAAACATGAAAATGGAAGCTAACGATGATGCCGCTCGTTTTCTTAGTGGAGACAATTGGCGTAGTAAATAGTTTACTATTAAAAAGTCGTAACTACTGGTTGTGTCGGATTATTTACAGTTGGAGTTTATGGTTAGTAGTACTAATGATGACATAAGGAAAGGTATCATAGCGCATCTTGTTCCGGATGGAATGGACGTTGACTTCAAGCTTTTAGAGGAAAAAATCGACGAAGACTGTGAGGTAGTGAAACTTCGACTGAAACTGGATTTGAAAAAACTCAAGTTTGAAGATGAACAGAAGCTGTGTGAACATGGACTTAGTATGAAGTAATTAGAAAATGAACAGCAGAAACGTGATCATGAGTAGGAAATGGCCAGGCTGACAGGTTCCCGACTTCTATTTCTGGTAATGAAGATTCCCGTATGCTGAAGTACGTACCAAAGTTTGACGAGAATGACATCGTAGAATTTTTCATGGCTTTTGAGAAGGTAGTGGCAAATTTCAAGTGGAGTGAGGATAGGTGGGCATTCATGGCTCAGACTGCTTTTTCCGGGAAGGCTCTAAAGGCTTGGGCTTCTCTGTCGTTGGAATATAATAAAGATTATGCTAAAGGGAATGAAGCCATTTTAAGGATTTATGAGATGTTTTCTGAAGCCTATAGAGTAAAGCTCCGTGACAGTCGAAAATCCTCCAATCAAACTTTTGTGGAGTTTGCTCGTGAAATGGAGAAGAATTTTGAAAATTGGTTGAGATCCAGCGATGTCAAGAGTGAGTATGCTAAATTGTGTCAGTTAATCTTATTGGAAAATTTTAAGCACAATTTACCAAAAGACCTTTGCATTTTCTTAGATGAAAAGAAAAAATTGACAATTTAGCGAATGCAGCTCGGTTAACTGATGAGTATGTGTTAACACACAGTAGTTATTCACATTCCTGGTAAAGATAACAATATACCAGATGCCCTGTCTAGAGTGTAATGATGTTATTCCGCATGTTTGCTTTGTATATGTAATTAATCTGCTTACTTTCCTATTGGAAATTTTGTAAGGTTCCCTATGTTTTGTTTAGTCTGTAGATTGTATACTTTACTTGACTATTGTAAAGGAATTATTGTGTACAACTTGGTTTTTCTTTGCGGAGATAAGGTTTGGAAAGAAATCTGCAGGTTAATTTGCTACTAAGATTATTTTGCTTGCTAGCATTCACTTTACATAGAATTAATGTGATTTTTTGTTAAGGGTGGGGGTGTTACGATCCCGTGATAGTTTGTAGGAAATAGTTCTTTCCAAAACTACTGCTTTGGGTTATTACCTATTCTTCAAATACCATAGTTCCCTAATTATATGTCAATATTACTGTTACAGCAGGTGACGTTGGAGGCGTGAGGTATACTTCAGGCAGGACACGGAACTCTGCAGTAGAAGAGTGTAGACGTTCTAATAGTTGTGCGTTACAAGTGTGATTTTGGCTATACTTCGGTGATCGTCCTGGTAATCGTGCATCGTTGGCTACGAAGGTAGCGAATTTATGGTGAAAGTGCGCTTTGTGGAAGCTGAATGTTTCACTGAACTTGCACGGTATATTTTCCCGGATGATGTAGTTGATGAGGATTCGTCTCAACGAGGAAGTTAGCCCTGTTGTTGACTGTTGATAGTAACCATGTGATTTGTCCCTCTTGCTGATGTTCCCGTGGGGTGTCCCCCTGATCATTTGGATCAGTATTATATAATACTTGCCTCACCTCCGTTTAAGAAACTGTAACTTTCAGAATTTCATTGCCTAGTTAACTATTGTAAATTTCAGTTGGATTGTTTTGTAACGTTTTTCCTTACTTCGTTTATACGATTATGGGTTTTTCTTTTGTTAATAATTATTTAGAATGTTTTCGTATGTTTTATTATTCCACTCTAATGTATCTGGTGAAGATCATTATTATTAAAGCTCAAGCTATATATATATATATATATATATATATATATATATATATATATATATATATATATATATATATATATATATATATATATAAAGTGATGAAAGGACAATAAATTGAATATGTTATGCCCCTGAATCTGGCGGTAATAAACTTTTAAGTATTAAAGAATTGGTCCGTAACAGTTGTGTTGCGAAATTGTGCCGAAAACCCGGACAAGTAAAATCGAGGGATTAAGGAATATCCATTTCTACCTCTGTCCCGCCCAAAAAAACCCGTATTGCCCTCAACCAGAGGGAGGTTATTGATGAGGTTATGTAGACCTGATGTTATGATTTTTTTTTTCACTTTGAGTATTCTGTGTTTTGTTTGCAGAGGTCTTAAGAAGAAATGAGTGGAATTATTTATATTGTGCTGTGTACATTTTTTGATGCAATATTTAATTTTCTAATTTTTTTTTGTGGAAGATGTGTTATATTTTTGGGTGATTTCTATATATATATATATATATATATATATATATATATATATATATATATATATATATATATATATTATGTTGCATTTTTGTTTAGTACATGCCATGCCTATTCCGGATTGGTGTGTTCTCCATATATCATAGACTAGTGAGGGCGAGTGCACACCTCCTCTCGGAGTGAGGAGCGGGAGGGGGGGGGGGGGGTGCCAGAGTAATGTCTTAATTCATGTATATATGTGTGTGTTATTCGTCAAGGTAAATGAACTCAATATTCATAAGTATTCCACAAAAACCCATATCTCAGCATGTTTTGCAATGGTTGCATTTTGGTAACGAAGGGAGGTTTCAGTTGCCGGTGAGCGCTCGAGTTGACAAGTCCGTCACCTGAGAGGATAGTTGTGTATTGTGTACTTACGAATGAACCTTTTGTAATAGATGAAGAAAACCCATATTCCGACGTCTCATTATCCGTCTGCACAGGTATATATATATATATATATATATATATATATATATATATATATATATATATATATATATATATATGTATATATATATGTATATATATATATGTATATATATATATATATATATATATATATATATATATATATATATATATATATATATATATATATATATATATATATATATATACCAATCAAAAAGAAAGATGGATATGTTATAGCAATAGAAGATGAAGAAAGACAACGTTGCATGGAACGATTTAGTGAGATTATGAATATGAGATAAGAAGGGAATAATTTGATTGATATACCTGAAGCCCATGAAGACCTTGATGTATGTTTGAAGTCGAAGCTATCCCAGAAATAAACTAAAGAGATGGAAAGCCCCGGGATACGAGGGAATAACTGCCGAGATGATACTGGCCGAAAAGGAAGTCACTCCCAGAGTACTTAAAAGATTATATTGTAAAATGTGGCATAGGAGTGTTGCTGAAAACAAAAAACCTGATAGATGGCAATAATTACGGAGGCATAACACTTTCGTCACTTGTTATGAAAATATATAGTATGCTTATTCTGAAGAGACTGGAAAGAAAGATTGATGAAAAGCTGTGAGATGAACAAGCAGGATTTAGAAAAGGTAGAAGTTGTACTGACTAAATTTTCATTTTGAGACATGTACAGAATGCGTAGAATATAGAAATCCCGTTTTTATGACATTTGAGGACTAAGAAAAAGCATTTGATAGTGTGCACCGGCCAATTTTGTGGAGAGTCCTGCGTTATTATGGAATTCCTCTTAAATGCGTATATTTGTTTAAGTCTGTTCGTGAGCATGGCAAATGCAAAGTTAATATTAATGGAATCTTATCAAATGAATTTCCAGTGAACAGCAGATCACTCCAAGGGAATGTGTTGCCACCTATGTTGTTTATCCTCCTCATGGATTTTGTAATGCGTAGAACAGTCAGAGATGGTGGAGAAAGATTGGATTGGTTTGGTGATAGGAATTTAACAGACCTAGAGTATGCTGATGATGCTGTCCTTGTTAGAAGAACACCACAAGATTTGCAATGCTTGCTTACCAGATTGCATGAAATATCAAACGAGGTTAGGCTCAAGATGATGAATAGAGGAAAGACAGAGATGATGAGAACGGAGTATGTAATGGAAGATTAAATATCATTGGAAGGAGAAAGGATTAATGAGGTAGAATCATTTAATTATTTAAGAACTATGATCTCCAATACGGGATGTTTGGGATTGGAGTTAAGTGAAAGATTGAAAAAAGAAAATTAGTCTATGGCTAGATTAAGTAAAATTTTAAAATCAAATCACCTGAAATCAGACTATAAATCATTTTAGTGACATCTGTGTTTCTGTATCGACATGAGTCATAGTATGACAATGAAAAAGGCTTCAATAGATTAAGTAGATTTGAGAACAAAGCCCTCAAAAGGATATTGCGAGTTAAATGGCAGGGCAGGATTAGAAATGAAACCATAGGAGAGATTACTCGAGTACCATATGTGGATGAGATCAAGATGAGAGGAAGATGGAGAAGGTTTGGGCATGCTCTTCGCACGACCCAAGAGAGATTAGTTCACTTAACGTTAACCAGGTCTCCACAAGGCACTAGAAGAGTTGGAAGATCCAGGCCTACATTGGTTGAGGACTATGAAATGCGAAGTAGATGGTGAATGGAGAAGTATTGAATTAAAAGCTCAAGATAGACACGACTGGCAAAATATAACCATGGCCCTTTGCGTCAACAGGCGTAGGAGGAAATAATGATGACGATGATGATATACACTCACACACACACACACACACACACATATATATATATATATATATATATATATATATATATATATATATATATATATAAATAAATTTCTACCTCATACTTGGGATCGAACGCTAGCCCCTTCTAATGAAAGGCCAGGTCGAAACCAACCATGCCACGAGAGGCCATGAAAGGAAATCGGAACCTGACGCTAACTAGCTGTCCAAGGATTTACCTGGCGAGACATCAGTCTCTTACCAGCGAGTTTTACCCGATTTCCCAGGCCCACCACGTGACACAATTGATAGTAATTACTTCAAATTACCCCTAATGAGTCAATATGGATAAATATCAACACAACATCGTGTTCAAATAGAAATAAATTTCTACCTCATACTTGGGATCGAACGCTAGCCCCTTCTAATGAAAGGCCAGGTCGAAACCAACCATGCCACGAGAGGCCATAAGAGGAAATCGGAACCTGACGCTAACTAGCTGTCCGAGGATTTACGTGGCGAGACATCAGTCTCTTACCAGCGAGTTTTACCCGATTTCCCCGGCCCACCACGTGACACAATTGGTAGTAATTCATTCAAATTACCCCTAATGAGTCAATATGGATAAATATCAACACAACATCGTGTTCAAATAGAAATAAATTTCTACCTCATACTTGGGATCGAACGCTAGCCCCTTCTAATGAAAGACCAGGTCTTAACCAACCATGCCACGAGAGGCCATAAAATGAAATCGGAACCTGACGCTAACTAGCTGTCCGAGGATTTACCTGGCGAGACATCAGTCTTTTACCAGCGAGTTTTACCCGATTTCCCCGGCCCACCACGTGACACAATTGGTAGTAATTCATTCAAATTACCCCTAATGAGTCAATATGGATAAATATCAACACAACATCGTGTTCAAATAGAAATAAATTTCTACCTCATACTTGGGATCGAACGCTAGCCCCTTCTAATGAAAGGCCATGTCGAAACCAACCATGCCACGAGAGGCCATAAAAGGAAATCGGAACCTGACGCTAACTAGCTGTCCGAGGATTTACCTGGCGAGACATCAGTCTTTTACCAGCGAGTTTTACCCGATTTCCCCGGCCCACCATGTGACACAATTGGTAGTAATTCATTCAAATTACCACTAATGAGTCAATATGGATAAATATCAACACAATATCGTGTTCAAATAGAAATAAATTTCTACCTCATACTTGGGATCGAACGCTAGCCCCTTCTAATGAAAGGCCAGGTCGAAACCAACCATGCCACGAGAGGCCATAAAAGGAAATCGGAACCTGACGCTAACTAGCTGTCCGAGGATTTACCTGGCGAGACATCAGTCTCTTACCAGCGAGTTTTACCCGATTTCCCCGGCCCACCACGTGACACAATTGGTAGTAATTCATTCAAATTACCCCTAATGAGTCAATATGGATAAATATCAACACAACATTGTGTTCAAATAGAAATAAATTTCTACCTCATACTTGGGATCGAACGCTAGCCCCTTCTAATGAAAGGCCAGGTCAAAACCAACCATGCCACGAGAGGCCATAAAAGGAAATCGGAACCTGACGCTAACTAGCTGTCCGAGGATTTACGTGGCGAGACATCAGTCTCTTACCAGCGAGTTTTACCCGATTTCCCCGGCCCACCACGTGACACAATTGGTAGTAATTCATTCAAATTACCCCTAATGAGTCAATATGGATAAATATCAACACAACATCGTGTTCAAATAGAAATAAATTTCTACCTCATACTTGGGATCGAACGCTAGCCCCTTCTAATGAAAGGCCAGGTTGAAACCAACCATGCCACGAGAGGCCATAAAAGGAAATCGGAACCTGACGCTAACTAGCTGTCCGAGGATTTACCTGGCGAGACATCAGTCTCTTACCAGCGAGTTTCACCCGATTTCCCCGGCCCACCACGTGACACAATTGGTAGTAATTCATTCAAATTACCCCTAATGAGTCAATATGGATAAATATCAACACAACATCGTGTTCAAATAGAAATAAATTTCTACCTCATACTTGGGATCGAACGCTAGCCCCTTCTAATGAAAGGCCAGGTCGAAACCAACCATTCCACGAGAGGCCATAAAAGGAAATCGGAACCTGACGTTAACTAGCTGTACGAGGATTTACCTGGCGAGACATCAGTCTCTTACCAGCGAGTTTTACCCGATTTCCCCGGCCCACCACGTGACACAATTGGTAGTAATTCATTCAAATTATCCCTAATGAGTCAATATGGATAAATATCAACACAACATCGTGTTCAAATAGCAATAAATTTCTACCTCATACTTGGGATCGAACACTAGCCCCTTCTAATGAAAGGCCAGGCCGAAACCAACCATGCCACGAGAGGCCATAAAAGGAAATCGGAACCTGACGCTAACTAGCTGTCCGAGGATTTACCTGGCGAGACATCAGTCTCTTACCAGCGAGTTTTACCCGATTTCCCCGGCCCACCACGTGACACAATTGGTAGTAATTCATTCAAATTACCCCTAATGAGTCAATATGGATAAATATCAACACAACATCGTGTTCAAATAGAAATAAATTTCTACCTCATACTTGGGATCGAACGCTAGCCCCTTCTAATGAAAGGCCAGGTCGAAACCAACCATGCCACGAGAGGCCATAAAAGGAAATCGGAACCTGACGCTAACTAGCTGTCCGAGGATTTACCTGGCGAGACATCAGTCTCTTACCAGCGAGTTTTACCCGATTTCCCCGGCCCACCACGTGACACAATTGGTAGTAATTCATTCAAGTTACCCCTAATGAGTCAATATGGATAAATATCAACACAACATCGTGTTCAAATAGAAATAAATTTCTACCTCATACTTGGGATCGAACGCTAGCCCTTCTAATGAAAGGCCAGGTCGAAACCAACCATGCCACGAGAGGCCATAAAAGGAAATCGGAACCTGACACTAACTAGCTGTCCGAGGATTTACCTGGCGAGACATCAGTCTCTTACCAGCGAGTTTTACCCGATTTCCCCGGCCCACCACGTGACACAATTGGTAATAATTCATTCAAATTACCCCTAATGAGTCAATAAGGATAAATATCAACACAACATCGTGTTCAAATAGAAATAAATTTCTACCTCATATTTGGAATCGAACGCTAGCCCCTTCTAATGAAAGGCCAGGTCCAAACCAACCATGTCACGAGAGGCTATAAAAGGAAATCGGAACCTGACGCTAACTAGCTGTCCGAGGATTTACCTGGCGAGACATCAGTCTCTTACCAGCGAGTTTTACCCGATTTCCCCGGCCCACCACGTGACACAATTGGTAGTAATTCATTCAAATTACCCCTAATGAGTCAATATGGATAAATATCAACACAACATCGTGTTCAAATAGAAATAAATTTCTACCTCATACTTGGGATCGAACGCTAGCCCCTTCTAATGAAAGGCCAGGTCGAAACCAACCATGCCACGAGAGGCCATAAAAGGAAATCGGAACCTGACGCTAACTAGCTGTCCGAAGATTTACCTGGCGAGACATCAGTCTCTTACCAGCGAGTTTTACCCGATTTCCCCGGCCCACCACGTGAAACAATTGGTAGTAATTCATTCAAATTACCCCTGATGAGTCAATATGGATAAATATCAACACAACATCGTGTTCAAATAGAAATAAATTTCTACCTCATACTTGGGATCGAACGCTATCCCCTTCTAATGAAAGGCCAGGTTGAAACCAACCATGCCACGAGAGGCCATAAAAGGAAATCGGAACCTGACGCTAACTAGCTGTCCGAGGATTTACCTGGCGAGACATCAGTCTCTTACCAGCGAGTTTTACCCGATTTCCCCGGCCCACCACGTGACACAATTGGTAGTAATTCATTCAAATTACCCCTAATGAGTCAATATGGATAAATATCAACAGAACATCGTGTTCAAATAGGAATAAATTTCTACCTCATACTTGGGATCGAACGCTAGCTCCTTCTAGTGAAAGGCCAGGTTGAAACCAACCATGCCACGAGAGGCCATAAAAGGAAATCGGAACCTGACGCTAACTAGCTGTCCGAGGATTTACCTGGCGAGACATCAGTCTCTTGACAGCGAGTTTTACCCGATTTCCCCGGCCCACCACGTGACACAATTGGTAATAATTCATTTAAATTACCCCTAATGAGTCAATATGGATGAATATCAACACAACATCGTGTTCAAATAGAAATAAATTTCTACCTCATACTTGGGATCGAACGCTAGCCCCTTCTAATGAAAGGCCAGGTCGAAACCAACCATGCCACGAGAGGCCATAAAAGGAAATCGGAACCTGACGCTAACTAGCTGTCCGAGGATTTACCTGGCGAGACATCAGTCTCTTACCAGCGAGTTTTACCCGATTTCCCCTGCCCACCACGTGACACAATTGGTAGTAATTCATTCAAATTACCCCTAATGAGTCAATATGGATAAATATCAACACAACATCGTGTTCAAATAGAAATAAATTTCTACCTCATACTTGGGATCGAACGCTACCCCTTCTAATGAAAGGCCAGGTCGAAACCAACCAGGCCACGAGAGGCCATAAAAGGAAATCGGAACCTGACGCTAACTAGCTGTCCGAGGATTTACCTGGCGAGACATCAGTCTCTTACCAGCGAGTTTTACCCGATTTCCCCGGCCCACCACGTGACACAATTGGTAGTAATTCATTCAAATTACCCCTAATGAGTCAATATGGAATAATATCAACACAACATCGTGTTCAAATAGAAATAAATTTCTACCTCATACTTGGGATCGAACGCTAGCCCCTTCTAATGAAAGGCCAGGTCGAAACCAACCATGCCACGAGAGGCCATAAAAGGAAATCGGAACCTGACGCTAACTAGCTGTCCGAGGATTTACCTGGCGAGACATCAGTCTCTTACTAGCGAGTTTTACCCGATTTCCCCGGCCCACCACGTGACACAATTGGTAGTAATTCATTCAAATTACCCCTAATGAGTCAATATGGATAAATATCAACACAGCATCGTGTTCAAATAGAAATAAATTTCTACCTCATACTTGGGATCGAACGCTAGCCCCTTCTAATGAAAGGCCAGGTTGAAACCAACCATGCCACGAGAGGCCATAAAAGGAAATCGGAACCTAACACTAACTAGCTGTCCGAGGATTTACCTGGCGAGACATCAGTCTCTTACCAGCGAGTTTTACCCGATTTCCCCGGCCCACCACGTGACACAATTGTTAGTAATTCATTCAAATTACCCCTAATGAGTCAATATGGATAAATTTGTAATTCATTCAAATTACTCAAAATGAGTCAATATGGATATATGTCAACACAACATCGTGTTCAAATAGAAATAAATTTCTACCTCATACTTGGGATCGAACGCTAGCCCCTTCTAATGAAAGGCCAGGTCGAAACCAACCATGCCACGAAAGGCCATAAAAGGAAATCGGAACCTGACGCTAACTAGCTGTCCGAAGATTTACCTGGCGAGACATCAGTCTCTTACCAGCGAGTTTTACCCGATTTCCCCGGCCCACCACGTGACACAATTTGTAGTAATTCATTCAAATTACCCCTAATGAGTCAATAAGGATTATTTCTTATATCAATTGGTAGTAATTCATTCAAATTACCCCTAATGAGTCAATATGGATAAATATCAACACAGCATCGTGTTCAAATAGAAATAAATTTCTAATTCATACTTGGGATCGAACGCTAGCCCCTTCTAATGAAAGGCCAGGTTGAAACCAACCATGGCACGAGAGGCCATAAAAGGAAATCGGAACCTGACGCTAACTAGCTGTCCGAGGATTTACCTGGCGAGACATCAGTCTCTTACCAGCGAGTTTTACCCGATTTCCCCGGCCCACCACGTGACACAATTGTTAGTAATTCATTCAAATTACCCCTAATGAGTCAATATGGATAAATTAGTAATTCATTCAAATTACTCCTAATGAGTCAATATGGATAAATGTCAACACAACATCGTGTTCAAATAGAAATAAATTTCTACCTCATACTTGGGATCGAACGCTAGCCCCTTCTAATGAAAGGCCAGGTCGAAACCAACCATGCCACGAAAGGCCATAAATGGAAATCGGAACCTGACGCTAACTAGCTGTCCGAGGATTTACCTGGCGAGACATCAGTCTCATACCAGCGAGTTTTACCCGATTTCCCCGGCCCACCACGTGACACAATTTGTAGTAATTCATTCAAATTACCCCTAATGAGTCAATATGGATTATTTCTTATATCAACACAACATCGTGTTCAAATAGATATAATTTATCCATATTGACTCATTAGGGGTAATTTGAATGAATTACTACCAATTGTGTCACGTGGTGGGCCGGGGAAATCGGGTAAAACTCGCTGGTAAGAGACTGATGTCTCTCCAGGTGAATCCTCGGACACCTAGTTAGCGTCAGGTTCCGATTTCCTTTTATGGCCTCTCGTGGCATGGTTGGTTTCGCCCTGGCCTTTCATTAGAAGGGGCTAGCGTTCGATCCCAAGTATGAGGTAGAAATTTATTTCTATTTGAACACGATGTTGTGTTGATATTTATCCATATTGACTCATTAGGGGTAATTTGAATGAATTACTACCAATTTTGTCACGTGGTGGGCTGGGGAAATCGGGTAAAACTCGCTGGTAAGAGACTGATGTCTCGCCAGGTAAATAATTTATCCATATTGACTCATTAGGGGTAATTTGAATGAATTACTACCAATTGTGTCACGTG
>NC_090730.1:78275257-78282757 GCF_036898095.1 Palaemon carinicauda | reverse complement strand
AGTGATCCATCAGTATACAGTAGTAGATGTTGGGAGCTGAGGTGTTGCTAATTGCATTTTTAGCTGCTTCTGTGTGTTGCTCTGGCATGCAGAGAGCTTTGCTTGCTGCTGGAAGGATGGTGAAGTTTTACTGGATGGGGTACGGAGCCCACGGGGCAGGAGTGATGTAGCCATCATACTTTTGTTGCCCCTTGGTCTTGTAGGCTTCATTTTGCCTTTGCGTTCTTCCAAGTGTGTCCAGCAGTCTCTTTGTGTGTGAGTTTGACGGGTCAATCTCCTTCACCAGAGGGAGAAGTCATTTGAGTTTATTATTCAGAGGGCAGTCTCTGTCTGCTTTGACTGACTTGAATATGACACTGTAGATTCTGATGTTGATCCTAGCTGAAAGGGAAATTAGGTTAGTTTTGGCTCTTAACAAGCAGAGTCTGGTCGATGTTGGAGAGTCGCTGATGAGTCTTATGGCATTGTTTTGTATCACTTGTAAATTCCGGTCAGAGAGGTGAGTGTAGGTGCAGCATAGTCGCTGAGAGACTTTTTGATACTCCTTGTTTGAAGGAGGTCATTCGTTTCATGTTTGAGAGACAAATTTTTGTTTTCTCTCTGGGGTAGGTCACTTCTTTGGCCGGTGATAGAGTTTTGCTGATGATTACTTCTAGAAACACGAATTGACTCACCCATTCTATGGGTTCACCCATCACATTGAATTTCTGAGGGTTTTGTGGGTGTTTGATGGCCATAGCCTTGGTCTTGTTGGGGTTGATCTTTAGGCCAAGGTCTTTGCATAAAGCATGGATCATGTCCAGTACCTTTTGGGTAGTTTTTCATGCCTGTGCTTTACGTAGGCAGATGATACATATGTCATCGGCGTATATGAAGATTTCCCCTCTAGATCAGGGTGCCCTGATCTAGAGACGATCAATGGAGACCCAGTCTTCTTTGCCACGAATCTTTAGTAGGAATGCTTTCGGATTGCATTGGTCACTCCGGGGTCACCAGGGCCTTTTTCTTGTTATCCGATGCAATCCAAAAGCATTCCGACTAATGATTCGTGGCAAAGAATACTGGGTCTCCATTGATCGTCTCTAGATCAGGGCATCCTATTTAACATGTACAGTATGCCATTTTTAGGGGGGAGCCATGTACCACCCGTGTGTCACCTGATCAACATAGTAACGACATTTCTCTTTTGGTGGTTGAGTGAGTCACACCCTGGATGCGGAACTGGACTTCTGCGAGCTGCAACCAAGCAAACGCCTCTCCGCTGCCGAACAACGAAAGCTTCAACAGGGGGGGGGGGGGGGAGGAGAAGGCAGGATGAGCGAATCGACTTCCGGGATCACCAATGTAACGCATGTACCACTCGTGTGTCACACTGTGGTACAGGTTGACTGGGCTATGGGTTGGGTGAGATTCATTCGCAAAAATTTTGGCATTTCAGATAAGGTCACTCACTTCATTCGCGACAAAAATTACATTATTCTGTAATAATTGCCTAGATACAGTTCGTGAAAAGTCTGCAAACTTCATTCGCAATATCATATCTAAATCATTATGCTATGTTCCAAAAAATATTTGTCACGAATTATTGCAAGGACTAAGTGGTGTTTTAATTATAGTTTTTTGCAGTGTCTTAAAAAATTACAGATAAGAATCAGTACTACGCTAAAGGGAGCAAAAGAAATATATAGAGAGAATTTGCTATAGGGTAATATCTCAGAACTATGTTTATTGACAAATTGCGTAAAGGCTTAGACATATCCAAGTTATATGACTGCGGGTCATCAACGTAACACTGACGAAATCTCCAGATCCGTTGAGAGGTGAGTCAAATATTACTCCACCACATCAAACTTCACTTGATAACATCGTTCCAGAAATCCTCTGAGATATAAGAGCTGTATCCTGCAGCCTTGGAGATTTAGAATCGAAGCCTGTTGCCGGAGGTCTACCATATGGGACTGTGGTAGATGTAGATTGTATTTTCTGTCGGCTAAACTATGTTTCATTCGAGTTGTTTCACAGCCAAGAAATTGGTCATTTCTAAATTATGTATTTGCGTTCATTGGTTTGTTTATGATGTATACTACTATTGCTAAAAATGATAAAAATAATGCAGCCATAAGAAAATTATTCAACATAATAAGTTAAATAATCGGCCCGGTAATAAAGATAATATTTTTCACATATGTTTCAGATCATATCCTTTTTATTTTATTTGCTCAACTGTAGTTTCGTTACCACTATTTCCGTTACTGTTATGGATTGAACCTATTATATGTTGGCTAAACTTTGAATTATCACGCCTCTCTTTCGCGCTAAAGCACAACATTGTCATGCTTATAGTTTTCCTTTTCTGATGAACAAATTCAGCTCTTCTTCCTTTATATTTCAAATTTCTAGAGCAGAGACGGCGCAGGAAGGAATAAGAGTAAAAAAAAACATTATTTCACTAAATGATTGCATAAAGAACATTGAAACTCGTTTAAATATGATGACTATTTTTTGCTGTTATTTTTGTTATCCTTTGTTATAGAACAATTTAATATCCAAGAGTCTTGAAGAGTTTTCACATACTACTACAAGTTCTGTTATTATTATTATTATTATTATTATTATTATTATTATTATTGTCGTTGTTATTATTATTATAATTATTATTATTATTATTATTATCATTATTATTATTATTATTATTATTATTATAATGATGATGATGATGATGTCGGTGATGATGTTATTGATGATTATGATGATGATGATGATGATTATTATTATTATCATTATTGTTAGTATTATTATTATCTATATATTAATACGATAGTGTGTGTTATTTATTTTGTGTCACGTTTTAAAGAAAACGGAAATAATTTCATGGTGTACTCTTACAAATTCACATTAGACTGATTACTTACCAAAGCACATCTTATATAGCTTTCCCAATTAATGTATTGCTAATTTTTTCAAATAAATATACAAGTCAAATCTTATCACATTTTATTCAAACATGTATAGGCTAGGAACGAGATAATTAGTATTGAAAATATAATTTCGTGTAATTTATACGGGTACTACTAGTTATTATTATTATTATTATTATTATTATTATTATTATTATTATTATTACCAACAACACTTTGAAGTTTGTGTTATGGAAAATTTGTGATAAAATCTTAGTTTAAAAAAAACATCTCATATTCTAACAGAGAAAACTTCTTGTACAAAGGACATAATATTGATTACCTCGACCAAGAAAGGCATCGATTTCGGAAGGCAATGTTCTTTGATGATCCAATGACGATTCTTTCCTGAATCTATTTTGAATATAGAAAAGCTACATTTCCTTTGTGATGATTATGAAGTGCTTAGTGGCTTCCTATTCAGTCATCCGCTTTATTTATGACCGATCTTGTTATTTTCTCATGGGGTGTGATTCTGCAAATGTATTTGAATGAACAAAAATCCCCGATATGTTTTATTTTCTTTCTCTCTGTCTGTCTGTCTGTCTGTCTGTCTGTCTCTCTCTCTCTCTCTCTCTCTCTCTCTCTCTCTCTCTCTCTCTCTCTCTCTGTGCTATTTTCTATTTATCATTATCATTTAATTTTTGTACATTAGAAACTTGAAATCGTAAGCTCTGGGAATAGATGGAATCAAATTATGATTATTTCAACTGACGAGGCAAAGGAAGGATCCAATAACGAATTGTTTTATTCTGTTTTCATATAAATTTTAAAAATGGAAATTTTCCGTCATATCTATATTTAATCAAATACGATTTCAGTTCATTTCAGTCGACGGAAGAGAAGGTAATTAAAGCACTCAAGGTACATGGAAAATTGATCTTAATGAAGCAGAAGGGATACATTGCATATATGAGGTAAATAGACCCCATAAACTGTAGCTATTTATTAGCGCAGTTGTCCAACTGTGCCAATAAATGTCAATTTGCAAAGATATGATCTGACAAGTGGTGAATGAAAATGGAGTGTTTGTGATGGTGGAAGATATCATATTTAGATCTATATTCCAAAATGCTAAATCTTTACATCGTGTGTAGATAGCGACTCGCTTTTTGGGTAATCGGAAACTTTAGTAATAAAAGTAACAACACATTTTTTTTCTTATTATAATATCTTGGCTATCATTCAATTATTTCAAGTTTATCTTATCAAATGATTATTTTAGAAACCGAAAACTCACGATCAACTCATTTCTCATCTGCGATGTATTTGAGACGCAGGAGATACGCAATTTTGTCTATATTTGTTATCAAAATGGTTTTTATTTTATCGTTTGGTGCAATGTTTGATTTAGATATTTCTTTTTTTTATTTAAAAAAGAAAACAATTCGCAAGAATTCGTTTTGCATAAACGTATATAAAGGCCAAGGTTTCACGAATGTTAAAAAAAATTAAAGTTATGATTAATTAAGTACACTGGTGTGGATTTTCATAGAATATTAATCAGTTGCATAGATTAATCCTTAAGTAAGTTTTGAATATGCTATACTTTTATAGCAACTTTGAATAAGATTATTTTTTTATAAGTTAGATAAATGAATTAACTTCTGTTATTTTTTTAAGGACATCAATTGGTGATCTATTTTCTCTTTTATTTATTTATTTCTTTTTTTTTTGTCTCGCCTCATTTTCTTGAAGAGTTAATATATGTTCCCTTATTACACCTAATAACTGAAAAGTAAGTCAAATACGCCAAAACGTCCAGTGATGCCATAAACTGGTAATGGTATATGTTTAAAAAAAGATTCCAAGGCCCAATGTTTCTTTTTACGTTGAATATTGTTTCTCGCTTTTCAGATATTTAAAACCATTGCTAGTCGCTTCTGTCTTTTTTCTTTTAGCTCTCATTTTTTTTTATTAAATATCCTTTCAACGCAATAAATGGATTCTTCCTATTGAAGCATTTCTAAAATTAAAATTTTTCGGGAAAGATGTGGCCAAGTTCTGTTTATCTCTTCAACCACACTTTTTTTATTTTTCCTCTCCGCTTTCAAATGTCAGTTAATTTTTTTTCTTTATATTTCTCAAGAACTATTTTATATCACCATTCACCACGGCATCAAAATTTCTTAGGCAAATGTTTTATAACATCTTTCATCTAAAACCAACAATTACTAAGGGACTTACGATCACGAGTCAACACAAAACTTTACAAAAGTTCTGACATTACGTAAGATTAGACTTTATAACCCCAGTGACGGAGGGAAAAGTAACTTGGAAGGTTCAGAATAAAAGAGCTTTTGTGAAAATGGATTGAATTGAGTGAGGGATCTTCTTTGGAACTAATCTTCTTTATCCGTCAGAACTAATCTTCATTAAACGATAAACTGAGCTGTCATATCCCCTTCCAACTTGATATGATTCAGATGTCTGCGACGATCGTTCTACTTTGGTGTACAATATACTTCGCCTCGTAAGTTGCATTCTTTTAACTTTGCTATATCGAGAGACGAGTCTGCTATTTTTGGGGTAAGAAGAAATTTTTTGGTTTTCTCTTTCATGCGTTTATATTTGCTCATTTACTTGTATGTGCATTATACTCGTATGTAGCTTTATTACGACTAACCCCCGTAAATGAATCCTTAATCGCATATAACGTTAAGCCAATAATAAGACAGTTTATTAATGGACAAAAATCCATTAAGCAATACTATGGGTTCTATTTTAACTGAGTGAGACACCTGAAATTAAGGTATTTTTTATTCTGATGATTTTTTTTTCCTTTTTTTTTTTTAGTGTAGTTCACAATCCCGAAACTGATTTTCGACACTTCTTTCCCTTTTTTCTTATTTTCTACTCTGGTCCTGATTCTTCATATTCGACCGGTTTCTATTTATTTATTTTTTTTCAAATCAGCTTATTTTTATCTTTAATACTTACAGTATATCTTGCCAGCAGCTTTCGCCACAATATCCACATTTATGATGCAAATGGAAAATGAACCATTTAAAGTATTACCGGAAAAAGTCCTTTTTTTTTCTCTAGTCAGTTAAGAACACGACTTCTTTTAAAGTTTTTAATTTAGTTTAATTCTCTGAAATAGCTTTAGGAAAAGGAAAAAGCCTGATTACATTATGGTTTAGATTTAATGAACATTGTCGATAAATTTACTTGAAGCAGTTTTCTAGTCATGGAGAAGAAAATAGAAAATTTTTCTTTCGAGCTATGAAAATAAATGGAAAATGGGAATTCTAGGAAATTTTTTATCTCTGATACCAATCTGATCATTAAGACTCCATTTGAATGAAATTTACATAAGAAATTATAGTGTCTTAATGAGACGATTGCTTTAGATGATTAAGAATTTTACCCCTTTTATTAACTGAGGGTGATATGAAGTTACATATTACACCAACTATTAACATTATTAGAGTAATTTCCATGCTTGTAGCATCCTGTTTTTCAAACGGGGGTTGTAGCTTAGGTAGCAGTGGCAGTAATAATGATAATAATAATAATAATAATAATAATAATAATAATAATAATAATAATAATAATAATAATAATAATGTAAAGGTTCTAATCAGGTTGAAATATATTATCAACTCAATACTTAGCGATATCCGGACATCTTATATGCCTTAGTGTACTTGAATTTGTCTTCCATATATGACAAAATGTTTAGGCTACCTGCTAACAAGTTTATAATGTTGATGAAAGAGCGGTCTTTGGTTCCATATATCTGGAAGGAAACTCAAAAAAGCTTTAGAGACATTTAACTTTTGATAACCACAATAGAAATTCCTGTTGACATAGACAATTCATGAGAAAAATAATTAAACCTAACAGGGTCAATCTCTTCAAAAAATAAATTCAATGTTGCAGCACAGAAATAGAATTAATCTGAATATACAGAGGTCCAAAATATCTGTCAACAAATCCCTGTCGGTTCAGGGAGCTTCGGACAAAGAGTTTTAGTTGTGACTGATAAATGTTTTTGTGCAAAGGGAAACAGATATTTTTTTCCTTTTTTTTTTACAAAATGATTCCAAAAGTTATAGAATGCGAGATAAATGCAATTTGATGTCAGGCATGGGAGTTGAGAGAAGTAAACACGGATATGTGACTATCATCAGAGAGAGAGAGAGAGAGAGAGAGAGAGAGAGAGAGAGAGATTAGGACTTCAGGTGAGACATAATACATAATACCGAGTGGTGTATTATTATAAATTGGTTTGCGTATAATCTCCTGCTTATTTCTATTTTAGTCTATTACTTGGGAAGAGGAAGGTATAATATGAGAACCCTGACCAGATCATACCTTATGCAAAATTTACAATTACATTACAATGTTTCGAATGACATCATTTGGGATGAAAGAAATGATTAAATATTCATTTGTTCTGTTTTCATCAATGTCTAGAACATTAAATGTATGCGTAGATATTAGTGAATGTAAATTTTCTTACGCTCTCTATGCAATATACGGAACAATGATTTGTGATATGGTGTATTTAATTTTTTTTTTTTTAATAATAAAGTGT
>NC_090730.1:78242757-78272757 GCF_036898095.1 Palaemon carinicauda | reverse complement strand
AACAGGTAACAACGTCCCTGTGATGTGGGTAGGGGATCTATTACGTCATCATGAATGTGGGCAAAATAAAGCTAATGTTGAGGAAAAGCGGCCTCTCTTCAGTAGGTGTGCAGTAGATGGGTGGTAGGGATGTGAAAGGCCATCAATGAAATTGAGCACTGGTCGGTGCATGGGAGCAGGCATCTATGGCTGTGGTCTACCAGTACTGACGTCAGAGAGGAGGGTGGCGTTGGAATCGTCGAGGGCGATGTCATCCTAACGAAGGGAGGTGCACGATGTCCTACATACTTAGTACTGTGGATCTTTTACTTGGGCTCCTGCCAATACGTCGTAATCTAATTTCAGGTGAATGGTGGCAACGGGATTAATTTTCCAAGGGACTTGTTAATGGGTGCAACTGTTTTCAGCTGTGGCGGAGAGATGTTCACATTGACCAGCAGGACCAGGCGTCAGACTGTTGAGTGAAGGCATACACCAGGGGCATGAGGTTCATGCAAATGACAAAGGGTGTACCTTTTAAGAAGTGGCAAAAGTGACGGACAGCTAAATGCACTACCAGTAATTTGCATTCAAAGGTAGAGTAGTTGGGTTTCGCCTTGGGTAGTTTTCCACTGAAGGACAATTGGCTGGGTGAGCCACTGACCATCTGGTCGAGTACTGCACCATTAGTGAGGTTGCTGGCATTAGTGGAGAGAAGGAGAGGGACAAGTGGCATGGGAAAAGTGAGACCAGCAGTGGTACATAGGGCATTCTTTACGTTGTAGAGGGCAGCTTCTTAAAGGATATCCCTTTTCAGGTCTTTTGGCTTGCCCTTGAAGAAGGCGTAAAAGGGGTTGAGATTGGTTGCAATGACAAGCAGCAAAAGGTGATAATAGCTGATCACACCCAAGAGCTCTTGCAGTGCTTTGATGGTCGAGGGCATGGGGAAGCTCTGAATGGCTACTACCTTTTCAGGGAGGGGGTTGTACACCTTCAGGAGTAATGTGATGTCCTAAGAATAATACTTCATTGGTGCCAAAGGTACACTTGTTGTGCTGGATTACAAGCCCATTCTGTTGTAGGTGGTCGAGCTCAATGCGTAGGTGACGGAGGTGTTCCTCTTTGGAGTAAGAGAATACAAGTATGTCGTTCACATAACATACGTAGAAGGGAAGGTCCTCTAAGATGCTATCCATGAGGCATTGAAAAGTGACCCCAGTATTACGAAGGCTAAAGCAGGAAAACAGGAGTAATTGAAGGTATATATACCTGAGGGGGTGGTGATGACGGTCTTGGGAATGTGTTCTGGAATCATGGGAACCTGATAATACCCCTTCAGGTGGTCGAACATGGAGAAAACCTTTGCTTTGTTCAAGTAGGAGGTCAAGTCAATGATGTTTGGGAGGGCATAGCTATCCAGTTATGTCTGCAAGTTTAGCAAAGTTCTGGTTGGAAGACTTCCGGGTACGATATGATGAGGGGTCGTAGGCATCCATGTGTGCGTTGATGCGGAGAGCGAGGTTATAGGGGATGTGTTGAAGAGGTGTTGACAAGCAAGAATCTGCGTTGACTAATCGTTAGTGAGCAACATCAACCAGGAGGTGGAAATTTGAAAGGAAATCTGTACCAAGGATTCGCAATGTAATATCAGTAATGAGAAACTTCCAAATATATTTGGTGCTTCCAAATGATAATGTAATGGTCTCGTATTCGTAGATGGGTATCGCAGTTCTGTTGGCAGCTACCAGGTGGACGTTGACGGGCTTAGACAGACTACATTGTGTCCTGTAGAGTGGCCTCTATGTGCATCATGTAAAAAGAAAATATCAGTGACAGGGGAGGCAACTACTACAAGCAATGGCCTACTTACACTATTTTGCACGCTGATAATTGTTTGCACATTTCTTTGCAGCATCCCCCAATCTAGAGTGGTAGTAAGATAACTGAGGCCGATGGGGATCATCAAGTGGCTGTAGAGGTCGTTGGTTGTGGTGTGAGCAAGTGGTGGCATATGTTGGTGGGGGAGCGCTTTTTCACCGCTTTGGTACGTCACAGGGTGGGCATCTGTGTCCTACAGCATTCATATCAGCTTCAGTTGATGTTGAATAGTTGTCCTCTTCACCAGGAGTGGAGGCGTTTATGGAAGTCTTGAAGGTGGTAAAGAAGCTGTCCATGATGGCATCGAATTTGGTCATAAAGTCCTTCATGGGCAAAATATCGACATCAGGTATTGCAGGGCGTACAGGTTTGGGTAGGCGTCATATATAAAGGACACAGAGTAGGTTTACCTTTCAATGAGAGCCGTCTGCGGTGGGTTACAGGCAAGCGATACTGGTCATTTCCCAGAGAGTGAACGAAGTGTTTTGGTAAGCCAATGGTTGTTGAAAGAGCTGAAAAAGTTTAGCTTTACGGATGGCTGCTTCTCCAGGAAGTATATTTTGAGGGCGTCATACACTATTGAGGTTTCCCCTTGTTCAAAAGGCCAATCTGAGATTTCCGGGAAAGTGCGAGAACAGAGACTGCTTTGGTGCTTGAACGAGTCATGCAGTTAATGTGGATCCTCGACGCACTGACATAAATCTTTTGATAGTTTATAAATGACATATCTGTTTTAACGATGTTACTGTTTGTAGAGTGATTTATTGTCAACTCATCATTTTTTTATTTCCTTATTTCCTTTCCTCACTGAGCCATTTTTCCATGTTAGAGCCTATAGGATTATAGCATCAAACTTTTCCAACTAGGGTTGTAGCTTGGCTAGTAATAATGATAGTAATAAAACGCCTCTGTACTGGTGAAGGGTGGCACCTTCATGGGTAGGGCGCTGATAGAAGAGTCTGGGTCGGAGGGCGGCATCATCAAACAGTCACTCCTGCGGTCATTAATTGTGTCAGAGGGCTGTCAGGTTGTAACTAAGAGGCGAGGTGAAAGCAACTGAATTCATTTCAACCGATATCGAGTTTATATACAAGAAATTCTGGACAAGAATGTCATAAAAATTAAAGCAAACTTATTCATGTGAAGGAAGCCTTAAATAGGTTCTGTTAATAGAGAGGGCTGCAGCGAGATATAAGAAAAAGAAAATACCGTTACAATATACGAGTGTGTGTGAGACACACATCCACTACAGTGGGGGCAATTTATTGTGGTATTGCCATGATCAGCAGAGTTGAACTAGTTAGTTAGTAAACATAGGGAAACATGCTGAAAAAGCAAACACACAACACACACACATATACACACACACACATACACACACACACACACACACACACACATATATATATATATATATATATATATATATATATATATATATATATATATATGTGTGTGTGTGTGTGTGTGTGTGTGTGTGTGTGTTTGTATGTGAGTGAGTGTGTGTGTGTATGTGTCCCAAACCTTGGCAGAAAATGATATAATCGTATTATGTGATCGTTTGACCTTATGCAGTTAGAACATTGGCTCATTAAGTGTACCATGACATGTAAATTTCTGTGAAATTATTGCCCTTTAGGAGTACCATGACTTGTGGAAAAAGTTCAGTTAGGTCATTGCCATTTTGAGAGTTCCATGACATGTACAAAATGTTCAGTGAGATCATTAACCCTTTAGAGTACCTTGACTTGTAGAAAATGTTCAGTGAAATCATTGGCCCTTTCAGAGTACCACGAGAAGTAGAAAATATTCAGTGAGATCATTGCCCTTTAGGAGTACAATGAAGGATAGAAAATGTTTAGTGAGATCATTGGTCACTTCACAGTATCACGACATGTAGAAAATGTTCAGTGAGCTCAGTGGCCATTTCTCAGTATCATGAGATGCAGAAAATGTTTACTGAGATCATTAGTCTTTTAAGAGTATCATAAAATGTAGAAAATGTTCAGTGAGATCTTTGGCCCTTTCCAAGTTACATGACATGTAGAAAATGTTCAATTAGAACATTGCCATTTAAGACTACCATTACATGTAGAAATTGGTCAGTGAGATCATTGGTCCTTACAAAGTACCACAAAATGTAGAAAATTTTCCGTGAGATCATTGGCCATTTCAGAGTTTCAAGGAATTTAACAAATGTTCAGTGAGCTCATAGGCCATTTTAGAGTTCCATGACATGTAAAAATTTTCAATTAGATCATTGGTCTTTTAAAAGTACCATGAATTGTAGCAAATGTTCAATGAGATCATTGGCCATTTCAGAGTGACATGCTTGTAGAATATGTTCAGTGAGATCATTGGCCCGTTCAGAGTAACAGGACATATAGCAAAAGTTCAGTGAGATCATTAGCCTTTCAAGAGTAGCATGATATGTAAAAGGTATTGAATTACACCATTGACCCTTTAAGAGTACTATGACATGTAGGAAATATTCAATGAGATCATTGGTTCCTTAAGAGTAGCATGACTTGTGGAAAATGTTCAGTAAGATCATTGGTTCTTTAATTCAGAGAGATCATTGGCCCTTTCAGATTACCATGCCTTGTAAAAAATGTTCAGTGAGAGCAATGACTATTTAAGAATACAATGGCATGTAGAAAATTTTTAGTGAGATCATTGGCCCTTAAGAGTACAATGATTTGTTGAAAAAGTTTAGTGAGATCATTGGCTTTTTAATAGTACAATGACACGTAGAAAACGTTCAGTGAGGTGAGGTCATTGGCTCATTGAGAGCACAATGACATGTAGAGAATATTCAGCGAGATCATTGGCCCTTTAAGAGTACTATGACTTGTAGAAAATGTTCAGTGAGATCATTTGCCCTTTAACATGTAGAAAATGTTCAGTGAGATCATTTGCCCTTTAACAGTACCCTGGCATATGGAAAATATTCAGTGATATAATTGGCCTTTCAGAGTACCGGGAATTGTAGAAAATGATCAATTACATCATTGGATCTTTAGGAGTACAAAGGTATTTTGATAATTTTCAATGAGATCATTGGCCTTCAAGAGTACTATGACATGTAGAAAATGTTGAGTGAGATAATTGGCGTTTTCAGAGGACTATGACATATAGAAATATTCAGTGAGATCAATGGCCCTTTAAGAGTACCCTGACTTTCAAAAAAGATATTTCAATGAGATTATTGGTCTTTTAAGAGTACAATGCCATGTATAAAATGTTCAGTGAGATCATTGGTGCTTTAAGAGTACCATTACATGTAAAAAATGTTTTGTGAGATCATTGGCCCTTTATAGTGCGGGAGCTCACAGAGATTTGTATTACATCTCGAGTACAAAAGATTTGATAGCTAAAATCATCAGCTAGTATGATGGGGATCCCCGAATGGTCATTCTTAAGTTATGCCATTGGTGCGTTGAGTAGGGGGCGCAGCTTGAACTGCCCCCCAAATCCAGTTTAAATTGCATTTTGGAGTACATCAATCAAACCTGTGATACAAGTTTCGTTTTGGTATTGTGATTACAGATGTGCTATTCTTAAATGGCGCAATTGGTGCAAAACGCATTTAAGAAGGGTTCAAAAGGGGTGCTATTGTCACATTTAAATCACTATTTGAGTACATCAATGAAAGTTTGTGGCAATATACCTTAGAGCTTCCTCATGAAGAATCAGTAATTCTTAAGTGTCAAATTTGGTGCAAAACCCATTTAAGAACGACCTAAAGAGGGCGCTATTTTTTGCACATTCAAAACTCGTTTTACGTACATTAATGAAACTTTGTATAAATATTCTTTAGACCTTCCTGATAAAGGATCAACAGTTCTTAAGAGTCGAAATTGGTGCAAAACCCATTTAAGAACGGCCTAAAGAGGTTGTTACTATTAGGTTATTGAAAAGGCCTATATTCACTTTCTTTAGGCTTATATATTCACTCATCTCTTCTCCACATGTGCCACAACACGCTATTGTGAGCTCTTCTGTTTATCTTATCACTACTGTTGTTTCACTGAATATATAAGTGATAGGATTTTCTGAATGATAGTACCAATTGTAACTTTTCTTTTCAGGGGCTCGTGATTATAAAATTACGGTTGCATAATGCCAGTATAGTGGCAACTTTGCTCTGTACGGAAGATAGCCAGTTAAGAGGGGTTTAAACTGATGTTTTAATTATTGCCTTTGGCTGAATAATTGATCATAAATTTTTGTAATATTTTTTAATTTTAAATTTTGATAACCCACTAACATATTGAGGTCTTTTGTGAGTTTATGGGGTTATTTCAAAATTTAAGGAAAACTCATAACAGAATCATGACGACCATACATGCTAATAGAGACTGGGGTCCTTACACCAAGTTCTTTGATTGGGTTCCTCACAGGAAAACACTTCAACCAATGCAAGAGCCTCTAACCTCTCTTTGCCTTGCCTTCGAAAGCCTGCATTTCAAGGTATTTCTAGAAACATGTGATTACAGAGAAGAGCTTCATACCCTGATATCTACATGGGATTGAGCTGGTGATCAATGCAGATCTTTTTAAAATATTTTCGAAAGAATATTCTGAATTCACCAAGACAACTGTATCTGGAGCTCATGGATACACTACAAAGTTTTGGATGAAAGAGCTATCTGGACAAATAACGTTGAGCTCTGTCTTCACACTGACACTGATTACTGACCTGGAACAAACTATTAATGCTGACGCCACATCTCAACTGACAGGAATCACCTCTTTCACTAATGACTACTCCGTTCATTAGTCATGAGCAGGATAAGACAGGATTGACTAGCAAAGAAGATTTTACCTCAGAACTTAGGTTAAGACGAATTCAACTTGACAATGAGGATCTTCAGAAAATCATCAAACACATCTTAAAGACGAACAATCTATTTGAAACACATGAAGCTTCAGAGGTATTGTACAATATTTCCACAGGAAAAGGTACCAATGATGAAATCCATGAAAGCCTCCTCTGTGTACCAAACAAAGGAAAAGTTAGACACAAGGAATGCATCCAGGCTTGCATGAGTGATCTAAATAAGTTTGAACGTATAATAAAGAAGGAAAAGCTGAAAACCTTTGTAGATGGCTGAGCAAGCAATCGTTGGATAAAGAACACGAACGTTGCAGTGCTTAAGGGATCACGTGATCTGATGGGACGTCTCCTTGTACTGTCCACCAAGAAGAGACATGACATGCAGCATATTCTCCAGTACCCATTGATTCCAATACCTCTGTCCTTGACCAGCCCTGAAGAAGTAATGGCAAAGACCGATAGGAGTGCGCTCTTTAATATATTGAGAGTAAATTGAAAGGTCTTGAACAGCAGTCCAAGCAGTTCAGTGGTTATATCATAGATGGACATTTTCTCTTACATACCTTGCCACTAAATTTTTCCCCACATACAGAGGACTAGTCAGAAGTATTCTTACCCAGAGTTTAACAACGTCAGCCAAACGCATACACATAGCCTATGATGACTATCCACAGATTTCAATTAAGGAGACAGGTGGGGATCTGACAACAGAACCTTCATCATCACAGGTTCCGAGCAGAGACGACTGCCAAGAAATCTAAACGATGCACTAAAGTCCAAGTCCTTCAAGAAGCAGTTACCTCAGTTTCTTACTAATGAATGGCAAAACTCTTCATAAGCTAAAATGTTTAGGGATTGTGATGTCTTCCTAGATGTCTAAGGGGAATGTTATAAGTTCCAGGTAACAGAGGGTTTGATACAGCGAAACGCAGTAGAAGGATTAGCCATTATCAGCTGATCGTGAGAAATGACACAGTGGTCACAGCATCCGACAAATATATTGCAGTGAAATTATTGTACCACTGCAATAGCTTTCAGCCAACATTGTGGATGGATATAAGAACAGTTTCAAAGAGTAATCGTCAATGAGTCAGCCTGACTGCAATATGGAAGGAACTAATACCATATCTTTGTGCAGCATTACCAGCTTTCCATGCCTTCACAGGATCAGAGTATGCTTCAGGGTTTGTCAGAAAAGGGAAGGTCAGGCCTCTCCAAACTCTAGGAAAGCAACCTGACTATCAGAAGACTTTCAGAGTAATGGTAATGAGCTCTACAATTTCTAGTACGACGAATGAAGCTCTTCAGAGGTTTACAGCCACAATGTATGGAGCTGAGAATAGAGCAAACACTTGGCTGAATGAATTGAGGTATGAGAACTTTATGAAGACATGGACCAAATGGAAATGGTAAACACCTACTAACCAATTTGAAGGGCATAGATGCAAGTGGACTACTACCTTACGAAGACGAGCTCAGTCCTCACATTAAGCGTGCCTCCTTTGTTGCTAACAACAAAGAGCAGATCAAACGCATATAGAGCAGCATTCCTCTAAAGAAAATGGCTGGCAGTTGGTTGATGGCCATTACAAACCGGTTTGATTCGAAGGGGAGCAACTTTATGAATGCCTTATCCCAGAAACAGATGATTTAGAAGCATTGGACAATGATGAAGATGACTTGGACATTGCATCTTCAGATGAAGATTAGTGTTGTAATGAGGCTAACTAAAATCTTGTTACAGAAAGGCAGGCTGAGATGATAATTAACTATACCAGTAAATACTAGTTGAACTCATGATTATAAGTATATTCACATATCTTTTCCTAACAGAGAGAGAGAGAGAGAGAGAGAGAGAGAGAGAGAGAGAGAGAGAGAGAGAGAGAGAGAGAGAGAGATTCATCAGCAGTTTTAATGTTTCATCTTATAAACTTTAGCAATAGATTTATAGCAAATATGCAGCATGTATGTGTACGCTAATTAATTTGAGTGTGTGTATCAAAAGGCAGTTTTGGTTTCAAAGAGCATAAACACTTGCAAATAGACATGTTAGTGCCCGGTCACCCCTGTAGCAGCATATTATTAGATAGCAATGTTTTACCATATCTACTACTACTACTATCTTACAAAAGGTGTGAAACATTACATCTAAAGAAAAGAATAATTTACGAGTTAAATAAGTTGGATATCAAATTATGATATCCAGGTAAATAGCATAAATGAAGATCGAACTGTGAACAGTATTGGTACGTATGGTATTTCCCTCTTCACCAGTGCACCTTTTCTTGTATTCATACTTCACCAGAGCACCTTTTCTTGTTTTCTCTCTTCACCACTGCACCTTTTCTTGTTTTCTCTCTTCTCCACTGCACCTTTTCTTGCATTCACTCTACACCAGTGCACCTTTTCTTGTATTCACTCATCACCAGTGCACTTTTTTGTATAAATAAATACTTAAAAATATAAATTTGCAGTTTCTTTGTTCTTCAATATCATATAAAACAAAGATTCTCACAGTTTTATTCATGGTACATAGAGAGGTCATGGCGCTAGTAAAATACCTTAATCCGCCATGTGCTAATATTGCACTATCTTTAGTTCGTTCTTAAATGAGTTTTGCACCAACTTCAACTCTTAAGAACTGTTGATCCTTTATCAGGAAGGTCTAAAGAATATTTCAACAAAGTTTCATTAATGTACGTAAGACGTGTTTTGAATGTGCAAAAAATAGCGCCCTCTTTAGGTCGTTCTTGAATGGGTTTTGCACCAAATTTGACACTTAAGAATTACCGATTCTTCATGAGGAAGCTCTAAGGTATATTGCCACAAACTTTCATTGATGTACTCAAATTGTGATTTAAATGTGACAGTAGCCCTTTTGAGCCCTTCTTAAATGCGTTTTGCACCAATTGCGCCATTTAAGAATAGCACATCTGTAATCACAGTGCCAAAACGAAACTTTTATCACAGGTTTGATTGATGTACTCCAAAATGCAATTTAAACTGGATTTGGGGGGCAGTTCAAGCTGCGCCCCCTACTCAACGCACCAACGGCATAACTTAAGAATGACCATTCGAGGATCCCCATCATACTAGTTGATGATTTTAGCTATCAAATGTTTTGTACTCGAGATGTAATACAAAACTCTGTGAGCTGCCGGACTATTAAGAGTACCATGACTTGTAGAAAATGTTCAGTGAGATCATTAGCCATTTCGGAGTACAATGACAGGTAAAAAATGTTCAGTAAGATCATTAGTCTTTTAAGTGTTTGATGAGATATAGAAATATTCAATGAGATCATTAACCATTTGAGAGTATCATGACATATAGAAATGTTCAGTTGGATTAATGGACCTTTATGAGTACCCTGATTTTTACAAAATGTTCAGTGAGATCATTGGTCCTTCAAGAGTACAATGCTATTTTGAATATGTTCAGCGATATCATTGGTCTTTTAAGACTACCATTACAAAGATAAACGTTCAGTGAGATCATTGGTATTTTAAGAGTACCATTACATGTAAATTATATTTAGTGAGATCATTGGGCCTTTTACGTACAATGACTCTTAAAAATATTCTGTGACATTATTGGCCCTTCAAGAGTACCATGGCATATAGAAAATCTTCAGTGATATTATTATTATTACTTATTGCTAAGCTACAAGCCTAGGTGGAAAAGCAGGATGTTATAAGCTCAGGGGCTCCAACAGGGAAAATAGCAAAGGGAAGAAAGGAAACAAGAAAAAATAAGATATTTTAAGAAAAGTAACATTAAAATAAATATCTCCCATATAAAATATAAAAACTCTAACAAAACAAGAGGAAGAGAAATAAGAGAGAATAGTGTACCCGAGTGTACCCTTAAGCAAGAGAACTCCAACCCAAGACAGTGGAAGACCATGGTACAGAGGATAATGCACTACCCAAGACTAGAAAACAATGGTTTGATTTTGGAGTGTCCTTCTCCTAGAAGAGCTGCTTACCATAGCTGAAGATTCTCTTCTACATTTACCAAGAAGAAAGTGGCTACTGTACAATTAGAGTAGTTAACCCTTTGGGTAAAGAGGAATTGTTTGGTAATCTCAGTGTTGTCAGGTATATGAGGACAGATGAGAATATGTAAAGAATAGGCCAGACTATTCTGTGTGTGTAAGCAAAGGGAAAATGAACCGCAACGTGAGAGAAAGATCCAATGTAGTACTGACTGGCCAGTCAAAGGACCCCATAACTCTCTAGTGGTAGTAGCTCAACGGGTGGCTGGTGCCCTGGTCAACCTACTATCATTTGGTCCTTTAAGAGTACCAGGACTCTTGGAAAATGTTCAGTGAGATCATTGGCCCTTTAAGAGTACCATTATACTGTATGTAGAAAATGTTCAGTGAGATCGTTAGCCCATTACGAATACAATGACTCTAAGAAAATATTTAGTGAAATCATTGGAACCTTACAGGTATCATGATATGTAGATAATGTATAGTGAGATCATTGGCCCTTTAAGAGTACCATGTCATATAGAAAATATTCAGTGAGATCATTGGTTGTTTCTGAGTACCATGATATGTAGATAATGTTCAGTGAGATCATTGGTCCTTTAATAGTACCACTACATATAGAAAATTTTCAGTTTATAATTGGAACTTTGCGAGTACTATAACATATAGATAATGTTCAGTGAGACAACTGTCCCTTCAAGAGTACCTTGACATATATAACCATGACATGTAGAAAATGTTCAGTGAGATCAATGGACTTTAAAGAGTACTCTGACATGTAGAAAATATTCAATGAGATCAATGGATCTCTTAGAGTACCATGACATTTAGAAAAAGTTCAATGAGTTCATTAGCTCTTTTTGAATACCATGACATTGAAAAAAATTTCAGTGAGATCATTAGTTCTTTAAGAGTACCATGACGTGTAGAAAATGTTCAGTGAGATCATTGGAACTCTGTGAGAGCCATGACATGTAGATTATGTTTAGTGAGATCATTCTCCCTTTAGGAATACCATGGAATTTAGAAAATGTTTAGTGAGATTATTGGTTCTTTAAGAGTACCAGGACATTTAGGAAATATTAAGTGAGATTATTAGTTCTTTAAGAATACTATAACATGTAGAAAATGTTTCGTGAGATTATTGGTTCTTTAAGAGTACCATATGTAGAGTACCATGACGTGTAGAACATGTTAATTGAGACTATTGGATTTTTAAGGGTACCATGACTTGTAGAAAATGTCCATTGAGATCATTGTCTCCTTAAGAGTACCATGACATATGGTTGAATGATTAATTGATTGATTTAAAGTTTTCTGGCATCCTGACATCTTAGGTCATTGATGCCGATATCATTTATTATGTATAAAAAATAATATAATCTTCAATTGAAACCATAAAAGTTAATATGTCATTATAAAAGTTAGGTAGTTTTCAGAAGACCTGCTTCTGAAATAAATCTAAAAATGCCGCTCGCATAGTAGGACACATCATGTCCAAGAATCTTGGCAAGGGTGAACCTGCCATCCTCACCTCGAGCCTCAAACAGATATATATTTCTCAAGTTGTTAAACTGGGGCATTCGTTCAACAAATGTCTCACTGTTAAAGGTATCAAATATTCTTCGCAATACGGTTAGTTTTGGCCTTTTAGCAGAAACTCGTGTGTCAACCGAGTGTGACCAAAGTGAAGATGACAAAGATACATCTCCCACTTTCGGGGTATCATGTTATACCTCCAGGGAGATATGACATTTGTTACTTAGCTCATTTTATTGCCATCTTCACTATCCAAGTGGTGTTGCCAGTTATCATAAAACAATTTCTTGATGTTAGGTAGGAAATCATTACAGGAAATGGGTTACCTTCTTGGTAGCAACTCGGATGCGGCATTCTTCGCCTGTAAATCTGCCTTCTCATTCCCAGACACACTTACATGTGCTGGAACATAACAAAATCGAACCATTATACCTCTCAGTCTAATAATGAAAAGCCATTCTAAAATCTTTAAAACTAAAGTGTTACTCAAATTAAAAACTTCTAAAGCTTAAATAGTCCAAGAGCTAGCACCCATTTATTTACCGGAGATGACCAAAATTCTAGTGGGCATTTTTGGAAAGGGTCTACCTTGGGACATCCAAAAATGGGTATCTTCAAGTTGGGCAGTGGTGGGTGTGGATTTTATTAACCCCTTTTGTCTGAAAACGGACTTATCATTATTCGGCAAAATATGGGGATAGGGGAAAGTAAATTGGCTGCAACTCCTCTCACACTGGGCCTAGCATAAAGAACTATATACCAAAATGATGCTATTGATCTGTAGATTTATTCTATATCAAACAACATTAATTAAATGATTATTGGGGGTCACCAGGGGTCAAAAGGTCAAGGTCAGCTCTTTGAAACGCCATTTTTGGGTTTTAGCTGTATTTTGGCTAAATATGACATCAAAATTTGCCCAAGGTTTACTAAATATGAATAGAATATAAAGAAGAGACATAAATAAAGTTTTTTGAGGAAGATGGGATCTATTCCAGCAATATGACTGACATGACAAAAGTCATTATTAAACGGTTCCTGTGAAATTCACTCGTCAAACCGTTTCAAATTTAGTTGATAGATGGTTTACCTATATTACTGAGTTCTGTTTTATTGACTGTGTGTGTGCACCTGCTTTGTCTTTAAAACATTATAAAAACATTTATTCTTTAATAATTTTAATGAACACCACCCTTCCGCTGTAAATAGTATTCCACTAATGGCTGTAAGCTCTCGTCATGGTCATATGGTATTTTAATGCATACGTTTTTTCACTCTTTTCAATTGCTTCATCCGCAGTAATGACGTATGTGCGAAGGCTTATTATGTAGATCAAAATAACTGAGGAAATTTTATGCAGATTTCTGGTAGTGAGAGATAAATAACACGTTCAGTTCATATGTGTAATTTCAAAAGTGTTGATTCACAACTCCTTACACAAATCTATTTTTTTTCATGTAAGTAAATGGCTGTTTACAAATAAGTAGAGTCCTAAAAATTAACTGAGAGTTTCAATTTCTTCAGGTTGATGTTACTGTTAACACCGCAGCCCTCACAATGGCTAGTGGGACTGTTAATCCGCAGCAAACAAATAGTAACTGCCCTTACCTTCGCAGCCAATCAAATAAGCTTGCTGTATCAACGTCAGGGGTTTTACCAAATGTCTGCATATTCTGCAGAAAAGCTAGAAAGAAAATTTGAGGAAAGGAACAAACACTCACCAAAATGTTCATGTTATTCTGCTGAAAAAATATCAAAGAAGCTGCTCGTGGTCTAAATGATAGTGAAATGCTTGTGATGATAGGTGACATTGGGTTTCATAGCAAAGAGGTGAAATATCATAATGAATGTAAACGAGCATACCTGAATCAAAAGAGGGACACATTAAAGAGAACAGTGTCTCCTGATTGTGACAATGCAAACTGCATTGCTTTAACAAGTATATTCCAATACATTGAATCCGCAATCATTGACAATTATCTGCCTGAATACCTTGTTTTATTACAACTGCATTACCTTAGATTTCTAGAGCAAATATCTGAAGTTGAGATTGTACCTCACAAAGTCTCAACTTTAGAGGATAAAATGTGAAATATTTTGGTGATAGAGTCAAAATAGACTGTTTAAGTAGGAAAGAAGGTTTGGTAGTGTTTTCTAGCAATGTAAATAAAAAACTGGCCCTTTCAACAGATTCAAAATTTAGCAGTTCAGAAGAGCATATTGTGTCTGAAGCACCCTCTACATTGCATTCTAACATCCTTGAAATTTGTAAGTGTACACCTGAATTGTCTGTGTCCTTGTCACTTACCAAACTATGTCCGTTGGATGTCATTGTATCACCTCAATCTGCTCAATATGGAAATGACACATCCCGGAATCTAGCCAAGTTTTGAAAAGGGGTGCACTCTCTGTGCGGAGAACTAGGAATACCTTTTCCAGAAGTGCAGTTGATATTACCTTACAGCAAACTGTGAATAGGGATGCCGCATCCAGGCAAAAGGGTAATGCTACATTTACACAGTATGTTGCAGCCCGTTAGAGGGGGACAGTGACAAGATCTTTTAGGGAAGCAATTGTGAGTTGTCTCCTGAAAATGGCTGGAATCACACTGATGGATGATGCAATACAGGAACTAAAGCCATCGAGGATAGCCAAAGACAATGTAGACCTTAAGAGCACGATCACTGAGGTGGAGAACAATTCATTCACTGTTAATGATGATACTCTGTATTGCTTAAACACTGGCAAAGCTGCCTCGGAGGGTGTGAAAGACAGTCTTCTGCAGTCAAAAGAAACTGGAACTACCTGGCATCAAGTTTTTGTAAATGAACATAAGGTAGATGGTGGGCGTTTTGAACAGGCTGTTAAGCGAAGAAAGGTGATGAATTTCACACAGAATGCAGTAAAAGTTAAATTCACAAAGGACAAACAGATCAAGGAAGAAAAATGCACTAGAGACATATTTGGGAGGCTGCTGTATTTGTCAGTTACACAAGAACTTGATCTCAGTATTGTCCTATCCTATCCTCTCACTCCAGTTCCTTTCTCATTGTGTCATATAACCGGTGATATGAACAAGACATCAAAGAGCACATTAATGGAAAAATTAGAAGCAATGGGAACCTTGAATGACATACCAGACAGGACTGATGTCTATATTACAAATGCTATGTTCTTCTTCCGTGTGCTTTACATGCCATCCATCTATGGGGGATGGCAATATCCATTCTGAAACAAGCTTGTAGCACTGGTGAAATTGTACACATAGTCTGTGACACATATCATAATGGGCCAAGTATCAAGGACATTGAACATGACTTGCATGGTAGGACACCCACTACCTATATAATCACCGGCTCGTCACAGAAAAGACCACCAGATCTAAACACGGCTTGGAGAACATCACAATTCAAAACAGAGTTTTTGGCCTTCTTGAAGGATGAATGGTCATCAGATAGATATGTATAGACTCTTCAGGGACATCAGGTCTACTTTGCAGTGAAACATGAATGCTACCTTTGCACTTCAACAAGTGGAAATGTCAACAGAATCCTGGTTCATGAGCTTCAGTGCAGGCATGAAGGAGCCGATACACGGTTACTGTACCATGCAAACTTTGTTGCTGTTAACTATGATGTGGCCCCAGTGATTGTCATTCGCAGTAACGAGACTGACGTCTTCATCCTCATTTTCTACCATGCTAGGTTTCTTAATGCACAGATTTGGATGGATGCTGGCTTGAGTTCTAGAAATTCCAGGCGTTTCATAGATATGTCACATCTTGCAACCAAACTGACTGGACCTTTATGCGATGCTCTACCAAACTTCCATGCTCTGACAGGCTGTAATTACACAGCCTCTTTTATGGGAAAAGCAAAGTGGAAACCATTTGAAATGAGAAACAACCCTAGGCTCACATCAGCAATTAGTCAAATTGAAGATTCAGATGGCATCGATCCAGATGTTGATGCTGTAGTTGAAGAGTACTTGTGCATTGTATATGGAGTTCGGAACCTGACAAGTGTTCATGAAGCCAGGCTTTAACTTTTCCGCAAGTTGTATGCCCCAAAGAAGGAAACTGATCCATTGGATAAAATCAAAACTTCAGACCCCTGTTGTCTTCTTCCTTGCCAAAGAGTGTTGCAACAGAAGTTGCTAAGAACTAACTTTGTTGCACACATATGGAGGAATGTAAGGGAAGCCGATCCAGTCTCATTTGGTCCTGATGGACATAGCTGGAAAGCCCAGAATGGCAGATTGATGATTGTCTGGTTCACTGGCTCAAATACTCCTGATAAGTTAACCGTTGAAGAATCTGATGTACAGGAAGATGATGATGATGATAATGATGGTGACGATGATGAAAGGGACACTGAGAGCCAACATTCCTCGGATGAAGGAAAAGAAATAGATTTTTAGAGAAGTCCATATTAGCAATATAGCTGAAATAGATCCCACCTTCTTTGAAAAACTTTATTTGTATCTCTTTTTTATATTCTGAGCATAATTAGTTAACCTTTAGCAAATTTTGATGTCTTATTTAGCCAAACTACAACTGAAACCCAAATCCGGCGTTCCAGAGGTCTGACCTTGACCTTTTGACCCCTGGTGACCTCTAATAATAAATTAATTAATTTAGTTTGATATCAAATAAATCTACAGATCAATAGCATCATTTTGGTATATAGTTCTTTATTCTAGGCCCAGTGTGAGAGGAGCTGCAGCCAATTTACTTTCCCCTATCCCCATATTTTGCCGAATAATGAAAAGTCCTTTTTCGGACAAAAGGGGTTAATAAAATCCACACCCACCACTGCCCAACTTGAAGATACCCATTTTTGGATGTCCCAAGGTAGACCCTTTCCAAAAAAGCCCACTAGAATTTTGGTCATCTCCGGTAAATAAATGGGTGCTGGCTCTCGCTAAAGGACACTCCTTGAATCGCTAAAAATGGCAAGATTACCCTCCTTCTCTAACGCTATTTTCTCAATACCGGTTGGTATGCCATACAATTTGGCAGTAAATATGGAAGCTGTTGGAGGAAGTGCACCGCTAAAATTAAAACCATTACTATGAACTCCAAATCAGTGAGATCATTGTCCCCTTAAGAGTACCATGACATGTAGGAAATGTTCAGTGAGCTCATTGGCCATTTAAGAGTACCATGACATGTAGAAAATGTTCAGTGAGATCGTTGGCTCTTTGAGAGTACCATGACATGTAGCAAATGTTCAGTGAGGTCATTGGCTCTTTAGGAGTACCATAACGTGTAGAAAATGTTCAATGAGACCATTGGCACTCTAAGGGTATTATGACTAGATACAAAAGAGTACTATCTCTCTCTCTCTCTCTCTCTCTCTCTCTCTCTCTCTCTCTCTCTCTCTCTCTCTCTCTCTCTAAATTTAAAAACTAAACTGTTTGATATATAAGATTGCTCTCTCTCTCTCTCTCTCTCTCTCTCTCTCTCTCTCTCTCTCTCTCTCTCTCTCTCTCTCTCTAAATTTTGGCACTCTAAGGGTAATATGACTTGAAGAAAATGTTGATTGAGATCGTTGTCTCTTTAAGAGTATCATGACATATAGGAAATGTTCAGTGAGCCTATTGGCCCTTTCAGAGTACCAGGACATGTACAAAATGTTTAGTGAGATCATTGGAATTTATTAAAAGGGCTATGATTTTAATGTGTGTGGATGATATATTTCCATAACATTAGAGATTTCCCCATATTTAGTCGATTCAACATATTAAGAGAGCAACAATGGGTTCCTTGCACATAGGAGAGGTAGTACCTGTCTGAGGATACTTTCACAATGCAGTGTAAAAAAACTCATTTTGTAAAAGGGTGTATAAACATAAATCATATGTCTTAATTAACTTCATGTATATATATATATATATATATATATATAGATATATATATTAACTGCATGTATGGATATATATATATATATATATATATATATATATATATATATATATATATATATATATATATATATATATATATATACATATATATATATATATATATATATATATATATATATATATATATATATATATATATATATATATATATATATATATATATATACTGTGAAGAATTTTCTTCACTACTCTTCTTCAGAGTTTATACGTAGACTTTGTTATTGTTCGTGACGTCACGACAGGGAAAAATGTGAGTAATGTGTCTTTCTTGAGCGAGTGTCCCAAGATTAATACTTTTGTGTTCTTGTATTCATTATTCTACCGTAAGTATTTAGGTATTTTAAATCTCTTAACTACAACTCAAGTCTGCTAGTCTAGGAGGTATGGTTGTCCACACACGTAAGCCCGACTTGCTAAATTACCTTTTAGTTTCATTTTTTATTCTGTATGCCAGATGTTTAGAATTAGGATTATCTTTGTCCCCTGGAGTTGCAAGATTTCTCCTTGTAATCTAAATAAGTGTATTGCTTAAAACACACCTCACAAGTATTTCAAGCCTGTCCTAAATGAGAGTTGGCACCTCAAGACCGTAGGCCTACGCACCAAGATACGTTTTTTTTTGGGAAGGAAGGAGGACGCAGCTGACCTGAACTCGACCTCACAAACATACAGGCCACAGTACGAAACGGAGCTGCCAAGTCAGACTCCAATGTCAACCTCGTGTCCCACTCTCCATCACTAGCCTGCCCCCTTATACCTTAACTAACCAAGATTACGTAGAGGAGGTCAAGCAGATAACCAGTGTCAGTGCAAAGCTGTTAATTCTACTGCACATCAGTTCCAGTCTTGGGGGCTAGTCGGAGGGGACCGTTGACTGCAGAATAAGTGCTGTAGGCCTAGTGAGCAAACTGAACACTGCCACATTTAGGACACGGGCGCCCACAACATATAAAATCTTGTGAGTTCAACTAATGGCCATTCCCCCTTTAGATAAGTTTCTATTTCTCATAAGCTAAGTTTAGGTATTATTTGGCATTACATCTTTCGGGCTGCGTGCATGGAAATTAATGTACTCATATTTTTTTTTTGATCTTGGTAATTGCTTGAGGTTACTGACCACATGTTGGGACCTCACAGCAGCCTACCGCACAAATTGTTGATCAGAATTTTTTTACTCTTATTTATTCTGTTTGAGGGTTAATCCACAAGTTAATTCCGTTTAACATTTTCAAATTTTTTGTATTGTAAATTCACTTATTCATTTTATCATATGAAAAACTTATAATTGAGTTACTGCTATTTTTTCCAATTTTTAATTTTGTTGTGTTAAAATCATCGAGTTATTTCCATCCCTTTTTACTGTAATAAATCATTTGGAATAGATTACACATTTGGTATCTTTAACCACATTATATGAATTTTACTAATTTATACTATGGGACGGGTCAGAAGTACCCAAGGTGTTGAGAGTAACCTACTCTAGACATAGGTAAGTTGGTATCAGCGAGTGTACGCTCTTTAACTTAGTGCTTTGAAGGTGAAGATCCCCATTTAACTTTACTTTATACTTTTATACTCCACTGTTCCCCCTTTTTTTATTGTTTCTAATTCCATTAACGTAAGATACCTGTACAGCATCTCACTGGGGTCACTGGGACGGAATCGAAACAGAGCCTTAGAGTGAGATGACTCTAGCCCTGACAAAGCTAGAGTAGGCCATAAATTATTTCCAATTTAACGTGTGGAGTTCTCCGGCCTCTGGACAGTAAAATTGCCTCCTTTTGTATTTAAGAGTGAAGGTTAGTGAACTATGGCAGTAAAGTATTAGCAGGGCGTTTGTGTCCCGAGAGTAAGTGCTCATTATCCTCCCCTGTTGAGCTTTGGGTAATTGCCGTAGGGAGACTTTCCTGGACTAAGTTCCCACTCAACCATCCAGATAAAAATTCTCCACACGAGTGGTCCTTCGAACCGGATCTATCACCTTTGACTTTTGGGTAATTAAATTAACGTAACCTAGCTTGATTAAGCGATAAATACCTCGCTATACCACACTTGCCCACATGCACCAGCCACATTGTAGAAAGTGTAATGCCCAGACTTTAGTTCGAACGAGAGAAGAGTTTTTTAACTTTATAGTATTTGACACACGCTTAAGGAAGACAGTGTAACCAGGTTTATTTATGAGTTCTGAGACGACAGAACTTTATATATGTTCAGGTCACTGATTTAGGTTGCATGCTGCATGTTTTACTGTTAACTTGCGAAGTTCTATGCCCGTCGGTTCATATGATCTGTTCACCTAATTTTGGCATTTAACCAGAAAGCTCCGAGACACTGGAACTAAGGTATATCACTTTCGTTGTTCAGACTTCATTGTTTCCTGCTCCAGGCGAGCACCTTTCATTTTGCTCTGTTCGACTTAATTTGCCAATCTACTTTTTCCATAATTTTTGCACCTCGGTTTACCATCCTTTGTGCAAGTGCTGTAATTTTCTTACTAACACCTCTTGTAAGCTTAACCCCGTGTCCTTGGTCACAGAACTTTTAGCGCGATATTGCTAAGTCTACAATTTCACGTAGACACTTGAAAATTTGTTAAAGGTCGTCTTACCCATGTGTAGCGTATCTTATTTTACTTGTGATTATTACTTAACAAGTGCGTCAATAATTTTACCCTCAGATTTAGCGTAATTTTGCACTTTTGTCCTTTTTGTGAGTAAATTTTGCGTTTAACCTCTGTGTGAGGAAAGCTTTATGTAATGTCCTCTGTTGTGAGTGAGATTTAGTTATCTTTTGCTTGAGGTAATTTCAAGTTTAGCCTTAGAGCGAGTGGTGTTTGAATTGTTTTGCAATTTCCATGTGCTACTAGTCACGTTGAGTAATTTTTTGCTACTATCTAAGTTCTATTTACTTTTGTCATTTTTGTGCTAGCCTATACTGTATAGTTGTAAATTGTCGTTGCCATTTACCACACTTTTTCATTGTGCATTTAACCAATCCATGGTCACTTCTTGTACACACATAGCCGCACAAGTTTCCCAAACCTTTTGAGTAGGGTGTGTTTCCATTCCGCAGACATACCCATAAATCTCAAGAATTTATTTAACTTTGAATTTGCAAACTCCGCACATCCATGGGTTTCATCCAAAATGTCTTTACAAATTCTTAATCTCGGTAACCCTCCACAACCTCAGGCTGAAGCTCTTAGCTTGGAGGAACTTAACTCACGGCTTGAGCAACAGGAGGTTGATTTCAAATTTCTATGTGAGGACGCAGATCTGGCCCTCCATAGCCTAAGTTCAGTAGATCTTTCACGCATGACGTCCCCTGGGTTGGATCACTTTAGCGTTCACATCGGAGGCATCAGGGACAAACTTAATGAATACAAACAGTTTTGGCGGTCTCATTATAAACATCCGACCGTTGTGGCGAATTACCCAATGCTGGTTGACTGTGCAAAACGAATTGAAACGGCCTTCATTAGCATTGTGTTCCACAAGTCCACTGGCAACCAAGCCCAGAATCAAACACCTGGCGCAAACCCACAGACTGTTTATGTGTCCGTTGCCTCTGAGCCTGATCCCCCCATCTTTGAAGGTCGTAGGGAACGTTGGACGGGTTGGTGGAGCCTGTTCCGTCAAACCATCCACGAGTCTCCTAAATATTCCCCAGCGGATAAGTACAAGATCCTTTTACGGTGCCTAAGAGGACCAGCCCGGCGTCTTGCTGGAAACAGGATCTGGACAGAGGGTTTGTACGAGAGGACCATTGCTAACCTCTTCCAGGAGTACGAATCCCCTGATCTTGACCATCATTTGCTGCGTAAGAAGCTCTTTAGTATGAGCCCCCCAGCGGATGATGGCCCTGACCTCAGACGGTTTCTGATGGAGTGGAACAATGCTAAGGAAGAATACGTGCAAGTGACCAAAGCCCCCTTGTCCGAAGATCTGTTGGAGCATGCCATCCTGAGTAAGCTAAACCCCACTCTCTTGGAGACAGTTTATCGCCGTTACAATAGCACATCCGTGTCCTTGCAAGAGTTAAAGGACGGACTATACGAACATGCACGCACAAAGGAGCTAGCCAAACTGTTGACGGAGCCAAGCAAAGACAGGCTTCCTGTTAAACCTTCTAACTCTGGATTAAACAGCAATTCAACTACAAAATTGGCTAAGCCCTTCCCTAGAACAACCAGTGATGCTCTTAAGCCGAAGACACCATCCACACCAACCCAAAACCCAGCAAAACCCACTCAGAAGCGTGCACCGGAGCCGGCCAGAGTTCCCCCACCAGCAGGTAACCCTGTTCGGTACAATTGTGTTTTCTGTGATCACAATGGTCACTCATCTACAAAATGCCCCCGGTTCCCCGATTCAAATAGTCGATTAACACGGTTCAACCAACTAGGCTGTTGCACTAAATGTTTTTCGACGCAACATGTTGCCCGTGATTGCACCGCCCATGTTTCATGCCAGAACTGCCAACGTGGTCACAAATTTCCTCTCTGCCCTAACATCATGACCGTGGGTCACCAACCTGATGGGCCAAGAGCAGACCCTCCTTCTGTTCAACTTAATCAGATAGCCTCGAGTGAGACTGAGCAAACCAACCAGGCGAACGAAATAAACCCTGCTGTTCTACCCACCTTCACTGGCGATCTAATTAATGGAAAACTTAAACACACCACCCAAGTTTTTCTTGATTGTGGTGCCCAACGCACATTTGTTCATCCCAATGTAGTCAAGGCACTGAACCTTGCTCCTGTCGGAAAAATCGTGTTCCGACTCAACTCGTTCAACATGGACGAACCACCTCAATGTTCAGACTTGGTACAGTTCAATTTGAAAATTGGTCGCCGTAAGCATAAGGTCGTTGCCATTGTCAACCCGAACGTGGGAAAGAACATAAGGACGCCTGGATATACCCATGCAGTTCGCACTCTAGAGGATAATGGTCTACGTCTTGCAGACAGGCAGCCAGATGACAATGAAACTGGCATAGAGATCATCCTCGGAGCCGATTACCTTCCCCGACTCCTGAAGCGCACTCACAACATCAAGGGTGTCAACTTCTTCAGTACACCAGGTGGATATGTTGTTTGGGGAGAGCTGCCAGATTGGTCACGAGAAGGGACAGAACCCCCAGAGGTTGATAGTCTGTCGCTCACACTAAACCGCATCAGCGTAACAAACCCTGTGGGAGTAGAGCCCCCCGTCGAGAATCTTTGGAAACTCGATGCTGTGGGCATAAGCAATGAACCCTTCAGCCATCTTGAGGAACAGACCGTTGATCTCTTCAAGCGTACTACGCGGTACGCAAACGGAAGATACACGGTGCAACTACCCTTCAAGAGTAATAGCCGACCAGAGATAAATTTTGGTAGGGCTTTGGCCCAGCTGATGTCCCTTAAAAAATCTAAGGACCCTCAGTTATTCATCAAGTACCAGGCCATCCTTGACGAGTACATAAAGGAGGGCTTTATCGAACCGGCCGAGGTAGAACCTCATAATGACGGACAAATGCACTACCTACCCCATCATCCTGTCTTCAGAAGTTCCACCTCCACACCGATGCGCATAGTATTCAATGCCTCGGCTAAATCAGGACCAAATTCAAGGTCTCTGAAGGAATCCTTGTACACCGGCCCAAACTTGGCCTAAAAAATTCAGTCCATGATCCTCCGGTTTAGGGAAAAGCCGTTTGGTTTGACGGCAGACATCTCTAAGGCTTTCCTGCGGATTGAGATCGCTCAGGAACACCGTGATTACTGTCGGTTTCTTTTCTTTAAGGACTCCAGTATGTCCGAAGTTGTTGCGTACCGCTTCAAAGTGGTCCTGTTTGGGGCCACCTCGAGCCCATATTTGCTCAACCAGACAATCCAACACCACCTGGATGCTCAAACGAGTAGTCTTGCCTCACAGCTTAAAACAAGCTTCTACGTTGACAACTTTCAACTTTGCTACGACTCGCCCACGGACATCCTTAGCGAAAGACAGTCCATAGAAAAAATTATGCTGGAAGCCAACATGCCCCTTGCCAAATGGACCACTAATGCGCCCATCTCGGGAGACTTTACCGAAACGGGCCCCCAAGATTACCTCGGTCTGGACTGGAACACCGCTGATGACACATTAGCCGTCAAGCTCCCCTCAGGACTGATGAGGTCAACACCAAGAGGAAGGTTGTCTCTCTGTTTTCTTCCATCTACGACCCTATTGGCCTGATCTCGCCGGTCACTATCCTCGGCAAGCTCTTAATTCAGAAGCTCTGGATGATGGATCAGAGTTGGGATTCCCTCCTCAGCGAAGAATTGATCCGCGAGCTCGGTGCCATTCTAAAAAGATATAAGGGTCTCGAGAACATTAAGGTGCCTCGAAATGCACATCAGGGTCACCAGGCTGCATTACATGTATTTGTAGACGCCTCGAAGCAAGCCTTTGGAGTGGCTTCCTACGTGGTCACAATTGAAGGTAAATGCCAGCTCCTCACAGCCAAGGCACGAGTTACTCCTAAAAGTATGCTGGAATTGGACGAGAGTCAGTCCATTCCCAAGCTTGAGTTGACTGCACTCCTGTTTGGATGCCGACTAGCCCAGTATCTGATAGAATTACGTCCAGAAACATACGTCTCTACGACAGTGTGGTCCGATGCCTCCACGGCCCTGCAGTGGGTACACAGCCGGCAGAGCACGTCCCCATATGTTCTCAATAGGGTTGAGGAGATAAACCGTATAAGGTTGAACTGTCGGTTGCTTCTCAAGCATGTCCCCACGTCCTGCAACCCCGCCGACCTGGCGTCGCGGGGAGTAGCCGCTAAAGTCGTCCTCAAGTCCAACTTATGGCTTCATGGACCAGCCTAGCTGATCGACGTCTCAGCTTACCCGGACCAAAGCAGATTCCCTACTGAATGGGAGATAAAAGCTTGTCCCATCAGACTTTTGCCACCGCAAACTCAAAAATTTGCTCATTTCTCATCTCTTGATGAGGCAGTTAGGAGCTATGCAGCCTTGCTGCGCCTGACGAGCAGATGGGCCGAGCACAAATTCCCCCATTTAGTCCGCAGGTTCCCACGAAGACCACTTACTGCCATCATTCGTGTGTCACAGGAGGCCAGTTACCCCCAAATATTACGACAATTGCAAGGTAAACCCGCCTTGTTGACGTCCGATGAACGAGCCTTTATTGGACAACGGAATTCCTATATTGACAATAACGGTGTTCTAAGAGGTCGATCCCGCCTCAGTGATGCACCCCCGGAGTCCGGCTACGTGGACCCCATTCTCCTAGAGTCCCACTGTGCTCTCTGGAAACTTATTGTTGAGCATTGACATGAAGTGCTGTTGCACTGTAACACCTCCACTCTTCTTGTTCACTTGCGTAAGGAATTTTGGGTTCCCCGAATGCGACAGCAAGTGAAGAAGATTCTCAAACGGTGCATACATTGCAAAAGAGTACAAGGCCAGCTGTACCCAACACCACCGTTAGCTCCAGTCCACCCTAACCGCCTTAATGCTGAGGTCCATTTCAGAGTAACTGGACTGGACTACACTGGCGGCTTCAAGGTACACCGTTCACATGTGGACATGGTCTATGTACTGCTGTTTACCTGCGCGGCCACGCGGGCAGTAGCTTTAGAAACTACTACTTCCTTGACAGTTGTGGAACTAGTCCAAGTGATACGAAGGTTCGCTGCCCGATTTGGGATGCCCCAGTGCCTTGTGTCTGACAATGCCTCAACCTTTCAAGCTGGTCAGACACTCTTGACAGAACTCATGCAGCACCCTGTTATTGACGGCTTCAAACAGGCCCACAACCTCACTTGGAAGTTCATCACTCCTCGAGCCCCGTGGCAAGGAGGGTTTTACGAGCGCTTGATTGGGTTAAATAAACTCAACTTGCACAAAGCCACTTACCGTTGCCACCCTACGTATGATGAGTTCGTGACCGTGGTCCAAGAAGTAGAATGCGTGGTGAATGATCGGCCTCTAACATATCTGGATGCTGACGACCCCACTGATACACCTTTGACCCCAAGCCACCTACTCTATGGTCGAACCCTCTCATTGGCACCTCAAGTCCACCTGGCTGACTTGACTGATCCTACCTTTTGAGAAGGGGACATCCTCCGTAAAGATTACCAGAAGCTGACCAACATGCTGCAAACATTCCTGAAGAGTTGGAAGTACGACTATGTCAGTTCCCTTCGAGAACGACACCAGAAGTCTAGTCGCCTCCACCCGAACATCCCTAGAGTTGGAGATTTATGCTTGTTGATTCTGGACGAGGTCAATCGAGAGGAGTACCCTTTGACCCGTATACTCAAAGTATACCCAGGTCGAGATGGACACTTCAGAACAGTCAAGGTCCGCTCCGCAAATGGAGAGTATGTACGTCCAGTCAACCGACTCATACCTTTGGAGGTTAACGAAAATGACCAAACAGTATCCGAACCAAGTGAGGAGGAACCTCCTAACACCCCTCCTCTCGAAAATCTCGACAGTCCTTCTAGAGACCAACTGGCCGAGAGAAATGATGAGACCACAGCCGAAGCTAGGTCTCCTGTAGTCATCGCGGCGCCCCGCCACGACAGGCCTACACGGGCCTCTGCTGAACGTGCACGAGTCCTATTCCAGGAGATCTTGCAGTAGCTTTACATAGTCTTCATCAACCATGTGAAGGACTGCTGGAGTTTTGATTTGTCCTTCCCTCCGCTCTTATCTTGCAGTTGTAGTTACCTTTTTGTACTAAGTCACAGTTAACTCTGTTTTACTTCCGCTTGTAATCGTACCACTTTTGTTTGACTCTCGCTTGTAAGTCGTACTTCGCACTCATCTTGTACGTGGTTGCGGTTCAACTTAATGCCAATTGCTGACATAGCATAGCGCAACTAGTCACATTCATTATTTATTCATTTAGTATACTCATCTCATATACTAACATCTAACCCATATTGCATTAGTCTACACTAACCCTTCTCCTTTTTCCTCCCTTTATCCCCAGGGTGTGAAGAATTTTCTTCACTACTCTTCTTCTTCATAGTTTATACGTAGACTTTGTTATTTTTCGTGACGTCATGACAGGGAAAAATGTGAGTAATGTGTCTTTTTTAAGCGAGTGTCCCAAGATTAATACTGTTGTGTTTTTGTATTCATTATTCTACCATAAGTATTTAGGTATTTTAAATCCCTTAACTACAACTCAAGTCTGCTAGTCTAGGAGGTATGGTTGTCCACACACGTAAGCCCGACTTGCTAAATTACCTTTTAGTTTCATTTTTTATTCTGTATGCCAGATGTTTAGAATTAGGATTATCTTTGTCCCCTGGAGTTGCAAGATTTCTACTTGTATTCTAAATAAGTGTATTGCTTAAAACTCACCTCACAAGTATTTCAAGCCTGTCCTAAATGAGAGTTGGCACCTCAAGACCGTAGGCCTACGCACCAAGATACGTTTTTTTTTGGGAAGGAAGGAGGACGCAGCTGACCTGAACTCGACCTCACAAACATACAGGCCACAGTACGAAACGGAGCTGCCAAGTCAGGCTCCAATGTCAACCTCGTGTCCCACTCTCCATCACTAGCCTGCCCCCTTATACCTTAACTAACCAAGATTACGTAGAGGAGGTCAAGCAGATAACCAGTGTCAGTGCAAAGCTGTTAATTCTACTGCACATCAGTTCCAGTCTTGGGGGCTAGTCGGAGGGGACCGTTGACTGCAGATTAAGTGCTGTAGGCCTAGTGAGCAAACTGAAGACCGCCACATTTAGGACATGGGCGCCCACAACATATAAAATCTTGTGAGTTCAACTAATGTCCATTCCCCCTTTAGATAAGTTTCTATTTCTCCTAAGCTAAGTTTAGGTATTATTTGGCATTACATCTTTTGGGCTGCGTGCATGGAAATTAATGTACTCATATTTTTTTTTGATCTTGGTAATTGCTTGAGGTTACTGACCACATGTTGGGACCTCACAGCAGCCTACCGCACAAATTGTTGATCAGAATTTTTTGACTCTTATTTATTCTGTTTGAGGGTTAATCCACAAGTTAAATCCGTTTAACATTTTCAAATTTTTTGTGTTGTAAATTCACTTATTCATTTTATCATATGAAAAACTTATAATTGAGTTACTGATATTTTTTCCAATTTTTAATTTTGTTGTGTTAAAATCATCAAGTTATTTCCATCCCTTTTCACTGTAATAAATCATTTGGAATAGATTACACATTTGGTATCTTTAACCACATTATATGAATTTTACCAATTTATACTATGGGACGGGTCAGAAGTACCCAAGGTGTTGAGAGTAACCTACTCTAGACATAGGTAAGTTGGTATCAGCGAGTGTACGCTCTTTAACTTAGTGCTTTGAAGGTGAAGATCCACATTCAACTTTATACTTTTATACTCCACGGTTCCCCCCTATTTTTTATCGTCTCTAATTCCATTAACGTAAGATACCTGTACAGCATCTCACTGGGGTCACAGGGACAGAATCGAAACAGAGCCTTAGAGTGAGATGACTCTAGCCCTGACAAAGCTAGAGTAGGCCATAAATTTATTCCAATTTAACGTGTGGAGTTCTCCGGCCTCTGGACAGTAAAATTGCCTCCTTTTGTATTTAAGAGTGAAGGTTAGTGAACTATGGCAGTAAAGTATTAGCAGGGCGTTTGTGTCCCGAGAGTAAGTGCTCATTATCCTCCATTGTTGAGCTTTGGGTAATTGCCGTAGGGAGACTTTCCTGGACTAAGTTCCCACTCAACCATTCAGATAAAAATTCTCCACATATATATATATATATATATATATATATATATATATATATATATATATATATATATATATATATATATATATATATATATATATATATATATACATATATAATAATATTAACTGCATGTATGGAACTTTTATACATATATATATATATATATATATATATATATATATATATATATATATATATATATATATATATATATATATATATATATATATATATATATATATTTTATTTGTTTACAAGAGCACGCTCTCCTCTTTTTGTACAGTAATTTGAAGATTCTTTAAATGCTGGGAAAACTAAAAAAAATAGCAAGATATGTTGCACAAGGGGGAGGGGGAGGAGTTGGTGGAGGAGGTACTAAACGACCTGGAACCGACATCGTCAACATAGTCAACCAAAGAAAAGTTTGTGACGTCAGCGTACATTTGGTGTATATTCAAAATATAAACTAAATTAAAAATGGATCAATTACTCAAAAGTGTCACTATTTGTGAAATGTATTTATTGTATTTGGTAAATATATGACAATAAATCCTATTGAAGCGTTTTTTTTTAAAGAAACTATTTTGCTACACTAATGCCATCTATTGACTACTGCATAAGGGCCCCGCCAGACCAAGCGCGGCTAGCAGCGAGGTTAGCGGCAAGAGGTTCCCGCGGAAAATTGAAACCTTAGGTATCTTATGTAGGTGGCCAGATAGGAGGCGCGGGAAGCCTCAAGCCGCTGCAGTTGCCGCCAGACTATGTTTCATGTTTTAAAAAACCGCGGCAGTTCGAACGTCTTCACCCAAGATTACGCCAATTTCATCAGTTCCTGATCGGGTACGTGCTCAGTTGTTCGTTTCCAGCCATAACTAATCAACAATTTATTGGGAAGTGTTTTGGTGAGCAAAAATAAATTAAATAAATGGAAGTTATGGCAATCAACTGCAAATGGATGGTAATAAAAGAGTAGGTAGGCCTACACCTTTTTGTGCTTTGCAACAAATTTAATCACCATTTTGTATATATATATATATATATATATATATATATATATATATATATATAT
>NC_090730.1:78220257-78232757 GCF_036898095.1 Palaemon carinicauda | reverse complement strand
CATTGACTGAAATCACGTGTGCTTGTGATATATATATATATATATATATATATATATATATATATATATATATATATATATATATATATATATATATATACATATATATATATATATATATATATATATATATATATATATATATATATATATATATATATTATTCGTAACAGTCATTGCACCAATTTTTCAAATAAAAGGCCTTGCCAGCAAGGGACAGTCAAAATGTCACAAGCGTTGGGACCCTACCCAGAGCCTCACCACCTGCCCACACATCTTATACCCATCTACTCCCCTGAGGTCTCATTTAGACATCATCAAAAAGCACGTGGTCACTCAACGCCGGCACAAAAGGAAATCCTGGAGTAGTCAGGAGTAGGCCTATTGATGGCGGGTGTTGGGAGACGAGACCAATGCCGATGCCAATGGGACAGCGGACAGGCTAATGACCCCACCCCCAATTGGGCACAAATGGGGGTTAACTCGACTTGGGAGCGGCTGGGCATCTTTCTTCGCTTTCCAACCTCCAGGGGATCAGGACCTGTGATACGTTCTCCACAAGGGAGGAGACAAAGTCCTTTCTATCAAGGTAAGATATCTGTTTGAGTACCTCATCCTCATCATCCTTATCCAATCTTCCGTCTCCCTTCTTTATCACATCCCATCCTTTCCTTTTTATCCTTAACAAAAGATCCTACTCACTGAATCTTTATTATACCATCCTTATATCCCAACCACGTGTGATGTTTGCTCCTAACCTTAATTAATTCACCCTGTGACAGTGTTAATTCCCACGTGATAGTGTTTTAAGTTTCTAAGTTTCGCACTTTTATTTCATTTGCCTAAAAGTTTAACCACACGACTTCATTGTGTTCCCAGCCTGTAGAAATAAGGGATCGGTTAATACTTCAATTCATTTCCCTTTCCAGGGAATGAGATTGCTGTGCTGAAGTCGTCCACGGTCTATCCAACTCCGCGTGAGCACGTTGTGACTTATATCAACAATATCCTCCTCTGTTGTGCTCCCCTTTTTTTAATTTATCAGTATTGTAAATATATCTTATTTTTGTCGGTAATAACTATTGTCTTATTGCCGACTGGCCACCTTCCATTGTTCTTTTTTTTTTTTCTTATTCATGCCCTGAGTTCCTTAAGCAAGGCCGGACTCACAAGGCCGGGCGTAACAAAGTGGCGACCTTACCAGGATTCGCTGAGATAGTAATTTCAAAATATTTTTCTTAAAGTCAAATTCTCCCCTTTCTCTGTTTAGGGACGAGACGAACTTGATTTCCTCTCTAAGTAAATTTTCTTATAACTGGAGTTTGAACTGGGGATGAAAACAGCCAAAGCATTTTATTTTCATTGTTTAAATCTTGTTTATTTCTGTGTGTTTGCACCGCGAAACCTTTTGTTTTAAAAACCACGTGGTAGGTTTCAGCTTTGCTTAGCAGGATAGCCAACAGTCTGTGACGAATTTGCCTTTTACTCGTTTTGAGCAGCGGCTATCACAGTTATTAACAGTTAGGAAATATATTTTGCAGTAAGTGAATGCTTAATTTTGTGTTAAAAAATTAGTGAAGTGAAATTTAAGAAATTCTCCGAAAACGCAATAGGCTAAGCACGTAGTAATCTCGAGCAGGGCCAGCCTGAAATAATTCACCCACAGCCGTGTTTCTGAACGAAGCCAAGGTTTGTTATTGTTAGTTATTGTTTACGGAATTCGTAACGAAATTGCAGACCTGAGATTTTAGCTATATTACTGCATGCTGGTAAGTGGTTCCCGCACATATTGATCATTCGTTTTGGTGCATGGAATAATTTAACATTTACCTTTAGTGTGAGGAAACTGGCTGGTCTCATATCGAAACTCTGGCTTACGATTCAGGTAAACGTTTTACGGCAGTGTGGCATGATTTCTGTGTTGGATAACGTCAAGAAAACATCGGATCCCTTGTTATCTCGATTTTCTATTAATAGTAAGGGTCTGTTTTTTCATTTTGTAATTTTTTCGTGGGATATTTTTTTTTATGTACATGATTTAGAAGGGCAATTCTTGTACGATTATGTTAAAATTGTTAACCTAAAGATAAAGGATTTACGTATCACATTCAATTTAATTTTTTTCTCAGTCAGGGTAAACGATCATTTAGGTAAAATATTTGGGAGGTTTAATTCATTGAATTCATTTTTTCTAAAGGGAAGATGTGTAAAGGGGTTAATTTTCTTTGCAAAACAACAAGCAAACTCAATGGTATTGTTTGTTTTCTTCAATTAATTGTACTTTAAGTATAAATACAACCTTTGCTTTAAATCAGAGTTGCCAGTGTCTAGCATAGAGGATCACCCATCGTGGTGATTCCAGTTTTTTATGTCTAGCATAGAGGATCACCCATCGTGGTGATTCCAGTTTTTTATGTCTAGCATAGGGGATCACCCATCGTGGTGATTCCAGTTTTTTATGTCTAGCATAGAGGATCACTCATCGTTATGATTCCAGTTTTTTATGTCTAGCATAGAGGATCACCCATCGTTGTGATTCATTTTTTATGTCTAGCATAGAGGGTCACCCATCGTTGTGATTCCATTTTATTTTATGTCTAGCATAGAGGGTCACCCATCGTTGTGATTCCATTTTATTTTATGTCTAGCATAGAGGGTCCCCTATCGTTGTGATTCCATTTTTTTATGTCTAGCATAGAGGGTCACCCTTCGTTGGAATTCCATTTTTTTTCATGTCTAGCATAAAGGATCACCCATCGTTGTGATTCCATTTGTTTATGTCTAGAATAGAGGATTACCCATCGTTGTGATTAATTTTTTATGTCTAGCATAGAGAATCCCTCATCGGTGTGATTCCATTTTTTTTATGTCTAGCATAGAGGGTTACTCATCGTTGTGATTCCATTTTTTTATGTCTAGCATAGAGGGTCACCCATAATTGTGATTCCATTTTTCTTATGTCTAGCATAGAGGGTCACCCATCATTGTGATTCCGTAGTTGGGATTCTATTTTTCTTATGTCTAGCATAGAGGGTCACCCATCGTTGTGATTCCATTTTTTTATGACTAGCATAGCGGGGTCACACATCGTTGTGATTCCATTTTTTTATGTGTAGCATAGAGGGTCACTCATAGTTGTGATTCCATTTTTTTTTATGTCGAGTATAGAGGGTCACCCATAGTTGTGATTCCATTTTTTTATGTCTAGCATAGAGGGTCACCCATCATTGGGATTCCACTTTTTTATGTCTAGTATTGGCGTGCTCCCGGTTTTTCTAGTTAGGCTACTGTTCAATTATTAGTGAGGGTTGCTATTTGGCCAGAGGTCTTTCCTGAGAGGCATTTTTACAGCCATTGTGCATTTTGATCAGCTCCATTTTTATCCTTCCTTCCATGAGACTCTTGCGTAAGCTAGAGCGCCTTTCCCATCCCTGTAATTTCTTGCACGGTCAACACTGTACCTTGAGCTGTTGAGTTTGATCTGGTTGTTGTCTCCATAAGAAATTAGTAAAATGACTGCTGTTAAGATTAGTGCGTTTGTGGATCTGGCAGAACGACAAGGCTATGAGGGAGACGCATTGCGAAGGTATGTGCGGGAACTCACGAATGAAGCCAATGCCCGGAGAAGAGTCGAGAAATGAAGAAGAGAGAGAGTGAGAGAGCATGAATTGAAAATGCAGGAGCGAAAGAGAGTGCATCAATTGAAGATGCGGGAAATGGGCATTCTATTAGCACAACTCAAAAACTCATCACCTCAACAACCCAATGCTGCCAAAGTCCAGCAGGACAATGGCAGGAAGACCCAATGCATTGAAGGAGTCACCAAGGAACTCGCTACAAGGGAGCTGGAGGTAACCACACCCCAGCTCAGCAAGAAGTGCGGACTGGGGCCAGTGAGTGATCTTGGATATGAGGGCTACGACTTGCTCCTGGGTCAAGAGCCCATGAAGGGCGAACAGCGAGTGCCCCTCAGGTGCACGAAGGCTGCCTAGCTGGAGCCCGAAACTGTGAGGACGCCACCTGCCGGGGAAGACGAATTGCTACCTGACATTAACCTTGGTGAGATTTCTTGATTAAGTGAGGAGGGCCCGGAGTCTTCTTCTCCCACCAACGAGTCTAAGCCTTGTAGCCGAGAAGGCTCTCCAGATGAAGCTTTACTACTTACCACCACTGGCGGTAGGGATCCTTCAACCACCAGGCCAGAGGTCTCAGAGGAGGACAAAGGGAAAGCACCCATCATTCCAGAAACCCAAAGGAGCCAGACAGAGCTCAGCAGATTCCAGCTGTTGGATGGGACGTTGGTAAACCAAAGGGCACCCGCCTACTCGAATGAGGCAGAAATAAATAACCTCTATAAGGAGGACTTCCTGCTAGAGGATGAGGTGTCCCTCAAAATCACTCGAGGCCCTCACGATCCTACCAATGTCTCGTGCCGGCGAGTAGTTGTCCCCCGTAATCTCCTCTTCTCGGTGCTATGCATGGCTCATGAGGGACTTGGAGGGCACTTGGGGTGAAGGGCACAACCCAACTGATACAGCCTCATTTCTGCTGGCCGGGCCTTCAGGAGAGTGTTTGGCCTTACGTAACATCTTGCCATCTGTGCCAAGTGGCCAGTAACTCAAGCCAGGTAGTGCCGACGGCTCCTCTCCAACCCATTCCATCCGCAGGTATTCCTTTTCATGATGTGTTGGTGGATTATGTAGGTCCCCTGCCAACGAGTTAGCGAGGAAGTTGTTTCCGATTAACAAGGATCGATCGGTTCACATGCTACCTCGAAGCTGTGCCAACTAAGTGTGCCAATGCCAATCATGCTGACCATGAGTTCCCCCTGACAGTCCTAACAAACCATAACCCTGTAACCTACTTGACTAAGCTCCGTAATATGAATAAAGGGCTCATAAAGTGTGGCAGAGACCTCAAGAACTACAACTAGAAGGTTGTGTGCATAAAGAGCTCGGGTAATAGTACAGCAAATGTGCTCTCCCGGCATTAGTGCTCAATACACTGTGCCATGTCCATAACACGTACCTTTAGTCAGTAGGTTAATCTAAACTGTATAGGAAAATATTAATCGGCCTTGGTGTCTCCCCAGGTAGATAAACTTGAGGAGCCATCTTGCCCTCATTTAGTTACATTTGATTTATTTTTATGGATTTATTTTATCAATTGCATGCGGTAATCTGTCAATTTGCTTTAATTGTCATGTGTTCCACTGCACTAGGTCACTTAACTTTAACTATTATTGCATTTTCCATTTTTTAGTTGTTGCTTCATAACCAGCGTGCTTACTTCTATGTGGCACTTAAAGTTAACATACTATCAAAATAAAGACATTATAACCCTAGTTGCAGCTTAGGGATTAACCCACTGAGGGAGGAGTCATTAAGGCTAGTGGCTTCAAACCTTGCTTGCAGAGTTCTTGTCCTGTTCTAGGACAAAATCTCTGCTAAAAAGGGGGCCTTTAATCGTGAAGGTCATTGCGCCATTTTTTTCAAACAAAAGACCCTGCCAGCAAGAACCAGTCGAAATGCCACAAGCGTTGGGACCCTACCCAGAGCCTCACCCCCTGCTCACCCATCCTATACCCGTCTACTCCCCTGAGGTCTCATTTCAGACATCTTCAAAAAGCATGTGGCCGCTCAACACCGGCACAAAGAAAACCCTGGAGAAGTCAGGAGTAGGCCTATTGATGGGGGGTGTTGGGAGACGAGACTAAGGCCAATGACCAATAGGACAGCTGTCAGGCCAATAACACCCCCCCCCCACCAATTAGGGGCAAAAGGGGGTTAACTCAACTTGGGAGTGGCTGGGCATCATTCTTGGCTTTCCAACCTCCACAGGAGCAGGACCTGTTGTAAGTTCTACACAAGGGAGGAGACAAAGTCCTTTTTATCAAGGTAAAATGTCTGTTTGAGTACCTCATCCTCATTATCCTTATCCAACCTCCCATATCCTTTCTTTATCACATCCCATCCTTTCTTTTTTTCCTTATCGAAAGATCCTACCCACTGAACCTTTATTATACCATCCTTATATCACAACCACGTGTGCCGTTTGCTCCTAACCTTAATTAATTCACCCTGTGACAGTGATAATTCCACGTGTTTTAAGTTCCTAAGTTTTGCACTTGGATTTCATTTGCCTAAAAGTTTAACCACACGACTTCATCGTGTTCCCAGCCTGTAGAAGTAAATGATTGGTTACTAATTTTATTTATTTCCCTTCCCTATCCAACTTCATGTGAGCAAGTTGGGACTCACATCAACAATATCTTCCCCCGTTGTGCTCCCCTTTTATTAATTTATTAGTAATGTAAATACATTTTATTTTTGTCAGTAACTATTGTCATATTGTCGACTGGCCACCTTCCATTGTTCTTTTTTTTTTTTTTTTGTTCATGCCCTGATTCCTTAGGCAAGGCTGGACTCACAAGGCCGGGCGTAACAATATATATATATGAAATTATATATATATATATATATATATATATAATTTCATATATATATATATATATATATATATATATATATATACATATATATATCTATCTATCTATCTATCTATATATATATATATATATATATATATATATATATATATATATATATATGGGCTCAGGCCATGTCGTCCTAATGGAAGTTCCTATTAGGTAGCTTTCTAGGGTATATTTGACTACAGTGATATTCCCAGAGAATTTTACCTTAAGGTATTCAGAATTCTAACTCCTGGAGCGAATATCCCTAAATAATCTCACAGGGATATCGCATAATATCAGAGGACATATTCTTTACACGTAACATAGCTATCTTCACCCCGAACTGTATTAACGCTTCGAGGGGGTACAGTGACAAGAATCTGAAACGAGAATGAAAAGAGAGCCGCTCATAAGGCATCTCTCCTATTCCGTTTCCAGTGTGTATCTGATGAAGGCGGTAGCGCCCTCTTTATTCCTTTTCGTGTAGCTCTACTACTCGGTGTTTTCCCTTGTGTTCTCTCGTTATTTTGGATTTTATTCAACATTTTGATGACTTCTCCGGCCTCTTCTGCCTCTGGAAAGTTGAGTATTATCTTTACTATGTATAAATGTGAGCTCTTGTCGTTTTGAATTAAATCAAAAGTGATATTAACGTAAACAAGAGCTATTGCCTACCGGAGGCATCCTGGATGCTATCGCTCGCTCTTATGGGTCATTTAGTTAGCTGGAGCAACGTTCCCGGTTTGTTATGCTTTAATAACTTAGCTATTTAGCTCCTCTAAGAATGCTTATAATATACCGTCAGTTTTTAGTTCGGTGATTTCGACACGGGTCGAGGTACCGATCTTGCCCTTCGCGAGGCTTCATAGCCTAGACGTCTGGCACTAGTACTTTCTTGCATGATATAAGTTTTTCCGGGGGTTATATTATTGAAGCTATAGGCAAATATTTCATACATGTAAGATATTGTTGAATGTTTTTTCCAAGATTGTATACGAGAGAGTTTCGGTGATTTAGGTAATCGATTCTCACCTTACCTAGTCTAGTATTCTAGGTACAGTAGTATACTTTCACATATCCCCGATTGTTCTTTTCTCCTCCGGAGGCTAAGATCAATCCCTCTATCCCTATGTAAGCCTTCGGCTTAATCCTAGTGGTTTTATCTGTATAATAATTCAGGTATAACTATTCTAGGATATGTCTGTCCTGACCTGATAACAGAGTGACTGGTTTTTTTAGGTTAGGGCAGAACATCAGAGTTTTCTAGTCAGTGGTCTGCTTCTTCCTAGCATAGAAAATGAGTCTCCTTTGCTTGGTTAGGGGCAGACACAGGAAGCTTTGCTTCCCTAGTCCACGTTGGAAGGATTCTGTAAGAGATGATTCCTTCCTCAAGTGGCCTAGCACTGTCCTGTGTTGTTTTTCTCGGGCTGGAGAATGAGTTTTCTCTGTTGCCCGGTGAAATAACTTCACCTAAATTTGATCTGGTTGGGAGGAGGATAGCAAGTATTGCCAGTCTTCCTCCCTAATAGACAACTCAAGGTTAGGATGAGCTTCCCTAACTGCTGAGTGTGTCTCTTGCTAGAATGAAGTCTATAGGACCCTTATCCCTTCCCCACCTCTCTTTCTTTTATTTTCTTTTGGCCGCAGTCCTACTTCTGTACCTAGTATAGGTTAGGATGGAGGACCGGCTCTGCTTTCTGCCGGCTGGCATTACGTGTCGGCCGGCAGAGACCCCTTTGTTCTTTGCAGAGTAAACCCCAGACCTCCCTTGGTCTCCCTTCCATGTCTGCCAGTAGAGCCCGGCAGGCTATGGATTCTTTGTAACCCTGAATGCTACATTCTCCCCTTCCATAAGTTCACTCTTTCTGGATGGATGGTCGTATGGCAATGCCGCCTTATAACCTTACATCCATACTGTTTCTCTGACTATTGTGTCGCACCCCTAACCCGGCTGCCGGCTTAACAGCCGACAGCCGGGCAGGTGGAGGTTCTCTGGTTCTTGGCTACTGTTGGCGGGCATGGGTTTTATTACCTTTGCCTGCCGGCAGTGGAAACACAGCCTGAATCTGCTGGCCACTACAATTAGCGGCCGGCAGCCGGGTATTAGTGTTTTCAGCCGTTGGCTGGCAATAATTGCCGGCCGGCACACAGTCGCGAATTAGTGGGCTGCCGCCTATTAGTGAAAGATAGTATATCTTTGAACTCTACAGGGGTAGATGCCGGCTGGCACGTGCAGGCGCACGCCAGCACGTACAGGCGCGTGCTAGCCGGCACAACAGCATGCGATGTACAGTAGTTGCTATATTTGTAGTGTAGTACACACTGCATTAGCAGAAACTACTGCACAGAGCTTGTGATAACACTAAAGTTCTTAATCATACTTAACGTTATCTTGTACAGCCTTTTGTTAAGACCGTACAATATATAGAAAGTAAGTTCTTTCTATCCCGTATATTAAAACTTTATCTCAAAGTGCGAACTACACCTTAAATATCCGTTTAGGAAATTACATAAGGTAATCTAGAATAGAATTAACCTTAGTTTTAATATCTCGGGAAGTCTCAGCAATTGACTGGGCAGGAAATACAAGTATGTGTCTTTCCTTCTTTCTTTTATAGCTTTTCTATATAAGCTAAATGTCTCAATATAAGTGAAAGCCTTCACTTGATATTCATGGATTTTTCTTCTCTTTACAGGAGGACCATCCGAAGTGCGGGAGTGTGTTCTGTAATGTCCGCAGTAAGAACTTCTGTGGACATCAATAATGTAGGAGGCACGCAGCATGCACAGTCTCCAGAGGTGATCTCCGCTATTGGGACCCTCAGGTTTGTACAGTTTGTTCTAACCTGATTGCCGAGGCTTTTGACGACCCTAAGTCGACGGAGTCAAGGGATGCTGCCAGGGAAACGTTACGATCCTGGGTGAGGGGTTTTCAGAAAAACACCTCAGGCCCCTACCTTCCAAATGAGAAGATGAGGGCCTTCCTTTTCCCTAAAGCATCGGCTGATGCAATCATCCCCCAGCCTTAGGTGGAGATACCAACTGCCCAGAATCCGGTAGATTCTGAAGTCTCGGCCGCCCTTCAAGACATCCAATTGGACGATAGGATGTCGAAGTCTACTGAGAAGACCTTCTAGGAGAAGGTCAGGAGGAGGAGCTGTTCCAGGCTCCTCAAGTAGAAGAGGAAGAAATCGACGAAGTGTCGGTTACATCGGTTCCAGACCCAGAACCTGTTCCTTCTACATCCTCTGCTATCCCAGATGAACTGGGAAGGACTCTTTCTTCCATTGTTGAGATGATTCAACAAATTCAAAGGAAGAATGATGCGAAGGAAGCTGCAATGAAACTGGAGATACGTAGACTTGCAGCATCACGTGGGCCCCAGAAGCGGCTCAACGTGAAGGATCTTCCTTTGTGTTTGGATACCAATCCTTGGAGGTATGCCGAACACATGCCAATGACAACCGGGAAGATTGTGATCTCAGAAAAGTTGGGAGCAATTCCCCTTGAAGGAGTGGAATTTTGGCCCAACAAAGATTCTTATCCGGACTGCTATGTCCGTCTTAGGAAGGAGTTAGCCTTAAAGGAGTAGACGGAGCCGAAGGAGGTCATAGTTTTTTACCTGAGTAAAGCTCAGACGTTACTAGCGAGCTCGATGAAAGAGAGGGGCTTCTCTAACTCAAAGGTGCCCGCCTTGAGTAAGAAGCTTCCCTCCTTTGTGGCCTCTCCTACCAGAGCCTTTCCCTTCTTGGAAAAGGGATATAAGGCAGCCTTAAAGGCGGTGAAGGCCGGGAAACCATGCCCCTCCTTGGAGGAGTACAAGCCGTTATCTCTGACCTTGCCCTTGGACCAAGAAGACTGGAAGGACGTACACCTTACCTTCTCAGTCGGGAAGCTGGAAGCTGATATTGCTGAACGCCAGTTCGGTGAGGCACTTCCAAAACTGTCGGAGGTTCTCTTGTATAGAGAGCAAGAGACAAAGGAAAGACTTGCGACATCGATGTCGTTGCAAACGACACTAGAAATGATGGCAAGTGACCCCAAGAACCAGGACATGTTCATGGTTGTGGCCAAAACCCATCTGGCCACAGTTACTAAGGATCTCTATAGCTTTTTTAAAGCTAGGAGAGCCTGTAGAGAGTTTGTGTTCGCCTCGGCTGCGGTGAGGCACGAACCGAGGAAACTGATCTCCTATCGTATTTGGTGTAGAGACCTCTTTCCCAATGAAGTGGTTAAAGAGGTAGTAGACAAGGCCGCCACAGAGAATAGGAACCTTCTTAAAAAGTGGGGATTAGATCTTAAGAGAAAGTCTTCTCCGGATAAAGGGTCACCAACCCAAGAGGAAGACAAAAAAGCCTGGGCCATCCTCTCGGCCGGCTAAACCCTACCGACAGCAACATCAACAACAACTTCCTGTGACCGCGGTGCCTCAGATAGTGGCACAACCTCCAACCACGTACCAGCTGGTACCTCAACAAGTGGCGACACAGTCGCCAGTTTTTAACCCAGCCTTCGAAAGGCAGACTTCTTCCTTTCGTTCGAGAGCTAGAGGAACAGCCAGAGGTTCTTCTAGATGCCCTTGAAGAGGAAGGGGATACAGGGGAGGATGCAGTCAAGGAGGCAAGGCCTCAGGTCCACAGCAGCAGAAGTAAGATACTTCCCGTAGGAGGAAGACTACAGCTATTTAGGGATCGCTGGACCTTCGATCCCTGGGCCCACAGCCTAATTAAAAATGGACTAGATTGGAGCTGGAGCAGTCCTCCACCTCAATTTCCTCAATTCTTCCAACACTCATCCCCCGTTCTGGAAGAATATGTCCGAGAACTCTTAGACAAAAGAGTAAACAAGAAAGTTAAGTCCATAAAATTCCAAGGAAGGCTGTTTTGTGTTCCAAAGAAGGACTCAGAAAAACTCAGAGTCATTTTTCACTTGTCGCCACTCAACAAGTTCATAGTGAACTACAAGTTCAGAATGCTCACGCTTCAACACATAAGGACCCTACTGCCCAGAAGGGCATATACTGTCTCTATAGACTTGTCTGACGCTTATTGGCACGTTCCAATTAATCATCACCTCTCTTCCTACCTAGGCTTCAAGTTACATAGAAAACTTTACGCCTTCAGAGCCATGCCTTTCGGGCTAAACATAGCCCCAAGGATTTTCACGAAGCCCGCGAATGCAGCCGTCCATCAATTACGCCTAAAGGGAGTCCACGTAGTAGCCTACTTTGACGACTGGCTGGTGTGGGCAGCATCCATGACAGAATGCATGCAAGCTTCTCAGATAGTGATCCAGTTCCTGGAACATCTGGGATTCAAGATCAACATCAAAAAGTCTCGACTTTCTCCAGCTCAAAAATTTCATTGGTTAGGAATTAACTGGCTTTTGGAATCACATCGACTTTCCATTCCTGGTAAGAAGAGGAAAGAAATAGCAGGATCTGTCAAGAGACTATTGAAATCCAAATGGATATCAAGACACGAACAGGAGAGAGTGCTGGGCTCTCTACAGTTTGCTTCGATAACAGATCCAGTGCTAAGAGCACAGCTTAAGGATGCAACAGGAGTCTGGAGAAAATACGCATCAAACGTGCGAAGAGATCTAATAAGACCACTACCGACTCGACTGCGAACGCTTCTCAAGCCGTGGTCCAATGCCAAGCAATTGAAGAAATCAATACTTCTTCAACCTCCTCCCCCATCAGTAACTATTCACACAGAAGCTTCAAAGGAAGGCTGGGGAGGTCACTCTCATCAGATGAGAGTCCATGGAGCTTGGTCCAATCTTTTCAAGTCATTTCACATCAACTTTCTAGAAGCCATGCCAGTACTTCTGACACTAAAGAAAGTTTCTCCTCGCCACTCGACCCACATAAGACTGGTTCTAGACAGCGAGATGGTAGTGAGATGCCTGAATCGACAAGGGTCGAGGTCACCTCAAATCAACCAAGTGATGTTGGCCATCTTCCGCTTAGCGGAAAGGAAGAAGTGGCACCTGTCAGCAGTTCACATTCAAGGGTTCTGCA
>NC_090730.1:78167757-78212757 GCF_036898095.1 Palaemon carinicauda | reverse complement strand
CAACATTAGCATAATGTCATCTCCGACTCTCGCCCATCAAAATCTCTGAGAGCATTTAAGAGCATTTAAATGCATAGTCTTCTCAGGGGTCCTTCTGTCTGCCTCCTCATGACGTTTTGACGTTGAGGAATCCAATTTCCATCCCATGATAAGGACACATTTATTGCTCTTTGGACGTTCGTTAGGAAGGTCTCTCTCTCTCTCTCTTTATATATATATATATATATATATATATCATTCATAAAATTACATCCTGCATTCCAGAAGGTAGGTCTTATGCTAGACGTTAAAATCATTGATACTACTGACCACTATTGTCATCCTGTCTATTTATTAACAAAAGTGACAGGAGTTAATGCTTTTCTTCACTACTCCGTACATTAAGAAAGGGTTATGGTTACCTTATATTGCCTAGCAATCTTTTGGACGGGACTTCAAGATAGTGGTACTAAAATGGCCATATTTGCTCACCCGGGGGAATACCCCTGGCCATAGATGCTCACTTTTGTGTCGGATTATGGAAGTGAAGTATTATTCAAAGGTTTTTGGTTACAAAACATTCAGTTGAAGGTCGTTTGAGATTAATAAAAATCGTTTTACAATGGGGTTGTTTATATTAGTATTATTATTGTTAATATTATTATCATTATTATCCTTATTTCTACCTAAGTTAAAACCCTACCTGGAAAGGGAGGCTGCTATATACCTAAGGGCTCGAACCGGTGTACCGGTTTCAAATTACCCCCTCCAAATCTTACCCCCCGGTAGTTTGAAACCGGATTCAGACGACCGGGGGGTAACTTGAAACCGGTTTCAAGCTACCCCCGGGGGGTAATATGAAACCGGTTTTAAGTTACCCCCCTGGTTTCAAACTACCCCCCTCGTTTTTGCGCAGGATCTCATCATTGCGCAGGATCTCATCATTTATGATTATTAATAAATTGCTTTTGATCAGGGTCAACACAATCATTAGATTATATTTATATACATGTACTGTTTCACCTATTGGTATAGTTTATTAATATCTAGCCTTTATCCTTTTTAAGTTTATATGTTAGCTAATAAATGCCGGAAATTCCGTTATCAGTCATGGGCGCATATTTTTCCGAGACAGGGAGACGAGGTGAAATTTTATTTTGACGGTTATTTTTTCCATTATTTGAAATATTTCATAACTATATTGCAAGCAAATATTATATAAGGTATAATCAACATATTGATCATAAGTATATATGTATACACATATCATATATATATATATATATATATATACATATATATATATATATATATATGTATATATATATATATATATATATATGTACATTCAAATAAGCCATATATATTTTGGATATATTAATGTCTGGATTCTCTTAACGACCTCGGGATCAGAGCCCCAGGCGAAATCTCACAAAGACAAGAGCTTGGCTCCGGCCGGGAATCGAACCCTGGTCGGCAAGCTTATATAGACAGTGACTAACCCATTCGGCCACGAAGGAAGATAAAAGTCAATGACAATTCTACTATACTTATACCTGTCGAATTCAGGTATTTTGTACTTAGAATTGAAATCAACCCATCTTCACCATCGTAGCTAATTGGTAGTTTGTTACTTGGCATTCAATTGAATGCCACGTAACAAACTACCAATTAGCTACGATGGTGAAGATGGGTTGATTTCAATTCTAAGTACAAAATACCTGAATTCGACAGGTATAAGTATAGTAGAATTGTCATTGACTTTTATCTTCCTTCGTGGCCGAATGGGTTAGTCACTGTCTATATAAGCTTGCCGACCAGGGTTCGATTCCCGGCCGGAGCCAAGCTCTTGTCTTTGTGAGATTTCGCCTGGGGCTCTGATCCCGAGGTCGTTAAGAGAATCCAGACATTAATATATCAAAAATATATATGGCTTATTTGAATATGAAAAACACGTAAAAATGTGCAAAATTTATCATATATATGTACACATATATATATATATATATATATAAATATATATATATATATATATATATATATATGTATATATATACATATATATATATATATATATATATTTGCATGTATGTTGTAAATACTATATCATTCATGATATCTGTAAATAATTGACACTTTTAATAAAGCAAGATTGTAAGCAATTATAACGGTTTTAATAAAAAAGATACAGTACATACTGTTTGCTTCTACTGTTCTTACATTGGTTGTTTGTATACGAAAACACCTGGACTTCGGTAAAATCGTTACACTTTATAGCCCTCTATGGATTGCATTGAACACAGCTTTTGTTAATCTCACAACTGTTGTTACTGATTTTAGCCTAAGGGCAGGCAGCTGTGTGTTATCATGGGCTAAATCAAATCCTATTTAAACCATCTTCCAGAGTAGTAAGTGGTGGATTCGTATATGGATTCTTTTGTCTCTGTTGTTGATCTCGAAATGGAAAATTATTGAAAAACTGAGTGATAAAATGTTTAAAAATTTTACTTGAAATGTATCATAAAGAAAAAATAAAAGACCTCGCAACATAGTCACCTGTACATTTCTATACGGTTTATATAAGACTTTGTCATAGTTCCATTCTTTCTTATTACTCATTTCATCAAATGACAAAACAGCAATACCTAGTAATCGAGACTTCATACCATATTTAAAGTCGTCTGGTTTAAATTGAATCGAGCTAACAGTAGCTTACACAACGCTAATTCTGTCTTCACGACAACATGCATGTTGGTAATTTATATTTGAGCTTTTATTTTTCACGTGCATAGCATCCAAATGCCACGAAATTACTATGCATTATCAACAATATATGAATAAACAAAAGGATATATGGACACAAGGAGTTCTATTGTTATATTTAAGAGCAAACTCGGAGCCCAATACCGGCATGCCAGTTTTCTTGGGTTAATTTCAAAGCACACCTGGGTTGGCCGCTTTAATCTATGGGCGAGCCAAGAAAAGGAGAAAAGGGTCAGCTAATAAGTCATTCACCCGGATTTGAACGGTCTAATAATATAATCTTTTAATTTGATACACTCTCCAAATTGTTTCCTTCGCTCTTTTTGTTTGCAACCACGTGGTGACAAGTTGAAACTCTTAGATATAACAAGGAGCAAAATTGCTATAAAACGATTATCATACTAACAGAAATAATCTTAATTTTCATATCAAATGAATTCAGTTCTCAATTCTGATTGATTATTAAAAGACAGGATTCTTTACAAAGGATTTAATTAACTATGTTTAAAATAGTATATTTACATAGGTGATTTTATTGTTTTAGAATTTATTTAATTAATCGACAAAATCTTTTTACAACGTGGTTATGGTGACTTCGTCAGATGAAATTAGTGCTATCACAAAAGATTCAACGAATTAGTTAATTCAGACCATTTTCATGTCTTCCTTTAAAATGTTATCAGTATGCTTAATACCCTTGACCCCATTTTCCTTGCAAATCTGAAACAAAGTCGTTTTTGATATGTTGGTTGCATCTGTGACACGTTTGATTGTTTAGTCAATTCCAAATTTAACAATTTAATTATCATTTTCCCATTTAAAAAACTGATAGACATTGAATGCCCTTTTTCTTTCTTCTGGGCGAAAAACATGACGCTGAAGACTTACCATGGTTTTTACGGAAGCCTATTGTGCAAGACAGTGAATGAGGAAGTTAATCTTCATGCATTTAATAGGATTTGACCAAAGGTCTCAGTGAACTGACCCAGTGAAGATGTGGCAACGTGAATGCCATATCTCCTAGTTTGTCATTTTGCTTCCCTTGTCTTAGTGAAGCGAAAGCATCGGGATTAAGGAGAATCGGCACCGCCGCAAATGAGTTTTGGTGATTGACACCTTAAGCTGCGCGTTGGCTGCCCTTGTTCAAAAGATGTATATATATATATATATATATATATGCATTTGTTTAAATAATAAAATAATCAACACTATTTATTCTGAGTGATTTTTGTGTCAATTTCTCCAGGCATATTGCCGCCCGAAGCTCATGCACCTAAAGCACATGAATGGAATATATTGGAGATAACAAAAAAAGGAGAAAAAAATCTCGACAATCACGCGCACACTGAAATAAAATGAAGTTTCACCTCGCCGTTATCACTGAACTTTAAATGACAGTCTGTAACTTCAAATATTGTGTATTAGTGAATTATATGACACGTTAGGTCTTAAATACGAAAATATCAACAATCACACGAACACTGAAATAAAATAAAATTTTACCTCGCCTTTATCACAAAACCTTATATTACAGTCTGTGGCTTTTAACGTGTCATATAATTCACTAATACACAATATTTTATCTTAAATACAAAATTAAACTACTTTTCCTTCTGCTGCTAAGCCAGTAATAAATGCATGATACATATTTGCGATGTCACATGAATTATTTATCATTCTGATGAGGGGGGTAACTTGAAAACAGAGGGGGTAACCTGAAACCGGTTTCAAACTACCCCCCCCCCCCGGTAATCTGAAACCGGTTTCAAGTTACCGGGGGGTAGTTTGAAACTGGGGGTAACTTGAATCCTTTACACCGGGGTAAATTATCCCAGTGAGGGAAGGAAACAAAGTGATAGATAAAATTCAAGAGAAGTAATGAACTATTGAAATGAAATATTTTAAGAACAGTAATAGAATTAAATTAGAGCTTTCTTATATAAATTATAGAAAATTAAAAAAAACAAGAGAAAGAGAAATAAAATAGAATAGTGTGCCCGAGTGTACCCAAAGATCATGGAACAAAAGCTCTGTCACTGCCGAAGACTAGAGAACAATGGTTTGATTTTGGAGTGTCCACCCAGAAGAGCTGTTTACCATAGCTAAAGTGTCTCTTTTATCCTTACCAAGAGGAAAGTAACCACTGAACAGTTACAGTTCGGTAGCTGGCCCCATAAGCGATGGGGAATTAGTTGGTAATGTCAGTCTTGTCAGGTATATGAGGAGAGAGGAGAATATGGAAAGAATTGGTCGTTCCTTTCTATCTGTTCTCATCTTCCCTTACTGAACTGCCTAAGTTGGGGGTCCTCCGAAGGACTGCTTGTGATCAGAATCCTTCCCTTTGGTATTATGTCTAATTCTAATGGAAAGGTAGATTGTCTTTTGAGAATTAACAGGACTCATTAGAAAAGTGCCATTGATACTCCAGCGTGAATGTAAAATCTGGAAGTTAGTTAATATCCTCTAGATGAAATTGTCCCTTCAGTAAAAGATGGAGTACTAAAACCATGATATATATTGAAGAAAGTATTTGAGTAGAAATTTCAGTATTTTCACAGTCCAAACTGAGACATGTGTTTTAGGCCTATCCAAGCAAATATCCTAGGTGGACATCGGTAGGCGACAGAGAGAGAAAGAGACCACTGTATAGGTTTCTACATAACACATGCCTCCCTGCACCGGAATTACTGTTGTTGCAAAATGGTTGTACACAAACTGCATTGACCAAGAGTGGTCAAAAACACACCCTGATTACTTTATATAACTTAAGACCTTGAACGTCAATGTTTTGTAAACATAACAAATCCCTTAAAACACTACCTCACTTCCTTGACAGGTATAAACAAGTATGTCATTACCTTAACGATGAAAATTGAAACCGTTTGTTGATAACAACAAATGATCTGATCATCAATGTTTTGTAAACAAATCCATTTAAATAATACTACACTTTCTGAACGACGTATAGAAGCGTACGTCATTACGTTATCGACGAAAATTCAAAACCTTTGTTGATAACAACAAATAATCTACCCGTCAATGTTTGTAAACAGATCCCATTAATAGTGCAACGCTTCCTGGTCGACGTATGCAATGGTGCGTCATTACGATGAAAATTCAAACCGTTTGTTGATAATAACAAATGATCACGTCGTCAATGTTTTGTAAACAAATCCCTTTAATAGTACAACACCTCCTGGACAAGTATAAACACGTACGCCATTACTACAATGTACGTTAACGAAAAAAAATTCAAATCGTTTGTTGATATACAAGTCTCAAACGACCTTTAACTGAATGTTTTGTAACCAAAAACCTTTAAATAATACTTCACTTCCATAATCCGACACAAAAGTGAGCAGGGGTATTCCTCCAGGTGAGCAAATATGGCCATTTTAGTATTACTCAAGGTCCACTGAAACTCTAAAGTTTCTAGTAGTATCTGCAGCCTCACCATTCCTGCATTGCTGGGAGGTCTCCTATACTGTATTGGTTCCTGTAAGGCGAATAAGGCAAGGTTTGGGCGGGGAGTGGCGATGCCATGTGAAATATTACCATCACGTTGTATGCTGCATGGAGGCAGCATAAGTTATACAATGCAAATATGATTAATTTATGATAAATATTCCCCGATTGTTAAATGCCCTCGTAATTTCCTTACTTTTAATAACAATAAAATGATATGTTTCTTCTTAAACGTGGCAGAAAATTTTACAGCTCTGCCACATCCTATCTCAGGCGTTAAACTGACCTCGTGGCATAGATATGTCAAACAACGTGCGTCTCCATAAAGACGGCTCAAACAGTATGTGGCAAAGAAAAATAATTTTAAAATGTCGGACCTCCAATCTCTTACAAGTGAAGCGTTACATCAAGTAACACCGGCAATTGGAAAAAATGCAGTTAACCATGCAGAGACTTCATAGGGATGAGTCTCTGCATCAACAATTTTGTTGATTCTCTTGTTATCAATCTAGAATCATCTAATGAAGAGGAGTTATAATGAATTGTATCTAATTTATGTATTTCACTGAAATCATTAATGCTTTTCTTTCATTTTCAATGTAAATACCCATTCATTCTTTTCTCTCTTTTGTAATGTAAATATTCATTTAGTTTTTATTTAATTTGTAATGCAGATATTTTTTTCTTTCATTATTAATGTAAACATTAATTTAGCTCCCAAATAAATTTACTTATACAAATAAAGAAATGTTACGTATTTTTAATATATATAAGATTATTATTATTATTATTATTATTATTATTATTATTATTATTATTATTATTGCTAGCTAAGCTACAACCCTAGTGGGAAAAGCAGGATGCTATAAGCCCAGAGGCTCCAATAGGGAAAATAGCCCAGTGAAAAAAGGAAAATAGAACATTTCAAGAAGAGTAACAACATTAAAATGAATATCTCCCATATAAACTATAAAAACTTTAACAAAACAAGAGGAAGAGAAATGAGATAGAATAGTGTGCTCGAGTGTACCCTCAAGCAAGAGAACTCTAGCCCAAAATAGTGGAAGACCATGGTACAGAGTCTAGGGCACTACCCAAGACTAGAGAATAATGGTTTAATTTTGGAATGTTGTTCTCCGAGAAGAGCTGCATACCATAGCTAAACAGTCTCTTCTACCCTTACCAAGATGAAAGTGGCCACTGAACAATTAGTGCAGTAACCCCTTGAGTGAAGAAGAATGTTTGATAATCTGTGCTATCAGGTGTATGAGGACAGAGGAGAATATGTAAAGAATAGGTCAGACTATTCAGTGTGGATGTGTGTAGGCAAAGGGAAAATGAACCATAATCGGAGAGAAGGATCCAATGTAGATCTGGTCAGTCAAAAGACCCCATAAATCTATAATCCTGGCATTCTTGTGTATCGTTATCAATATGACATTCATGACCCAAAACTATCATCTATTTGTTTTGATTAATCCTTACGAAGACTATAAAACACAATTTTATTATTTTCATCGGGTATGACACTCCAGCAACAGTATCTTATATTTTGAAGATAAAAACGTGTCAAAGTAAATTGCAAAGCTAGAACTACAGTAAGTTTATACTATATAGAAAGAAGGCATGAGAATATATACAGTATACATAAAAAAAATAATAGTGTCACGGATATCCTTAATTTGGCGTCTATTCTACGTATAGATAATAAGTTTAATTGTTGTCCATAATTCTTTGTGTAACCAATGTATATTTATGAGACTATTTCTGTTTACCTGCCTTAATTTACACAGGATCTCTCTCTCTCTCTCTCTCTCTCTCTCTCACAATGTATATATATATATATATATACAGTTAACTACTGTATATATATATATATATATATGTGTGTATATATATATATATATATATACAGTTAACTACTGTATATATATATATATATGTGTGTGTATATATATATATATATATACATATATATATATATATATATATATACAGTTAATTACCGCACTGTAATTGTTCAGTGGCTACTTTCCTCTTGGTAATGGTAGAAGAGACTCTTTAGCCCTTGTAAGTAGCTCTTCTAGGAGAAGGACACTCCAAAATCAAACCATTGTTCTCTATTCTCGGGTAGTGCCTTAGCCCCTTTACCATGGTCTTACACTGCCTTGGGTTAGAGTTCTCTAGCTTGAGGGTACACTCGGGCACACTTTTCTATCTAGTTTTTCTTTCTCTTGTTTTGTTGAAGTTAATATAGTTTAAATAGGAAATTTTTATTATATTGTTACTATTTTAAAATATTTTATTTTTCATTATTTCCTTATCTCATTTCCTCACTGGGCTATTTTCTCTGTTGGAGCCCCTGGGCTGTTAGCATCCTGCTTTTCCAACTAGGGTTGTAGTTTAGCATTTAATAATAATAATAATATATACATACATATATATATATATATATATATATATATACTCTCTCTCTCTCTCTCTCTCTCTCTCTCTCTCTCTCTCTCAACAAATGGTAGAGCCTCTACACGACGGAATTTGTGAGTATAGTTATGTAAATTCATACAAAAACAAGATGATTAGAAAATGCGGAAACTCAGTAGTATGGGAAAATCTCTAAAAAAGGTCAAGTATATTGCCCCAGGAGACATTCGGACGCGGGGATTAAAAGGGTTAAACGGGAGCGGTAGGCTTTTAACCCTGGAACGGTACGGTGGGTCGTCCGCAACCCCGAATTTCAAAACAAAAGATGTTTTTCTCACGTGACTCACAACCGTGACTGAATTTGTGGGTGATCGACCTGCAGTCGGTCACTTGCCCACACGCTCTAGTAGTGTCCAGACGTGCTTCGCTGTAGCTGTACTCCTTCCCAGATTTTTGAGACACGTCGGGGTCGAGCGCGACCGAGTTTACCCTTCTAAGGTAAGTTGCATAATTATCAAAGTTATTACGTATTATGAAATTGTCGTAGAATGGTGCAACTTGTATAAGTTATCAGTTGTGGAAAGTCTTGGTGGATGGTTTGGCTACCACGTGCAGGTTTTTTTTTTTAGTTGAAATGCCGTTCATCACCACGAGGACCATTTTACCACGAGTGCCCCTTTTTCAGTTTTTTGCATTTTTTGGCCAAGTCATTTTTCCGTAAGAAAATGCCAAATAGTGTCGCAAAACTTTTGCTTTTTTAGTGTTGGAAAGTGTGTCTAGATGACCTGGCTACCCATGCGTGACTTTGTTTTTGTCAGATACGCCGTAGATATTGGTATGTGGCGTATTTTCCTGCGGTTACTAATTTCTGTTTTTTTTCAATATTTGTAAAAATTTACTACGTAGTAAGGAATTGCCATATAGTATTGATTTTTTTCATGTTTATTTGTTAGAAAGTGTGCCTTGATGGTTGGGCTAACACGTGCATATCTTTTATTTTATCTGAGATGCCGTATATTAGAATGTTGGCCATTTTTCCGCGAGTGCCCCTTTTTCAGTTTTTTGCGTTTCTTGGCTAAGTCATTTTTCCGTGAGAAATTAGCAAATAGTATCGCAAAACTTTTATTTTTATAGTATTGGAAAGTGTTTCTAGATGATCTAGCTACCCATGCCTATCTTTTTTTTTAGCCAGATATGGCGTATATATAGGTATGTGTTTGAATTTCCTGTGATTGCCATTTTTTCGTTTTTTCCCATTTCTTTCAAAATTACTACGTACTAAGGAACTATCACAGAGTAATGATTCATTTAGATGTTTATTTGTCGGAAAATGTGCCTTGATGGTTTGCCTAGCACGTGGCTGAAATTTTTTTTTTCTGAAATGACCACCATTAGCACGTTGCCATTTTTCATCGAGTGCCCCTTTTTATTTATTTTGCATTTTTTTGCTTAGTCATGTTACCGTAAGTAATTGGCAAGTAGTGTTGCAAAACTTATATTTTTATAGTGTTGGAAAGTGTTTCTAGATGATCTGGCTACCCATGCATGACATTGTTTTTTTTGCCTTAGATATATTGGTAGGGGATCCATTTTTCATCGAATGCGTATTTCTAATTTTTTCTAATTCTTTGCAGTTATCAAAATGGCGAGCAGTTTGATAGTGATGTGGATGATGCATTGGAGATCGATGACGTCACTGACGATGAATATGTAAATGTCGATGAGTTGGAGCAGGAGGTCAGGCAGGAACAGGAGGTGACCCAAAATCCTGAAATTATTGCCTTAGGGAATGGAGATGGAGAAGCCGACGACGATGTGGGGAAGGAAGAGGGGGTTGGGGCTTCTGGTTCTCATGTTGTCCCAGCCAATACAATAACAACTCCTGTGCCATATACTTCACGTGGTCAGCCCCCAGTAACGGTACCTCAGCTCACGCCAGTGGAGGAGAGAAGCAGAAAAAGTAGAAGGGGGGATCTACAGCCAGCCAGGGGGACGGCAATCACCCAGATAGATGCTGAATCAGTTCAAGGTCGCGACGGTACTGTTTGGCATAGAGACCCAAATCCCACCCTCCCCCATATGTTCACACCAAGGATTGAGCCTGGGGGTCCCACTTCTCTCACGTTGGGAACGAGCGAAGTGTCCGACATTTTCTCGCTCTTTTTGAGCGACCGCATGCTAGCCGAGGTTGTTTTGTATTCTAATGAACGCCTTGCCCTATTGAGGAGTCATTACCATCATAAGGGCAACGTTGCCCTCAGGGACATTGACCTGAGGGAACTGAAGGTGTTTATTGGTATCCTAATAATGACGGCAGTGCGGGCGGACAACCATACACCGACCTGGGACATGTGGAACCTCACAGAGGGAAATCCTTTGTACAGATGTACAATGAATGAGCGTCGTTTCACCCTGTTGGTGAGGGTAATTCGCTTCGATGATTCGGCCACCAGAGTAGAGAGGGGGAAAATGGATCGCCTCGCACCCATTAGAAAACTCTTCGATCACGTGGTGACCAATTGTCGAAGCAATTATAGCCAAGGACCACATCTGACTGTGGATGAACAGCTTGTCCCTTTCCGGGGGCGCTGTCCATTCAAGATGTACATTCCAAATAAACCTGCTAAGTAAGTAAAATTCTTTGTTTTTTATATTTGCACATGTTATTATTGTTTTGTATTTATAAATATATATATATATATATATATATATATATATATATATATATCTATTTTGTGAAGTAAAGAACTTGCTATATGATTTATGTATCTAAATTATAATATATCATCTATTCTATCTCTATCTATCTCTATCTATGTATAACTTGTTCATTTATTTACCTGATAATTTATCTTTCGTATTTGTAAATGTTTTTCTTATATATTTATTATTATTATTATTACTATATTGATTAGTAATATAATTGTATATTGTGTATTTTTTTTATTTTTTTTTATCTTTTTACCTTTATTAGTTACTAATTCCATTTCCCTTCTTCTAGGTATGGTATCAAGATTGTATTGGCGTGTGATGCCGATACCCATTACATGTGTAATGCGATTGCCTACTTGGGGAAGGACACTGTCCAGATACCAAGAGGATCGACGCTTGGAGAAGTTTTTATGTCTGATCTTGTGGCACCTTTTCAGAGAAGTGGCCGCACAGTGACGACGGATAATTTTTACACGACGCTACCGCTCGCTTTGTCACTCTTGGATAAGGACATGCATTTGTGTGGCACCATTCGCCAAAAGCCTTATATTCCTAAGGAACTTATGGAGAAGGTGCTTCCCCCAAAGGACTCAGTGGCAGTGTTCAATTACGAACACAATCTAACTCTACAGTGTCAGCAAATTAGTAGGACTAAGAAGGTGATGCTGTTGAGTTCCCTGCATCATGATCCGTCTGAAGTCGAAAAAAGGAAGACCGACATTCAGATGTTTTATAATGCGACCAAGGGAGGTGTAGACACATTCGACCAGATGTGTTCTACATCTAGTTGTATTCGTAAGTCACGACGCTGGCCTCTGACTCTCTTTTACGGGATATTGAATATAATAATGGTAAATTCTTATATTCTCTATACGTGCTTGCCCTTCACCAAGACAATGCCAAAGCGAACGTTCCTCAGAGATATCGCCTACGAGTTGTGTGCTCCCCAGGCAATACATCGGTATCTAACGTCACACAGTTTGTCGAAGGGACTCCGTCAAATCATGGTGGATACTTTCAAGATACCTGAGCAGGAACCACCAAGACCTCAAATTGCCGTTGGCCACATAAAACTCCCTAAAAGGATTCGCTGTCACAGCTGCCCGCCTAGGGACGACCGCAAGACAAACACTGCGTTTCTCCTGTTTGTCTGATCCACCAGAGTGTCCTCTGTCCAAACTGTAGCGTCTGTCCAAACTGTAACGCAGTGTTATTTGTAAGTTACAACATGAATATTTTGTTTACTTCTTTTTTGATTAAATATCATCAAATTTTAATAGCTAAAATATTATTGTTTTACATTTTTTTTTTCGATTTTATTTCCCTTCAAAAATTTTTTTTGGGGTCAGAATTCTAATTTTATATTCGTAAAATAATCGACAATCATCCAGCAACCCACCATACAATTTTTATGCATATCCAAGAATAATTAGATTAGTAAATAACACCTTGAAATTGACATACCCTTCCTACATTTCAGGTGGGAGATTAGGGAGTCTGAGTCAGTGTGGTTGGTGGCCATTTTGTGGACATATCCGAAGCGTAAGTTGCCCTATCTATATATATTCTTGTTCCCTATAGAATTTGTGATATTTTGGTATATTTTTACCTGCATAAATATCATATCATATATTAAATATAGGTATTTTTTTACGAAATTAGATATGGCCCCTGATATAAATGTAATTTACAAAATAATGAAGATTTTTTTTACATATTTCTATTTTAGGATAATATATGTTTATTCCCTAAAAAAATTAGCCAATTCCTATTTCATTTGGGTACCCCAAAAAATTCATGAAATTTGGACACATTTTTTTGGCTAAAGAAAGTTACCCTTTCTTTCTCATTTCAGATCTTCACCTCCATGGGTCCGACTTCATCCAAAATATATCAAGATGTGTCCTAAACATTCAAGAATCAATTCCTAAAAGTATTTTTGTAAATAAGAGTAAATGGTTTTTTTTATGAATTTTTATGAAAATTCTTTTTTTTTTCTACTTATTTTTTTAAAATATTCATAATAAATAGTTTTTCTGCAGATGAGTAGTTTTTATCTTTACAGTAGTTTTAAGCATTCATTGATTTTTTTGGCAAAAAAAAAGGAGGTTACTGCAAAAACAGATTTTTCAAGAATTTTTTTTTGCGTCGGGGTTGCGCGCGACCGTGTATACCCTTAAAGGGGTGTCCAAGGAGCGTACCTATCCAGGGTTAAACACTCCAGAGAAGGACATTTGGCAACGTAGGACACAACGCCTGGATTGCCATGAAGGAGTCGATAGGGTTATAGTCTACCTTCTAAGGAGCAGAACATTGTATGACTCTCCCTGGTGTAGGCTTGTTGGAGAGTGGCTTGGGCGTTGATTATATGTATACATAGTCAGCCCCTGTGACAATATCCTGTCCCTTGCCACTGCCATTCATGAGTGACTTTAAATGCATAACCCCCTTTCCTTTTCAGTTTCATATGAAATGTTTTATATTCTGAAATCATCTTTAGTTGATTCGTTTTCACCGATTCTGGTCCTTTCAAGCGAGGGGAAAGGAGATGTATGTTCTTAGTTGTGGCAGTTGGTTTCAATGATTCATTCTGTTACTTTCGCAATTTCACCTTACACGATCCATGTATTGTCGAGTTTTCCTTTAAACAAAAGTACCCTTGGATATTTGTTTATATATATACATTTAAAATTCTATGTAAATCATTTTGAAACTTGAAAATATTCTCCCAATAATCTCTTAACATTCTCACATCGATCGTATAGTGGATAACGTATATTCATTTTCAACGACTGCCTAATTTGCAATCATTTGCGTTACTTTCGGAAATCATTTAATTAAATTAACTAAAATGTTCTTAAATAAAACTTTTGATCTCGTTAAGTAAAGTTTAACAATATTGAGTTTAGGAAATTTTGTTTGTTTAGAGAGAGAGAGAGAGAGAGAGAGAGAGAGAGAGAGAGAGAGAGAGAGAGAGAGAGAGAGAGAGAGAGAGAGGATATGTATTTTATTGAATACACATAAAACTATATTTTAACTTTTAGCCATAAAAACCTCTTAATGACCAAGCTGTACTACCTACTTCTGAGTTACCTGGCAAAGGGACCTTATGACTCTGTAACTGTAGAATTAATGTCTTTTCATTGAACATAAAATAAACGCAGCCTCCGATTCTAATAGCAAGTATTGGCCGAATTAAGAATGAAATGTAGGAATGAAAGCATAAGTTTATTACCTCCGCCAGGAGGTTATGTTTTCGGTTCGGTTTGTTTGTTTGTTTCTCTGTTTGTCTGTCTGTCTGTGGACAACGTAGAGGCCACATTTCTACACGGAATCACTTCAAACTTGGCCAAGTAGTTCCCCAATGTGTATGGAAGAACTGATTAAATTTTGGTCAAGGTCACCCCAAGGTCAAGGTCACAGGGGTCACTGGTGTCACTATGACATAAGTGGCCATATCAAGAGACAGAAATAAAGCACTGACTTTTGCATAAGCCAACAGGGAAGTCCTAGTCCAGGCGCAACCCATGGGTGATGTTCAAATTTATAAAGGTCAAAGGTCAAGGTCATATTGGTGCATTATATCAATGTCATATTAAGTATCAGTGGCAAATGAACAAAGATCACTTGAAGGTCAAAAGTCAAGCAGGTCACTTGAAGGTCAAGGTCACGTGAAGGTCAAGGTCACGTGAAGGTCAAGGTCACCTGAAGGTCAAGGTCACGTGAAGGTCAAGTACATTTGAAGATCAAGGTCACTTGAAGCCAAGGTCATGTGAAGGTCAAGGTCACGTGAAGGTCAAGGTCACTTGAAGGTCACGTGAAGGTCAAGGTCATGTGAAGGTCAAAGTCACATTAAGGTCAAGGTCACCTTGGCGGAGGTATGTCCTCTACGAGGACCATGTCCGCGTTCAGGACTTGCTCACTTGTTGATATTGGAAAATGGACCACGCAAATATATACAGTACATACTCACATCCCTCGTGCAATGAATGACCTGGCGTGTGTTTAACCCTTCTCCTACGCTGTAGCAAAGCCGAGAAGCTTAATGGTCCCGTAAATTCTTCTTTTCGTGCCAATGCTGCAATAGCTCTGAGCCATGCATTCTGCAGCGAACAAACTCCGAATACTTATGAAGACTATGCTTGAAAAGACATTCTTGCTCATGCCAGCAGCCAATTTCACCAAGCCTCTCAGACGCTGTAATATCAGACCATGCGCGCTGGGTGGGAATGACGAAAATGTGTTGAGTAAAGGCTGGCCTATCCTATCGCATTTGTTTCATTTTCACCAACATTCTTATTATTATTTTCCAGAAAATGGGGCATTTCATTGTGAAACGAACTTACTAAAGGGAGTTGTTCTCAAAGAAAATCTCTTTACATACGCGAATGCATTATCGCACATAACTTATAGAAGCGGCACCTCTTAACCCTGGATAGGTACGGTGGGTCGTTTGCGACCCCGAGCGTCAAAAAAAAACAGGTTTTTCTCACGTGACTCACCCCTGTGACTGAATTTGTGGGTGATCGACCTGCAGGAGGTGTCTCCCCTACACGCTCTAGTAGTGTCCAGATGTGCATTGCTGTAGCTGTACTCCTTCCCCGATTTCTGAGACGCGTCGGGGTCGTTCGCGTCCGAGTTTACCCTTCTGAGGTAGTTTGCATAATTATCAAAGTTATTACGTATTATGAAATTGTCGTAGAATGGTGCAACTTGTATAGGTTATCAGTTGTGGAAAGTCTTGGTGGATTGTTTGGCTACCATGTGCATGTTTTTTTTTTTAGTTAAAATGTCGTTCATCACCACGAGGACCATTTTACCGCGAGTGCCCCTTTTTCATTTTTTTTCATTTTTTTGCCAAGTCATTTTTCCGTAAGATATTGCCAAATAGTGTCGTAAAACTTTTGCTTGTTTAGTGTTGGAAAGTGTGTCTAGATGATCTGGCTACCCATGCATGACTTTGTTTTTGTCAGATACGACGTAGTTATTGGTATATTGGGTATTTAACTGCGGTTACCAATTTCTGTTTTTTTTTCAATATTTGTAAAAATTACTACGTAGTAAGGAATTGCCGTATATTATTCATTTTTTTTTTCATGTTTATGTGTTAGAAAGTGTGCCTTGATGGTTGGGCTAACACGTGCATGTCTTTTTTTTATCTGAGATGTCGTATATTAGAATGTCGGGCATTTTACCGCGAGTGTCCCTTTTTAATTTTTTTTTATTTTTTTGCCAAGTCATTTTTCCGTAAGATATTGCGAAATAGTGTCGTAAAACTTTTGCTTTTTTAATGTTGGAAAGTGTGTCTAGATGATCTGGCTACCCATGCATGATTTTGTTTTTGTCAGATACGACGTAGTTATTGGTATATTGGGTATTTAACTGCGGTTGCCAATTTCTGTTTTTTTTCAATATTTGTAAAAATTTACTACGTAGTAAGGAATTACCGTATATTATTGATTTTTTTTTCATGTTTATGTGTTAGAAAGTGTGCCTTGATGGTTGGGCTAACACGTGCATGTCTTTTTTTTTTTTATCTGAGATGCCGTATATTAGAATGTTGGGCATTTTTCCGCGAGTGCCCCTTTTTATTTGTTTTGCATTTTTTTGCTTAGTCATGTTACCGTAAGGAATTGGCAAGTAGTGTCGCAAAACTTATATTTTTATAGTGTTGGAAAGTGTTTCTAGATGATCTGGCTACCCATGTCTATTTTTTTTTTAGCCAGATATGTCGTATATATAAGTATGTGTTCGATTTTCCTGTGATTGCCATTTTTTCGTTTTTTCCCATTTCTTTCAAAATTACTACGTACTAAGGAACTATCACAGAGTAATATTTCATTTATATGTTTATTTGTCGGAAAATATGCCTTGATGGTTTGCCTAGCACGTGGCTGAAATTTTTTTTTTCTGAAATGCCGTATATTAGAATGGCCATTTTTCCACGAGTGCCCCTTTTTATTTGTTTTGCATTTTTTTGCTTAGTCATGTTACCGTAAGGAATTGGCAAGTAGTGTCGCAAAACTTATATTTTTTTAGTGTTGGAAAGTGTTTCTAGATGATCTGGCTACCCATGCCTATCTTTTTTTTAGCCAGATATGGCGTATATATAGGTATGTGTTCGATTTTCCGGTGATTGCCATTTTTTCGTTTTTTCCCAATTCTTTCAAAATTACTACGTACTAAGGAACTATCACAGAGTAATGATTCCTCTAGATGTTTATTTGTCGGAAAATTTTGTTTACTTTTTTTTTGATTGAATATCATCAAATTTTTTTAGCTAAAATATTATTTTACATTTTTTTTTTCGATTTTATTTCCCTTCAAAAAAAATTTTTTGGGTCAGAATTTTAATTTTATAGTCGTAAAATAATCGACAATTATCCAGCAACCCACCATACAATTTTTATGCATATCCAATAATAATTAGATTAGTAAATAACACCTTGAAATTGACATACCCTTCCTACATTTCAAGTGGCAGATTAGGGAGTCTGAGTCAGTGTGGTTGGCGGCCATTTTGTGGACATATCCGAAGCGTAAGCTGCCCTATCTATATATATTCTTGTTCCCTATAGAATTTGTGATATTTTGGTATATTTTTACCTGCATAAATATCATATTATATATTAAATATATGTATTTTTTTATGAAATTTCCAAGTACTCAAAAAATTACCTTTAGATATGGCCCCTGATATAAATGTAATTTACAAAATAATGAAGATTTTTTTACATATTTCTATTTTAGGATAACATATGTTTATTCCCTAAAAAAATTAGCCACTTCCTATTTCATTTGGGTACCCAAAAAAATTCATGAAATTTGGACAATTTTTTTTGGCCAAAAAAAGTTACCCTTTTTTTCTCATTTCAGATCTTCACCTCCATGGGTCTGACTTCATCCAAAATACATCAAGATGTGTCCTAAACATTCAAGAATCAATTCCTAAAAGGATTTGTGTATATATGTATAAACTTTTTTTTTATGAATTTTTATGTCAGGTCTTTTTTTTTCTACTTAATTTTTTAAAATATTTATAATAAATAGTTTTTCTGCAGATGAGTAGTATTTATCTTTACAGTTGTTTTAAGCATTCATTGAAGTTTTTTTTGGCAAAAGAAAAAAGGAGGTTACTGCAAAAACTGATTTTTCAAGAATTTTTTTTGGCGTCGGGGTCGTTCGCGTCCGAGTATACCCTTAAAGGGGTGTCCGAGGACCGTACCTATCCAGGGTTAATGCATTCTCAACGAAAGTCATGAAAGTCATTCTCAATTAATTATGTTATAAAATCACAAGGTAAAAGAAATGTAAAGTAGATTAACAATGTCGCAAGTTATGGTAAGGAAGAATTTCACTTTGGCCTTTCCACTATGCAAAGAAAATACAAGTTATGAAGATTGGGGGAAACAAACAACGGCTTACATTTAGCTATGCACGCACACTTCCGCAAGAAACGTTTATTAGTGAATTGCTGGATCTTTTCCTTTCGTATTTTTTATCTAACCATAATTTCCTTGGTTACTCTAATTTATGAAAATACAATTTTACTTCTTTAAGCGCAATTTAACTATTGAGTAATTCATAGTCATTTAGTCTGTATTATGATCACTCTAAATATACTATATTTTATCTCAATTTTTCCTCATTAATGGATGCATGATCTTGGGTCCTAAGCTCATCAGGTGTAAATCGCCTTAAGCTAAAATACTCTTTGGTGCATTACTTTTTGGTGTTAAAGATACACATACTTTTAAATTTCGGCGTTCTTAAGCAAATCATGATAAATGAGAATGGTTACCTCCATTGAGACAATTTATTTGACATTTCTCGCTCTTTCCTTTGATTTTAAATCTAATGGTTATTCTCCCATATTTTAATCTAATTTAATAATATCATCAAAAGGATTGAGTCACATATATAATTTATCTCTACCATAAGAAGATAACATGATCCCTGGGTGTGCAACTGTTTCTGGGCCCAATATTCGAATCCTCATGGAGATCCTTGAAATATAGTGCTGCTTCCAGAATTGTGCAAAATTGGTGGAAACCCGTCTCTTTGACAGTAAAACTACTTAAAAAAATGGAGAACTATTGTTACGACTTCCCCTTTCCCTTTAATGTTGAATGGTACACCTATCACTTGACACCTTAGAACAGTGGTTCCCAACCTTTTTTGTCCCGTTCCCCTTTTTCCAGTCATTGTTTCACCTGTGGACCCCTACAACGAAATAGGTTAAGCCAGCAAAATTGATAAAAGATTTTTCTGCAAGAAATGAATATATTAATGTAAAATGCCTTCCATTGTTATGCTGATTAGGATGTAGGCCTATTTATATGAAATCAGAAAACAGCCCTTTTTTATTTAAGTAAAACACAAAGGAAAAAATTTATTGTTATAGTTGTAGGTATTGTGTGCAAAAACTATCTTTATAATATTTGCCCTATTTTTTAGCTTGCAAGCACATGCATGAACAAAAAGAATAACAAAAACTGTATGAATAAAACAAAAGAATCACAAAAAAGCAGTAAATAAAACTTTTCATTGGTTGCGAAAAAGTATGTCACTGAATGTTTCTCAATGGGACTTTTGTGGTTGTTTTTGGACAACCAGCTCATGAATCCTTGGCTCAGTGGCAGCCAGTGCACACCTCAAGTCATCTGCCCCTGACAGCTTGTTCCATGATTTTGTTTTTATTGCAAGTAACGAAGAAACCCCAGTTTCGCACACGTAGGTTGAAGCAAAAGGCAAAAGAACTCGAACTGCCAGATCAATTATTTTTGGATATGATTCCATCATTGAACACCAGAAGCTAGACAAGGAGTTTGACTGGAACACATTTTTGCCTGTTGAATCATGGGGAAGCTCAATGAACTCTTCTTGTGCGTCTCCTAACACGTCATCAACCTGACATAAAAACGGATTTTTTGCGAATCCTGCATGCTGAGGGCTCAAGTCAGGAAAGAAACGGCAAAATTCATCATCTAGCTGAGACAAGTGGTCCATGATTTCCTTGGACAAGGTGCTTGAAAGCTGGCCATCAGCAAGAACTTCATTCAATGATGGAAACATCATAAATTTTCTTACACTCACTCTCTTCTTATACAGCTCCAGTTTGGCCAAAAAGGCATGCATTGAGTCACAGTGGCTGAGCAGGTTTGAATCCTTTCCTTGGAGTCTCAAGTTCAGGTGGTTGAAGATTTCAAATATGTCCACAAGATAAGCAAGGTGGAGCTCAAAGTGTTCTGATTTCAATATCTCCAACAGGTCACATTTTTTTCTGTACATCAAGAAACATTACAACTTCCTGGCTAAGAGAGAAGAAGTGGGTCAAAAATCTCCCTGCAGACAACCACCTGACAGATGTATAAAAGAGCAAGGAACTATGTTCGACCGGCCACTCCCTACCCCGACCCTCACCACGGAAACTCTACGTACGTTGTACTCCATGCTTCGGCCGAATTTCTCACGAATAATGCAAATAATCCAATTCCCCCAGATTATATGAACATACCTAATGCATCTACACCCCTGCTGGATGATAATAGTAAAAAGAGACCCGCTAATTCCCCTGCAGAAGAGTTACAAACACACAAGAGAACCCCTTTTTCAAATGAAAACAATAATGAAAATTGCCAGCCATCCACATATGCTCTCAATAATGATCCCCCCAACCCCCAAAACAGTGCTAAAATCAGTGAATCAGTGAAAATTCATGGATATACCTCAGATGACGACCTCTTTGCCAGCCAGGGACATCGGGAAAACGAAAATCAAGGATTCCAAACAGTACAAAGCAGAAAGAAAGGTAAGGGAATTAACCCTATTTCTAATAATAATAGTTTCCTAGTGTTTAGAGTGATCCATACCAGTGGAATCAGTGCATACAGTGTTGTAGCAAATGTAGAGAAAGACCACCCCGCTATCAATATTACCGTTAGGGCTATGAAAAATGGTAACATGGTTGTAGCCCACCAGGATAAAGAGGCAGAAAATATCCTCAGTGAACTTCCTGGCTTTACAGTGACAGAATAAGGCGAGAAAACAGTGATTAAAGTGCTATGTGATTATCCCCCACAGCTAGGAATAGAAAGCATAGAAAATCCTCCCAGTGTCATCCAGGCTAGAAGATTTACAACTAAGAGAAAGACTGACTCCTACAAAGTTAAGTGCTGGCTTAAACCCAACGACCCTGATGAATTAGACTTAGGAATCTGGGGCACCTTTAACCTAACACAATACTTCCCAGAGCCACTTCGGTGTTACAAGTGCCAAAGGTATGGGCACCACCACGATGACTGCAGATCTACTTTCTTTGTCTGTGGAGTATGCTCCTTAAGGCATCCAACCAGGGAATTTATTGTAAAACTGCAAAACAATCAGGAAGTACAAGCTAAATGCCCTGCCTGTGGCAGAAACCATCATGCCTGGAATGATAGATGTAAAACCAGGTTTGGCAGGGTGTATAAAATTAGGGCACAAGTACAAGGAGCACTGGCCCCCTTGGGCACTCACCAACACCATTCCCCCCCCCCCACACCTCCCCTCAGGAGACCCACAACCACGCAGAGGAAGTCCCTCAGACTTCCTAGGCAGCGGTAGCAGCCGCAGGAAATAAACCCCCCTCAAATAGGAATCAAACACATTATCATAATAATAACAGCAAATCCCACCCTCAATCCTTCAGCTATAAATCCTGATCCTCTTCCTGAACCCAGCAATCCCCCCCTCCAACCCTTCAGTTGTAAATCCTGATCCTGATCCTGATCCTCTTCCTGCACCCATACCTACCGTACATACATACAAACCAGAGGAAAATAACCTCCTCCCCACTGCCAATCAAACAGACAGGGGAACGATTAGGAAAAACAAAACCCCAGAACCAAAAACCATTGTAAATCCCCTAGGAGTGGCAGCAAAGAAATCAGATCCCACATAGGATTTAAACAATATTATAGAGGCTATCCTCAACACTATCAAGGCAATGAACCCCAGTTTTGACGTAGACCAAGCTAAAACAACCATCCAAGCAGTTCTTACCTTTATAAAACCAGTCCTCAACAATTACTTTTCGCTAGCTTAAACAATACAATTAGAGATCCATCCCCCCAGAACACACTAACATTTCTGTCATGGAACATTTTAGGAGTGAGGACAAAATATGCCTTCCTACAGTCACAAGCTATCAGATAAAAACCAGACATCATATTATCACAAGAAGCACTACTAGCAGAACAACACACATTCTCTTTTGCCAACTACAAAATATACCGGGCACACCACACAGATACAAACACGATTCCATCCAAGGGCATAAATAACATAGACTGTCATGAAGCAGAAACACTCAGCACACAGATAACACTGGCAGACACTACCCTCACAATACACAACATATACAAAGCTCCGTCCAAACAGATTAACGCCACCCTCCTTTTTGCAACAGCAGATACCGAAAACACTATTATCTCCGGTGACTTTAATGCACACCACCCAATACTAAAATCAGCAGCCTCAGCAAACCTCACAGGAAACCACATAGCTGCACTCCTAGGGGATTTCACTGATGTAAGATTACTTAATAATACAAATATTGCTACTCACAATGCCGGAGGTCGGCTTGACCTCACCTTCTGTTCTAAAAACTTGGTCCAGGGCTCTGTTTGAAACCTTCATCCTGTCCTCATTAGCGACCACTATGGCGTAGAATTCTCCATCACGGTAGAAAAACTCCCGGAACCTCTTCCACTGCCACGCAGATGGGACCCAGATCTTGCCAAGTGGGAGCTCTTCGAGAGGCATATGACAAACTGGGCCAATGATTACATTCAAAACCCCCATGAGGACCCTGACTTGATCCAGGAAAAATTCACAGATGAACTAAACAAGGCAGCTAGTAGCTCCATGCCAAAGAAAAAAGCCCCTAAAGTCAATCACAAAGATGCGTGATGCTAAAATTCACTCATCAAGGAAGTGAACAAAAGGGTAAATAGAGTCCACAAACTTTTCAGGCGCCACAGGACCGACGAACTCTATCGTACCCTGTCGGAGGTCACGAACCATGCGGTATCTGTGGCCGATGAAGTTAGGCAGCAGAAGTGGCTAGACTGGTGCGCAGAGGTAAACAGCTTCACCTCCCTCAGGAGGATCTGGAGCTTTTTTAACAAGGTCACTGGGAAAACACGTACCAACAGAGTGGCTCACCCGGATCCTCCTGCGGAGGCACTCAAGATAGTCCAGGGGTTTGCGGACAGGGCAAAGTCAGACAACCTACTGGTTGTCACCAGACGTAGGCAGGAGGCCCTACTCCCCATCAGGCGCACAATCATTAATGCAGCCTGTAACATACCTTACAACACGGACGCCCCATTCTCCAAGGAAGACTTGAAGAAGGCGTTAGCCAAAACTAAAGACACGGCTCCAGGGACGGATCAGATAACATACAGCATGCTTAAAAACATGGGTACCCCAGCCAAAGAAGTATACCTCCTCCTTATTAACAAAACATACGTGGACAGGAGGAGACCACGGAACTGGAACCAGCAAAACGTCCAGCCTATCCCAAAACCTAAGGAGGAGGGCTCCTACAGGCCTATAGGCCTCATTAGCTGTACAGAAAAGGTTGCAGAGAGGATGGTTCTCAACCGATTGAAATGGAAGGTAGGCCACCTGCACCCCAGACTGTACGGCTTCACAGAGGGCATAGGTACCCATGAGTGCATAGCTGAAGTTATGCCTTGGTAGTCTTCCTGGAAATCTCCTGTCTTGGATCAGTCAATACACTCAAAACATAGAGGCAAGAGTAACCTTCCAAGGGGCCACCTCCCCCTTCCTTCCACTACAGAATGGGACACCCCAAGGAGGAATCCTAAGTCCATTCTTATTTAATATCCTGGTTGAGAACCTACTAGCATTGGAGCTACCTAGAGGCATTGAGTTATTCATCTATGCAGATGACATTTGTGTCATATGCCCTCACTTTGTACGGCAAAGGCCACTTGCCATGCAAAAAGCACTGGATACAATTAGCCGAAGGTGCAGAGAGCTAGGACTTAAAATTAACACTCAGAAAACAAAGGCCATGGCAATTAAACACATCTTTGACACCCCAAATCTAATCCTGGAAAATAGACCCATAGAATGGGTGAAAGACTTCACCTACCTAGGGGTTAACATAAACTTCAACTTGTCCCTGATCAACCTGGTTAAAAAGCTACGGCAAAAAGTCATGTCAAGATTCGCAGCCATGAAACGCATAACAACCCTGGGAAAGGGAGCTTCCCACCTTTTGCTCAGGAAGTTTCATGTTCAAGCTGTAGCCTCACAGGTCGAGTACGCTGCCCCTGTATTAATGGGTCTCTCTCCTGGACTGCTGGCTTCCCTGGAAGTCATCCAGAACAAGAGTATGAGGCTCATTGCAGGAGCACCTATGTGGACCAGACTACAGCTGCTGCGAGCTGAGACAAACCTTCTACCGTTAGCCAATAAAATAGATATACGCCTGTGTTCCATAGTTGTTAAAACATTAAAAAACGGAAGGGAATCTCCCTTAAAAAAGAAATTCAGGCCATCCTATCCCTTCATGAAGAGCTGGAGCCACCAAATTCATACGCAGGAAGCCTCCTCAATGCAATCAGGAGGATGGGAATGCAACGGGAAGCCATGGCTATTAAAAAAGACAATCCATGTGCTATACACGCCCCCCCAGCTCCATGGCTCCCTAAACCAATCAATACTAACTTTACAGTCCTTCCCACAGCCAAAGCCCTATGCTCCCCCCAACAAATATACCGTGCTGCCCAAAATTCTATAAATCAGACACTTGCTAATAATATCTATTTTACAGATGGGTCTGTGGATAGGAGCATTCCTGCAACAGCCGCAGCAGTATACTCTGAAAACTACACCAACAGTTGGAGGATTTCAGACCATGCTTCGACACTGCAGACCGAACTAGTAGCCATAAGCAAGGCACTAACTGACTCCCTGGTTAGAGCAGGAGACACTACGATCCATACTGACTCTAGGGGCGCAATCCAGGCCTTAACAAAGAGCAATATGCCGGAAAATGTTCTCCTGCCAACTACCATAAAAGTGGCTGCCCAGTTCCATGTCCAGAGAAACTGTAAGATCACCTTAAACTGGATCCCCAGTCATGTGGGCATGCAGGGTAATGAAGCTGCGGACAGATTGGCAAATAACGCACTGCGATGCACAACAATAAGTATCAATCTGGGTAAGTCAGTCATGCAATGAAAAAAGCTAATGACAAACCACTGTTTTTCACAGGTCAGGTCCAGCATCCGGCAGGCTGCCATAGGAGGGTCCATGATAGCGAGATGGTATGCAGAAGTGACAGAGATGAATCCCCACGACATTACCAAGGATACCAGCAGGGGTCTGGCAGTCATTATACATAGACTTCGGCTTGGCTATAGGTGCTGCTGGAGGTGATTGAAGAAGAAAACAGGCCCTGCCAGTACTGCAATGACTTGTCAGGGGACAAACCACTGGACCACTACCTTCTCGCCTGTCCAGACACCACAATTCTTCGACAATCTCCCCCCCCCCCCCAAGGTAAGACGCTAATTTAAGTATTATATAAAAAAAAGAAAAAAAAGCCATTTTGGCCTTAATTTCCTACCTCCAACTAAGACCAACCTTAAAATCCTTCCTTTGACCTCCCACTCCCACAGGACTTACTGCTATACTCCTACCTCTCCCAACTACCAAAACTCCAGGGACATTTTATGCCCTCCCCTCAAATCTCTCACTCATGCAACTATTGATTTCCTCCCCATGACCTCCTACTCACATGGGGCTCTCTACTATGCCACTTTCTCTCCTACTGATACTTCCAGGGATAGTTTGTGCCCCTCCATATTCTGCCTACCACTCAATCGACTACCACTTCCTTCCCATGACCTCCAACTCCCATGGGACTCACTACTATGCCACTTTTTCTCCTACTGAGACAACCTCCTGGGATAGTTTATGCCCCTCAATATTCTGCCTACTACTCAACGATCTGTCACCTCCTTCCCATGGCCTCCGACTCCCATGGGACTTACTACTATAACACTTTCCCTACTACTGACAAAATCTCTGGACACTAATTGGTGAGAGAGATGAGGACTTAACAGCAAGCCCCTTATTTTATGCTAATACAAGATGCTACAAACGGTGGCACTCCGACAACCTGCCTTCCGACAGCACATACAGGTTGAATTATATAAGAAAAATTGACTAGGTCTCTGCCTGCAGGACCTCTCTCTCAGGACAAGCTCTAGGGGCAGAGCAGCCTGAAAACCCGTGGGAGTGTGGCATATTGCCAAAGGGCCCCACCTAAAGAACAACTCTAGGCTGCTGTTCGGGAATTAACAGACTGCTCGGGGTTGACATCTGTAGACTAGCACCTAAATTAAATAAACTACCCCCTAAACCTGTATACTGATCCTCAAATAAATATCCCTTACCTTAAACTCTTAAATAAATATCCCTTACCTTAAACCCTTAAATAAATATCCCTTACCTTAAACCCTTAAATAAATACTCCTTACCTTATCTAAACCCAACTGACGGGCTGCCAACGCAAGAGCCCGTGTCTAGCAAGAAGGACTGGGCACTCTAACAAGCAAGCAAACAAGCAATGTTTAGATTCCATGTCATGACACAGTTACTGGAACAGTCTCGTGTTGAGGCAAAGTTTTTAACATAGTTCACGACCTTGACAATACCAGTGAAAATTGTGAGAATCTCAGAAGGAAGAGATTTAGAAGCCAGAGCCTCCCAATAAATGAAGCAGTGCACACCAACTGCATTTGGTGCTCTGAATTTTACTTTTGCTTGGAAACCCGACCTCAACCCAAGCATGGCTGGTGCTCCATCAGTTGTGATTCCAACAAGATTATTCCAACTTAAACCATGCTTGTCAAAAAACGATGACACAGCATTCATCACATCAGTGGCCGTACTTGATGTTTCAAGATTTTGACAGCAAAAAAATTCCTCCTTGATTATGTCTTTGAACAGGTATCGGCAGTATACCAACAGCTGGCACGCCATTGCTACATCAACGGATTCACTAAAGAAACAGGGCTATATATGCATAACTGTGCAATAAAAAAAATACGTTTAGACTGTAAGGACATCGCTCCCTCCGTCGTCCAGCATTCTCATCGAATTCTCCATTTCATTTAAATCCTCTTTTCGCCACACTGTGGCTCACTGTATATAGTTACTCCGCTCCCTCAGAGCTACAATTTTGTGTATTTATCATTTCGCTACCTATTTCTATTGACTTGTATTTCAAGCATTTGTATGTGTGAAAAAACACACATATTGTGGTGGTTAGTTCAAGCCAGATTGGCGCCTGCGCGCATGCTATTTTTCCGTCTGCACCTTGTATTATATTCTCGCACATGTCTGAATAAACCATCAGTTGTTGTTGGTGATAGCTCGTCTCACCGTCCTTACAACTGGTGACCCCGGAGTTGAAGTAGCATCAGCGGTTTTGGCTTTGCCATTAACAGACTTATTACGGCCGTGCTACCTTCTTTTACTACGTTACCTTAGGCGTGAGCTTCGGCCTTTGGTGCTCCCACACCTCGGTGCATTTGTAAGGGAGTAGGATGAGCTTAACCGACATATCAACTTCCCACCTCCTCGCCGACTCGTCAACTGACCACAATGGCGGATTCAACCCGCCCATCACGCCCAACGGCCTCGCCTCCACGGCCAAAGTCAAACGGCCGCCGTTTTCTCAACACAACACCGCTTCCTGGTTCCTGAGAGCGGACGTACTCTTCCGAGTCGCTAGGCTCAGTGACTACTGCGCCAAGGCCGACATCGTTCTCACCTCCATCCCAGAGGAGGTATTCACCAAGATTTCCCCATGGCTCGACGCCCGGGCTGGCCAAGTTTCCTACGGCGACCTGAGAACGAAACTCATCGGTATCTACTCACACTCCGTTTCAGCAAGGGCACAGAAAGTCCTGGACCTCGCCGGCAAACCCATGGGTGACACCTCTCCTGTTGAGGCATGAGACGAGTTGACTGGCCTGCTAATGCTTCTCGAGACCAACAGCAACGGCCGACGGCACGAGATTAGCCTATCTCGCAAGATTTTCCTTCGACACCTGCCGCAGGACGCAAGGGCCCAATTGACGGACGCCGACACTCTTCCGATGAACGAACTCCTGTTGAAGGCTCAGAAGCTCCACGAGGCCTCCAAAGCATCTCGCCTCGGGGCATCATCAGTATCATTTTCGTTCTCCTCCTTCAGCTGCTCTTCCATAGACTCTTCAGCAACGCCTCCTGATGACGACGACGAGATCAACGCTCTGGCAAGGAGGAAACCACCACAACCGACACGTCCGAACCCTAGGCCTAATCCAGCATGGTGCTTCTACCACCAGCAGCTCGGCAGCGACGCCAAGAAATGTAGGGCACCATGCAATTTCCCTAGAAGATGACGGCAGTAGAAACCACCTACCACCATCGCAGCTGCAGGAAACCAAAGCAAGAATGGTTTCTATATCCTCGACACCGTCTCCAACCATAGACTCATGGTCGACACCGGCGCTATGCACGGGATCTACCACCACATCACGACGACGGGACCTCCTACACACGCCAAATTCCGCCGCCTCCCGCCCCAGAAGCTGAGGGACGCCAAACGCGCCTTTGAGGACATGGCACGCATGGGTATCTCTAAGAAAGCATCGGGCCCCTGGGTATCTCCACTACACATGGTAAAGAAGCCTGACGGGACCTGGAGACCTTGCGGCGACTACAGGCGCCTCAACCTCATCACAACGCCCGACCACTACCCTCTGCCCAACATGCAAGACTTGACGAATGCGTTGCATGGCGCGAAATACTTCACCAAGATGGACCTTCTCAAGTCTTACTTCCAGGTCCCCGTATTTCCAGAGGACATTCCGAAAACTGACATTGTGACACCGTTCGGATCCTACACCTTCGCATACTCAACCTTCGGTCTACGCAATGCGGGGGCGACCTTCCAACGCCTAATGGATAGCATCCTGGGAGACCTACCATTCTGCGTCTGCTACGTCGACGACATCCTGATATTCTCAAGGACCAAGGAAGAACACCGGAGGCACGTCCGGGCTGTCCTCAAACGCCTGCAGAAGAATGGCCTAGTTGTACATTTTCGACAAATGCACATTCGGCGCTAAAGGAGTGGACTTTCTCGGTCATCGCATGTCCTCGAGTGGGGTAAAACCCATGACAACCAAGGTGGAATCAATCAGAACGTTCCCGACACCTACGACCACCCGCCAACTTCAGGAGTTCCTGGGGATGGTCAATTACTACAGGCGCTTCATCCCCAACATCGCATAGACCCTGACACCCCTCGACGACGTCCTGAAGGGAAAGGCAAAGAAACTTGAGTGGGGTTCCCCACAACAACACGCATTCACCCGGACAAAGGACGCCCTCGCAAATGCTGCCACCCCGGCTTATTTCGACGACAACACCCCTCTACGACTGACGATTGACGCCAGCAACGTCACCTGTGGGGCTGTGCTGGAACAGCTCGTCGATGGTTCTCCTCGACCATTGGCACTCTTCAGCAGAAAACTGAAACCCGCCGATACAAGATACAGCACCTTCGATAGGGTGCTCCTCGCCGTCTACCTCGCCGTCCGCCACTTCAGGCATATCCTGGAGGGCACACCCTTCACCATCGCAACGGACCATCAACCCTTCGTACACGCCTTCACAAAATTGACAGACGCATGGTCCTCCTGACAACAACGTCATCTCGCAGCAATCGCCGAATTTGGGTGCACCATAAGCTACGTTCCCGGAAAGAAAAACCCAGTCGCAGACACCCTTTCAATGATTGAAATCGATGCAATCCACCTGGGAATTGACTACGCCAACCTCGCATCCGAGCAGCGCACCGACCTAGAGGCACAGGATCACCTGACGGGGCCATCTGCGCTCAAGATAACTGCAATTCCCCTCGGGCCAGCAGGAGTAACTATCCTCTGCCACACCAGCACCGGCCGCCCACGTCCCTGGATTCCGGCTTCCTGCAGAAGAAAAATATTCGACATCATCCATGGACTTTCACACCCCTCGGGATGCACCACTGCTCGCCTCCTGTCTAAAAAATTCATCTGGCCAGGGATCAAAAAGGACGCCCGGGAATGGGCGAAGACATGCATCAATTGCCAGACAAGCAAGATAAGCCGTCACACCGAATCGGGGATAGGTGATTTTCCCCAACTGAAAAGACGTTTCGGTCACATCCACATCGACGTCGAGGGACCTTTGCCGCCTTCGGGATCTGCTCGCTACCTGCTGACAATCATTGATCGCTCCACGAGGTGGTTGGAAGCATCATCGATGACCGAAGCTACAACCCAAGCATGCGCCGAAGCCCTTTTGTCAAGATGGGTGAGCAGATTTGGCGTTCCTGACGACATCACGGCAGACAGAGGCCTCGCTTTCCTGTCAGAGATATGGCTCACTCTGGCAAACCTGATGGAAACGACACTCCACAGCACCACGGCATACAACCCCACAGCAAACGGCATGGTCGAACGAACTCATCGCGCCCTCAAGGTGTCCCTGATGGCAAGCTGCACCGACGGGGACTGGAAATCACGACTTCCTTGGGTACTTCTCGGCCTTCACACCGCCCCTTGCGCAGATGGCAAGCGATCACCCGCTGAAAAGGTTTACGGAGAGCCACTCGCAGTTCCCGGCGAATTCTTTCCCACATCAACCGACGACACGCATCTGGATCATCTTGGGGACATCGCCAGAAAGTTCAGGCCATGTCTTAAAACTTACCAGGACAGAACTAAGCATTTCAAGCCGAGGAACCTGAACGACTGCAGGTATGTTTTCGTCCGTGTCGACGTTCATCGACAGCCGCTAACCAGACCCTATCGAGGCCCCTACCTAGTTATCAGAAAACGACAAAAGCCTTCTTTCTCGACGTGCATGGCCAAGAAGATTGGGTCTCAATAGACAGCGTGAAACCGCCGTTTCTCGAAGGAAGCGACACTGCCTCCGCGGGACCTGGCAGATCCAGAGTGCCACCTCAAAACAAGGCGCCCAATGAGAAGAAAAGCAACAAACGACGACGAGAGGTAGCGATCCATACGCCGACCGCCGACGCACCCCTCCGTTCAAGAACAAGAGGAACCCTCTGACGCCCGAAACAATACGAAGACTAGTCTCATAAGCCCTCTACGCCGCCTGATGTCTTGGGGGGGGGGAGTACTTGTAAGGACATCGCTCCCTCCGTCGTCCAGCATTCTCATCGAATTCTCTATTTCTTTTAAATCCTCTTTTTGCCACACTGTGGCTCACTGTATATATTTATTCCGCTCCCTCAGAGCTACAATTTTATGTATTTATCATTTCGCTACCTATTTCTATTGACTTGTATTTCAAGAATTTGTACGTGTGAAAAAACACACATTGTGGCGGTTAGTTCAAGCCAGATTGGCGCCTGCGCGCATGCTACTTTTCCGTCCGCACCTTGTATTATATTCTCGCACATGTTTGAATAAACCGTCAGTTGTTATTGGTGATAGTTCGTCTTACTGTCCTTACTAGATCTAACTCAAGATTTCACTAAAAGTTTCATAACCGGATGTCTTTCAAGCTAAATATTATCACCTTTTGTTAGCTATATTAGAAAGAAAATAACTAAAAATACACAAAGCCTTTCAGTAGACATGGATTTTAACTCCTTCAAATCTAGAAAACAATGTGTTTAAACTCGTCTAATGTTAGCCTAAATACAATTAAAAGTATGTCCCCAGTAATGAACAGGTTAATGAAGTGGCTCTGACATATTTACAAATTGCCATTGCTTCATCTCAAAGATACCTCTATTCTGCATATATTTAATCATAGTTGGGCTTAAAAAAATGATCAAAAAGCAAAATATATCTCACGATTCCAGTAAAAAAGCGGCGAAAGTCTGACAGTGATGCAGGCGTACCTACTGTACAGCCGTAAGCGACTTATTGTCCTGTCTGGTTCGTGTTTGTTAAATTTGTTTATGAAAAAAACGTTTGGCTGCTCATGATTGCGTTCAGATACCAGCAATGGCTGCGACTTCGGTCCGTTAAACTGATTAGTGATTTTCATTTATATATGCATCTTTCCTATATAGTAGCTGCAATAGCTGTATTACTATAAGTAGCAATATGAATTCATTATTGCACTTAATATTGCCATAATAAAATAAAGATTATTTATTCATTTGCTCTCTCCCATTCATATATCACGTATATTCATGACACTCGTCATTTAAGGAAGCAATAAGTCTTCCTGTCATCTCGCCGGCCACTCATGACCATCCCAAGGGCCAAATTTGTCATATGGACCGTGAGTTTGACACCGCTGATACGGTTAGGTAATGTAGAGCAATTCTGACATTTAAATATTCAGTTTTGAGGATTGTGAACAGTAGTAGGAATTTTATTCTGAGCCGCATGTCTCCTAATTCCAGTATAATAAATTTAAAAATAAGTAGAATCTCTTATGGACCCCTCGAAATTCTTCCATGGACCCCTGGTTGGGAACCACTGCCTTAGAATATTTTCTTGTCTTACTTTCTTCTTGTAGGATGTTTCCATATAATGCATTTTGAAAGTTATTTGTATTCCCGCCATAATCTATTAAAGGCGGGAGATATTGAATCTGGGGCAGTCTCGCTGGAGCAACGTGGCCTCAACATTGTTATTGCATTGCTGCTCACCATGTATTGAATTGTGAATACATAACTATTGCACATTGCTCGTGTTTGAGTATACCCAACCTGCATACATGGCACAGTGAGTAGGATTGCAGTGAAGCCTTCAAGATGTCGGGTGCAAGATACTCAACAACACCAAGAAGAGGGACCCTTCGACGGGCTGCACGTGGCCGCATCAATGATGGGAATGAGGACCTTCTGAATGCAATGGCAAACCTTTTCTTGCAGCAGCGACAGAGCAGTGGTGTCCCCTCAGGTATGAGGGCAATTATGCCCGACAAATGTTCGTACGAAATGTCACAAGGAGCATTTAGGAAGTGGCGTAGGTCAATGACAGATTGGTTCCAAATTGGCCGGGTTGCAACTGAAGATGCTGTGCTGAGCATTCGTTTGAACTGCGATGATCAGTTGCAAAGGGCATTGGACGCCTGTTATACAGCCGATGAATGGAAAGGCCTTTCTCTACATCAGGCATTGGATGCTGTCCAAGAAGTGACTCAAAAGTCTGTAAATCGTGCAATTCTGTGGGATAAATTTTTTAGTGCACAGCAAGGGCCTATGGAACCCGCGAAGACATATGTACATCGGTGTCAGGAATTGGCTTTAGATTGTGTTTTCCGCTGCCCTCAGTGCCAAAATGACATGAGTGACTATATGCTGACTCCCAGGTTAGCCAGTGGTTTAAATAACTGTAGACTGAAACAAGAAATACTCCAGGACTACGAGAAATATAACAGTGTCGCCAAAATTTTACAGAAGTGTGAAATATATGAGGCAGCTGAAAGGGACAGTGGGGCAAACAATTTTAACAAGAAACTCATTACCGCCAAGGTGGGGAAGGAATTGCTGCCCTATAATAGTAATGAAACAGAACATAGTGATGTTGCCGCAGTAAAATCGAACTTTCGTCGACAGAAGGATAGTAAGCTGCTCATGTCAGGTAAGAGATGTGATAATTGTGGGCGCATTCATGAGAAAAATAAATCTAGCTGCTATGCAAATGAAGTGTTTTGCCACAACTGTGGTGTAAAGGGTCTTTTAGCTAGATATTGCAGAAAAAAACGGGTGAATAACAAGGCAGCAGGCATTGAAGTCGACCATGATGACGACACTATGTCAGTGACGGCATGCACATTACTGCAACATTGTGGGGTCCAGCAGGTGACAGCATTGTCGGGAAAACTACCGTATGTACTCGTAAAAATTGAACATAAAATGAGACGTGATGTACCAATGTATGAGGCATTTATTGATGCCATTGCCGATACTGGGGCTGAAGTTTGTATTATGGGGGAAAAGGTTTTGCGTCAATTAGGACTGAACGTGAAACAGTTGCATCGTTCGAACGCCAGGGTCAATCATGCAGCCGAAAAACCAATGAGAGTACTGGGTAGTGTGCGTTGTACAATAACATTATGTAGAAATATTGCTCTAAATATAAAGGTGTTAGTAGTGTGCGGTGTCTCTAGGCTATACCTATCTATAGATGTATGTAAGTGTTTAGGATTAGTGGATGCGAACTTTCCCCATCATGTTAAGGTAGACGGGATATCAGTAAATAATATTGGTAGGGAACGGCCAAATAGTGTGGATGCCAATGACGTCACCAGTGATGTGAGCAACAACCATGACGTCATAGAGTTGCCGTTCTCCTCTCAGGAGGCCAACGTACCTAAGCTCAAAAGGTGGATTTTGGAGCGTTTCTCTGGTACGGTATTCAATACTAAACGGAATCCTTTACCGGTAATGAAGGGAAAGCCACACCATATCCACCTTCTCCCTGATGCAGTCCCATACGCATGCCATACGCCAATTCCAATTCCCAAACATTGGGAGCAAGAGGTAAAAAAACAGCTGGACGACGATGTAAAACTGGGAATAATCCGCCCCGTTCCTACAGGAACTGCAACCGATTGGTGTGCGCGAATGGTGGTAGTGGCTAAAAGGAATGGAAACCCAAGAAGAACAGTGGATTACCAAAGGCTGAACAAATTTTGCAAAAGAGAAACTCATCACACTTTTGCCCCGTTCGACATGGCATCCAGTGTACCTGTACGTTCATACAAAACTGTAATAGATGCCTATTCTGGTTTCCACCAAGTGGAATTAGATGAAGAAAGTCGGCACCTGACTACCTTCATATCCCCATGGGGTAGGTACCAGTATTGTAGGACCCCAATGGGACATGTCTCTGCCTCGGATGCATACTCAAAGCGCTTTGATGATGTAATAGCGGACATCCCGAGAATATCTAAATGTGTCGATGATGTTCTCCTTTATGATGATACTGTGGAAGGAGCGTTCTATCATACGATAAGTTTTTTACAAGTATGTGAAGAGAACGGAGTTACCCTCAATCCTGAAAAATTTCAATTTTGCCAACGCGAGGTAGACTTTGTGGGCTATGAATTAGCTTGGGACAATTTCAAGCCTGGTGAGGAAAAGTTGTCTGCAATCAAGACCTCCTAAAAAAGTCTACTTGTCGAAAGGTATACTGGGATAAAATGTTACAGGATGCGTTCGAAAAGACTAAAGAAATTTTATGCAGTTTGATTGGGGATGGATTGGCATACTATGATAAATCCAGGCGAACTGCAGTAATCACTGACTGGTCGCGTGATGGGATGGGATTTCTGGTGTTACAACAACATTGCAGTTGCGAAGAGGATAAAGTCCCATTTTGTTGCAAAGGGGGGTGGAAGCTTGCCCTTTGTGGAAGCAGACATTTAACCTCGGCAGAAGTTAATTATGCAGTTGTTGAAGGAGAGGCTTCCGCCGTGGTATGGTGCTTTCAGAAAGCTAGATTATTCTTACTGGGGTGTCCCAATATTATCCTTGTTACTGACCACCGTCCGCTAGTCAAAGTGTTTGGGGACAGAGAATTGAAAGACATTGCAAATCCTCATTTGCTTCGATTAAAGGAAAAAACATTACAATACAGTTTCACAGTAAAATACATCCCTGGGAAGAAAAACTCAGCAGCCGATACTCTTTCGAGATATCCAGTAATCAGAAGCCCAATAAATGCGAGTGACCGTGAGATGGGGGAGGAAGTTGAGATTTCATGCGTTGCAGCACTGATGACGTCGCTGAGTGATGACGTCATAACCCTCGAATGGAATTCTGTTAAAAGGGCTGCTGAAAGCGATGTGGAATATCAGCTGCTAAAGAGTATGGTAGCCGCAGGTTCTTGGCCGGTATCAAGAAATCTAGTCGACTCCAGCATAAAGCCGTATTTTAATGTACGGGATCAACTTGGCATCGTGGACGAACTGGTGGTGTATTCATACGATGACGGGCACATACGTCTGGCAATACCTGTGTCACTACGAGACCAAGTTGTCTCTAACCTACACTCAGGCCACCAAAGTTCTGATTCAATGATTCGTAGGGCACGACAGGCTGTGTATTGGCCTGGGATGGAGGGTCAACTGAAACTCAAGAGGATGCAGTGCAGAACATGTGACGTCATCGCTCCGTCCCAACAAAGGGAACCGCTATTGCCTACCCCACCCCCTGAATATCCTTTTCAACAAACGGTCACGGATATGTTTCAAATGTGTGGAAAACAATATCTGGTATATGCAGATAGGCTTAATGGTTGGCTGGAAATTGCCTTCTTTCCAAATGGTGCCACTTCTGCTAATTTGATTCCCCTCTTCTGACGATACTTCATGCAGTGGGGCGCCCCGGAAGAAATCTCCCTCGATGGTGGCACCTATTTGGTAAGCACTGACATGGCTAGCTTCCTACAGAAATGGGGGGTTAGGATGAGAATATCCTCAGCCCATTACCCCCAATCCAACGGGAGGGCAGAGGCAGCAGTACGTACAGCAAAGAGAACCATTCTAGATAACACAAGAAGTGACGGAAGCCTCGACACAGATAGTTTTGCAAGAGCCATTTTGCAATATAGAAATACGCCCCTAAGAGACATCGATGAATCGCCGGCACAGTTAGCCATGGGACGACAACTCAGGGTTTCAGTCCCTATGATTAAAAGCTATCATAAGATAACAGAACAGTGGGCAGACATTATGATAGACAGAGAGGAGAAGATGGGTAAACACCTGAGAAATGTCAAGTTCCGTCATGATTCTAGTGCAAAGAGACTCCGCCCCTTGCAAGCGGGTACCACAGTAGCAGTGCAAAATGTTGTCTCTAAGGCCTGGGATCGTATTGCAAAAGTCGTTGAAATGAAAGGAGACCGCCAATATGTCATAAAACTAGATGCTATTGGAAGAATATCAACGAGAAACAGAAAACATCTTCGGGAAATAAGAGTGCAGGATTTCCCCCCACCTACTCGTTCACTTTCCCCCGCTGACTCGTGTGCCGACCCCTAACCCAGAAGAGGGACCAGGAAAATAAATCCTCCGAGTTGGCATGAAGACTATATTTTATGATTTTTCAATTATGTACAATTTGATTTCTCTTTAATTATGCACAATTTGATATTTTTTTTTGTACTGAATATGTGACCAGTTTGTAATAATTTGATAATTTCATGCAACTAAATGTCGTCTTACCTTGCAATGAGCACGTAATCGCGCTCCACTTGTATGATTTGTGTTATCTTTTATATAACACCATTTTGTCATCAGTATGCCTTATACTTCTCTAGCTTTATGATTACAAGATAAACCCTCAATTTCATGAAAAATGTAATACATTTATTTTAGAGAGGGGATGTAGGATGTTTCCATATAATTCATTTTGAAAGTTATTTGTATTCCCGCCATAATCTATTAAAGGCGGGAGATATTGAATCTGGGGCAGTCTCGCTGGAGCAAGCGTGGCCTCAACATTGTTATTGCATTGCTGCTCACCATGTATTGAATTGTGAATACATAACTATTGCACATTGCTCGTGTTTGAGTATACCCAACCTGCATACACTTCTCTAAAAGCCGAATACCTTCTTCTCATAAAAAAACCTTTTCTTAAATGCTTTCCAATGGAATATAGCATTACTAGAGCAGAGATATACTGTAAAAACATCATGGCATTTAAATTTCATTAGAGAACTGTCCGGTTGAAGCTTTGGTTTATCGTCCCTTCACCAATTATGATAGGAAAGACAAGATATATATGCAAATGTTTACTTTATTGGTGTGCTTCTTCCTCAAGGATTTCCTATGAGGATTTTAAACAAAAAGTTATGAAATTCTTTTGAATTGACATTTAGATTTTATATTCCGAAAGAGATTATAAATAAAATGTATAAATTTTACAAAATTTTTATATCAAAGTAAAAGTTCAAATACTGAGAAAAAGGGAAGCCGTGAGGTGTGTCGTACCCAAATTTTCGCTATACCATTTAGTATTCATATATGAAAAAAATGTACTCATAGATTTGGTAGTCATGAAAATATCTCTTGGTTTGTCACTATTGATTTCATTCCTTATATTGATTTTTGGGATATCACAATATATTATCGATAAAAATCTGTTCGTCGTTTGCAGTTGTTGAAGTCTAGACAAACGAAAAAGTTCAAAACTGGAAAAGTTTACTAACTTTCTGTCTTTGAGTTTGCTTGTCTCTGTCTATCTCTCTCAATATACCTTCATCAACTCTCACATAATCTTTGTTGACTAACATATTTAGAAACAAAGGAATGATATTACACACTCATAAATGTGTATGCATAAATATATATACTGTACTGTACTGTACAGTATATATATATATATATATATATATTATATATATATATATATATATATATTTACATATATATATAAATATATATATATATATATATATATGTATATATATATATATATATGTATATATATATATATATATAAATACTGTATATACATATATATATATATATATATATAAATACTGTATATACATATATCTATATATATATATATATATATACATATATATATATATATATGTGTGTGTGTGTGTATATATCTATACAAATACAGTATATATATAAATATATATATATATATATATATATAAATATATATATATATAATGTCCTAACCTATGTATGAACAATATGTAAAAGTATTTGTGCTATACAGTGAAATTAATGGCCTTTTTAAGAGTACTATGGCTGTCACAAATATATATATATATATTTATATATATATATAAATATATATATATATATATATATACATATAATATATATATATATATATATATATACAGATAATAGATAGATTATATATATATATATATATATATACATACATATGTATATACATGTATATATATATACATATATATATATATATATATATACATATATATATATATATATATATACATATGTATGTACATATATACATATATATATAAATTATATATATATATATATATATGTATATATATATATATATATATAAATATATATATATATATATATATATGTGTGTGTGTGTGTGTGTGTTTGTGTGTGTGTGTGTCCTAACCCCTGCATGAAAAATATGTAGAAGTATTTGTCCTATACAGTGAGATTAATGACCTTTTTAAGAGTACTATGACTGTCACAAATTGTAGTACGCGATCACTGAACTCTGTTATAGGTCACATGTGTAAAGTCTGATTTTTGACTTGTTAAAAGCCTCTTGGTGAAAGCATATTTCTATCACAGTGAACAATTCCACAAAACCTAACAATTCAACATATTGACAGAGCAACATTGCATTATTTGCTGAAGGATTAGCAGTACCTCTCGAGCAATCATAAGTACTAGGTACTCATCTGAGAGTATCAGGCTGTGTAAAGTATATCCACAAACCTTTTTGTAATAAAGTAAAAAAACACATGTTCCGATGTCTCATTATCCATCGACATGGGCCATATTTGGTGTCAGGTGTAAAAATATGCTGTGAGAACATAGCAGAGACGGCTGCTGCAGGAGCTGAAAACGAAGGAGCAGTTGGTTATAGTGATGTCGATCAAGAACATAGATGAGAACAACGAAGGCAGGGTTTAGAAAATAGGTTAGATAACCTAGCCAGAGTGAAGATACTGACAACATCATAGTTTGAAAAATGCCAGAACTCTAAGCAAGTGTTAGGCCTTTTGATGATCAACGGCCTAATGAAGGGTTTCAATCGATCGAAGTGTTTTTGAGAGACTTTGATGTAGCCACATATGGGTAGTCAGAAAGAGAAAAAGCAATTCAAGTAATTATGTTTTTGAAAGATGCTCTAGCAATGGAGGTGATGTGTTGGCCACAAGACAATTTAAGAAGTTATACTGGAATAAAACAATGTTTAATTGAGAAATGCTCTTTACCCGATGCTAGAAAAGGGGATATGAAAGAAAATTACAAACCCAAAATTCGAGGGGGGGAGACAGTTCTCAGTTTTGCAACTTGTATTTTTCGAAATTGTGCCAATCTCCCAGAAGGTGATAAAAAAGCAATTGCCCGTAAGCATATTCGCAGAATAGTAAACCCGTATTTATGTGGTTATTTGTTCAGTGACAATCAGTCGTTGGCAGACGTAGTGATGGCAATACAAAACATTCTTGACAGTTTGTGAGTGAATAACTGCCCCCATTATGAAAAGGTGACAGCCATGAGAGGCAATGACCAACATCCATACCGGAGAGGGGGAGAACGAAGTCAGCAGATGAGAAGAGTCTTCAGATGCGGGCAGTGTCGGGGAGAAGGGGAACAACGAGTGGAGTGCTCCACCCAAGGATTCTCCTGCTGTTACACTTGTCAGGCCTACAGTCAACTATCTCGAGAGTGCCTGGCAAAAAATGTCGAAGGTGGGTGGCTGTGGCACATGCAGACCACCCCACACCCAACATCCAAGGAAAAGGAAACAGGAATGGGAAGACGAGGGAGACCGATGACCCCCGCATGACAGCAGAAGAAGCAGCCGAGGCAGCGGTGAGAGGGACTACGAAGGACTCGATGGAGCAGGCACTGGGACCTCTCTTGGTACCCCCGACCTCACCCCCGTACCATTAGGGATAGAAGAAGGGGACAGCAGCATTGCAAGCGAGGTCGTTGGCCCGTGCCCCACATATCCTACTGGGCGGCTCAGAATGTTAGCAGTCAGGATTGACCTACTGGATAAGTCCATTTGAGCGTTGATCGACACATGAGCCAGCGTTTCGTTTATTGTAAAAGGAATCTCCTCAAACCTACTACAGTCAGCGGCATTGATCATTCTCGACACGTCAAGAGGAAATAAATTACATGCACGACATACAACGATTGTCATCTTTAAGGTGGGATCTGAGAAGTTTACACAAGATTTTTTGTCTTGCTCACTTTGGGAATTCCAGGAGTCGAGACTATACTTGGTTTGGATTCTATAATGACTAATGAAATATACATTTGCTGGGAAAAAGATAAAATAACAGTAAAAGCAGGAGGGGTATTTTGCCGATAGAAAGTCATGAGAGAGTAAGTGCTTGTGCGGGAAAGGAAAGACAATTAAGTAAGTTAACAGCTGTACCTGAAAGAGGAGAATTATTGCCTCCCCAGACACTTATGAGCATATCAGTGATCTCTGGTCAGCCTCTCCCGGAGGGAACCAAGGTTATAGTTTAACCCCATGACAAATGGGCACATGTAGTCTTAAAGGGCTTGTCAGAAATAAAAGAGAACAGAGCTGATATAATGATAATTAATTTGTCAAATAAAAGAGTTGTGTTAGGAAGTGATTTTGCGTGTGAATTAGAGTTATGTGAAATTGCTGATAATGGGATCTTGGGAGTTACAACTCCAGCTCGCACAGACGAACGCACTCAGAACTGGATTATGCAAGCTCAAAAATTATGTCCGCCAGAATATCAACTTGTAGTTTGTAATATTGTTAATAATTATTCCAATGTAATTACAATTGGAGACGAGCCACCCGAGAGGATTGTTCGATTTCCCTTCAGCATTGAAACTGGGCAGGCGGAGCCGATCAGGTCAGGGCCTTATAAGGTACCCATTCATTTCCAGGGAGAGATAGAAAGGGAAATTAGTAAATTAAGGGAACAATGGATTATCGAGGAGAGCGAATCACCCCTGGGCTTCTCCAATTGTAGCTGTTAGGAAAAAGGATGGCTCGGTAAGATTGTGTTGATTATAGGAAGTTGAATGCAGTCACTAAGGATAATGCATTTCCATTGCCCTCAATCGAAGAATTACTTGTGAGGGTACGGGATAGTAGATAATTTACAACTATCGATTTAAAATCTGGATACTATCAAATACCCATTCAGGAAGACAGTAAATATAAAACGGCCTTTATAGCTAACGATCAACTATTTCAGTTTGATTTTCTTACTTTCGGTGTTAAAAATGCTCCAAGTAATTTTTCTTGGCAGTTTTGTCTACCTTAATTGGCCATGATGTTCTTGTTTATTTAGACGTTATCACGATTATAGGGAATATTGCCGAAAAACATAATAATAATATTCGTAAAGTTTCAGAAGCATTGCGACGTAATGGCATGAAAATAAATTTGTCAAAGTGCAAATTTTTCTCTAAACAGGTCAAATTTCTAGGTCATATAAAAACCCCAGAAGGTATCCAACCCTACCCCAGTAAAGTAGAAGCTATTAGAGATTTCCCCAAGCCACGCACCCCTAAGAAAGTAGCTGGGTTACTTGGGCTTGCTGGGTATTACCATAAATTCATAAGAGGTTTTGGAGAGATAGCGAGACCCTAAGATGCTTTAAAGGAACAAAAAGTAATAAATTGGGGAGTGGAAGAAGAAAATACTTTAATCACTTGAAAGCTGCCTTAACTAGCAATTTCTTACTCACATATCCTAGATTTGATCGCCCGTTTTTAGTGACAACAGATGCGAGTAGCGTGGCTAATTGTGGCATAATTTTTCAACGAGATGATAAAGGTAGTGAGCGACCCATTTGCTTCACTTACAGGGCAATAAAAGGGGCAGAAAAGATTTATAGTACATTCGATCGAGAGGCCTTGGCTATTCTTTGGGTTCTAGAGAGGTATCAGTTCTTTTTATTTGGCCAGCTGATTGAGTTGCAAAGGGATCATCCTTACTTGATTTATTTTACAAAGGTGACTTCATGTCTAGACAAGCAAGATGGATTGAAAGATTGTTAGAGTTTAACATAAAGGGGTTTGACCACATAGGAAGTAAAGCTAACAAGGTAGCTGATGCCCTCTCTAGAGGTGCAGTAATAGGAGTAACAACTCAGGCACAAAAGAGGAATGAAGAACGAAACCAAAATATTGAAGGCCCCACTCAAAATAGAAAACGGGATGTGAATTCATGCGAGGAGCTATCAGAAAATGAAATCCGCGAGCAGAGAGAGAGAGAGAGAGAGAGAGAGAGAGAGAGAGAGAGAGAGAGAGAGAGAGTTAGAGATATCTGAGAGAGAGAGAGAGAGAGAGAGAGAGAGAGAGAGAGAGAGAGATGAAAATAGTGAACGTGAATGAATGTGGGTGGCCGAGGACATGACCAGGGCTGTCCAGAATGAGTGCCCTGTTAATGCAGGTGTGATTGACTTGAGAGGATGGGACATAAAGGAAGTCCGAGAGGAACAGAAAAAAAAGGAATGGAAGGAAAGAGTGTGAGCAGTGATTAAAGGGGAATCGGAGAGTTATCCATCATTTCTGAGCGTGACTCATGAGAATTTTTTTTTTATAGAGAATGATATCTTAAATTGTGCTTACGAGAAGAGGGGAGGGGAGTTTTGTGCTCAGGTAGTTCTTCCTCCCTCTTTAATTAATCGAGCCATCCACATTGTACATGCAAGACCATTTGCAGTACATTTAGGGATTGATAAAACATTAAGGAGAGCACGAGGATCCTTCTTTTGATTAGGAATGAAAAAATCTATAGAAAATTATATAAAATGCTATGCTTGTAACTGTTTCAAAGAACATATAAACTCTGTACCGGAAGCCAGAAAGTGGCCTGTGACTCCTCTTAAATTTCATAGGGTGCATATGGATGTGGTAGGACCATTTCTTACTGGTATAACACAACATAAGTATGTATGTGTATTTGTGGATGCATTTACTCATTACACTCATACTTATGCAATGTTGGATAAATCAGCAAATTCATTAGCCCAGGCTCTGTGCTCTTTCATTACTAGGTTTGTTGCCCGAAAGTTTTGATGATAAGTGATAATGGTCTCGAGTTTATTAATAAGGTGGTGAAATCGGTCATGGACTTGATGAGAATTGAACACTTTTCAGTTACCACATATAGACCTTCAGCTAATGGCTTATTGGAATCGCATAATAGGGAAGTGGTGTGAATTTTACTTTACTTAGTGGGTGATGATCCCCTTCATTGGCACGCCATGCTTCTTATGGCTGAGCTAGCTTTCAACATTGCATATAATGCCTTGTTCAGGACACGCCTTTCTTTTTAGTGTAGGGGCAGGATCCTGTGGTACTATTTACGGTCCTGATTAATTCACAACAGGTGCCAAATTATTCAACTGAGCAATACCGTGTCTATTTGCTAAATCTTTTAAGCAGAGTAATGAGCACCACTGAACGGTTTTTGTAAAGAGCTAATGAAAAACCACACCGGTAAAAGTATTTTTGGGCGATCGTGTGTATTTGAAACGATTACAACCTAGGAAACACAAACTAGAGCCAATGTATTTGGGTCCGTACCGAGTAAAGATGGTTAAATCTAACACAGTAGTGATATAAAACATTATTAAGGGTGCAGTGTATGAACATCATCAGGCACACATGCATATGGTGCTGGAAGAGGTAGTTTTCAAAAGTGTCAATCAAAGTGTACCTCCTTATCCCTGCATACGCAACATTCCTTGAGTTGATGAATATGAATTTTTATTTTTGCTGATGTTGTTTAAACAGACCTCATTTCTTCTTTTGACGTGTTCTAAATAAACTTGATGATAACAATGTGTTCTTATGTTGGTACTTAATGTATAAGTCAAGTGTTGT
>NC_090730.1:78132757-78165257 GCF_036898095.1 Palaemon carinicauda | reverse complement strand
CAAAAATGATCTTACTTTTATAATATTCATTTTAAGTCCAACATTTCCGTTTTTTTCTATTCAAATCTTCTGTTATGTATTATAATTTCTCCCATGGTTTACTAAACAAAACTATGTTATCTGAAAATCATAAGATTTTAAGATATTCTCCATGAGTGTTAATCCCTACAATTTTTAAATCTAAATTCCAAAACCTGTGAATAATTTAAGAAAGATTGGGTTACCGTATGTAACTCCTTTCTCAATCAGACTATTCTCACTATCTTTTTGTAGTTTCAGGAATGCTGTGAATCCTGTATAGATATCTTCAAGTGTTCTAACATAAGATTCATCTCTACCTTGCTTTTGAAAGGCTATCATTACTGCTGAAGTTCTTACAGGATCAAAATCTATCTCATGATCTATAAAGCCCCTTAACTAGTGGCTTGTCATATTCTGCAGATTTCTCATTTAGCGTGTTAATTACATGGATAAGGTCAGTTGTTGAATATCTACTTCTAAAACATGCTTGTTATTTTGTTTGATTTAAATCTTGCTGTCTTTCTATTTGGCTGAATATTATATTTATAAATATTTTATATATATATATATATGTATATGTATATGTATATATATATATATATATATATATATATATATATATATATATATATATATATATATATATCATATCATTATGTATATCTATCTATCTATCTATCTATCTATCTATATATATATATATATATATATATATATATATATATATATAGATATATATTGTATACACACATGTATTTCATATGGGCGTGGGTTAATTATAACGGATTTTGAGCGAAGCAAAAAATCTATTTTTGGGTGAGATAGCCATGACGTCCTGATGGAAGGTTCCTTCAGTAGCTTCCTGAGGGTATATATGACTATAGTAGATATTCCCAGAGAATTAAACTAAAGTTTTCACAGAATTCTAACTTCTGGCGCGAGTACCCATAAGGTTTCCCTTTAGGATATCGTATAATAACAGGGGACGTATGCTTGACACGCCACATAGCTATCTGCACCCCACATAGCGTTTACGCTTTGAGGGAGAAGTGTGGCAAGTATCAGGAGGAGCCATTACAAAACTCTCCTCCTGAGTTACTGTTACGGTACCTAGCGATGTAAACAAATGGCCGCCATAGCTGGCCGCCATCTTGGTTTACGTCACATCCTGATTCTATCTAGCGTATCTGTCAGCCTCCATGATACAATAGGAAAGGGAGGAGCCTCACGGGCCAGAATAGAGAACGAGGGCGGGTCCATCAGGACGTCATGGCTATCTCACCCAAAAATAGATTTTTCGCTTCACTCAAAATCCATTTTTTGGGCTCAAGCCATGATGTCCTAATGGAAGTGTACCAGAGAATTGGTGTATCGTGGATTTTCCCCGTTTCGGTAGTGCCTTCTACTTCAAACAATATTCCTTTGGTCTGATGACCTTAGAGACCGTGACATCTCCGTTACATGTCACTACCAATGGCATAAACTATGACATAGCTTCCTGCCACTCTGGCAGGGAAGTCCTGTTCGGACGATAGGAACATCTCGAAGTATCCTGATGAAGACAAACTCACCTGTAGATGAGGATCTTGTCGGTCTTGTAGACAGATCAGGAAAGTTAATTATTTGTGTAGGAACAAATATTTCACTTTTCTTAGGTGAGCTTATATCAGACAGGAGCAATATTATAACATGAATTATAAGAGAGGATAAAATAGGGGCAAATAAAACTCAGTAACAGTAGTATATTTCATATAAAGGGGCAAAATAAGACGCATATCGTAGCCAAAATTCTATTTTATTCAAGAAAATATTCGCAATTATATGAACTATGATAAATAATTTACAATAAAATTATTAATTAATAAACATAGACTGAGGACTACATAAGACAAGGGTGTGGAATCTGTAAAGGAAAACTTGCCATTACACACATGGGTTTCAAAGGAACTAAAAGTCTTTCAAGTCCCAATACACTTCATGTCCAAATAAACATGTGGCAAACGTGTTCAAGTCTATGTTACTTCGCCTTGTAGAAGAACAGTCTTTCGTGCCCCTAAGTGGCACTTGAAATAACTTTGTATCGCACTGGGGTCAACACAGGCACCCGTTGAGTTAGAGTCCCGAAATAACTCACTGTCCTACGCAGCACTAAGCAGCAGATTTCAATACACTATCTGCAGCTACCACGAATCTTTTGACTTTGTGCACCCCTTTGCATAGTGTTTAAAGAACACTATTGAGGATTTCCAACTTAAGTGACAAATCACTACACGATGTTTCTCCTTTAAAGAGTTGTCCTCCGCCAAAGTCTGAAGTTCTTCTAAGATAGACCTTTAGACTCTCTACTGGGCATAGAGAGACATCTTCCCTCAGAGGGCAGATTCTCCAAGGGCTCCACCTCTTAGTAGGGAGTTCATTCTTAGCGAGAAACGTTGGGTCAGGGAAGAGGGTAAGTTCCCTTGTTTCGGCGAACTGTATCTGGCCCTCTTCTCTAGATAAAGCCACTATTTCACTGACTCGTGCTCCCGAGGCGAGAGCAAAAAGGAAAATCACTTTTTGAGTCAAGTCTTTCAGAGGGCAAGAATCATTGTCCAGGCTAGAGGCAAAATGGAGCACCTTATCCAGAGACCAGGAGATGGGTCTCGGTGGGGGTGCAGGACGGAGTCTAGCACATGCCTTCGGAAGTTTGTTTGTTAAAGATTTCGTTGGACAGGTCTATCTGGAAGGCATACAGTAGTGGTCTTGTCAAGGCCGATTTACAAGTGGAAATCATATTGGCTGCTAAGCCTTGTCCATGAAGGTGAATGAAGAAGGACATACAGAAATCTATGGTTATTTCCATAGGATTCTTTGCCTTGACGAAGGATACCCACTTCTTCCAGGATGACTCATATTGCCTTCTGGTAGACTTTGTTTTGTATTCCTCTAAGAAGTCTACACATTTCTTCGAGATTCCAAACCTTTTCTTCACGGCTAGGGAGAGAAAATCATGAGATAAAGGTCTTTGGTTTTTCTTGATGAAGCGAAGACAGAACTGGGTCGGCAGAGGGATCAGCTTGGGCTGTAGCTCCAGGACTAGAGGGAACCAGTTGCTCCCGGGCCACTTGGGAGCCACTAGGGCTGCTATTCCCTTGAAGGTTCTCAGTTTGGAGAGGACTTTCAGCAGAAGGTTGGGTGGAGGGAACAGGTAAATCTTGGACCATCTGTTCCAATCCTGGGACATGGCGTCCACCGCTTCCGCTTTGGGGTCCTCGTATGGAGTCACGTATAGAGGAAGTTGGTTGGTGTCGCTCGTCGCGAAGAGGTCGATCTGCAGTTCCGGGACTTGACGGGAGATGAAGGAGAATGATCTTGCGTCTAGAGACCATTCCGACTCTATGGGTCTTGTCCTCGATAGAGCGTCCGCCGTCACATTGCAGAATCCTTTTAGGTGAACTGCTGAGAGGTGCCATTTCTTCCTGTCCGCTAGGCGGAATATGGGTAACAGCACCTGGTTGAGTTGGGGCGATCATGAGCCCTGACGGTTGAGACATCTGACCACAACGGCGCTGTCCTGAGTAAGACGGATGTTGATCGAAGGACGAGGAGACAGTTTCTTCAGAGTGAGAAGAACCGCCATGGCCTCAAAGATGTTGATGTGAAACGTCTTGAATAGGAGAGACCATGTTCCTTGAACTTGTCGCTGGTGGGAGTGGCCTCCCCATCCTTCCAGCGAGGCATCCGTGTGGATGATGACCGACGGAGGTGGTGGTTGAAGAGGAACTGATCTTTTCAGGTTCTTCACCTCAAACCACGGCTTGAGGAGTGAGCAAAGGCTGGTTGGCAGAGGTCTCTTGATATCTCTTCGAGCGATGGATGCGTTTCGTCTCCAGACTCCTGATGCATCTTTTAGCTGTGCTTGTAGTACTGGGTCTGTCACTGAGGCGAACTGTAGGGAGCCAAGCACTCGTTTCTGTTGTCATCTTGAAATCTGTTTAGATTTTAGAAGTCTCTTGACAGATCCGGCTATTTCCTTCCTTTTCTTCAGAGGGATTGAAAGACGGTGTGACTGAAGGTTCCTATGGATTCCCAACCATTGAAACTTCTGAGCTGGAGACAGTCGAGACTTTTTGGTGTTGATTTTGGAACCCAGATGTTCCAGGAACTGGGTCACCTTTCTGCAGGCACGCGAGCATTCTTCTGACGATGTCGCCCAAACCAGCAAATCGTCTAGGTAAGCCATCACCTGGACGCCTTGAAGGTGTAGCTGTTGGACAATCGTGTCTGCGAGCTTTGTGAAGATTCTTGGGGACACGTTGAGTCCGAAGAGCATAGCCCTGAAGGCGTATTGTCTTCTTTGAAGCTTGAATCCTAGGTAGGAGGAAGTGTGGTGATTCATTGGAATGTGCCAGTATGCGTCTGCCAGGTCTATTGAGACCGTGTAAGCCTTGTGAGGCAGTAGGGCTCTTATCTGTTGAAGAGTCAGCATCTTGAATTTGTTGTTCGCAATGAACTTGTTGAGAGGGGACAAGTCCAGAAAGACTCTGAGTTTGTCTGAGTCCTTAATTGGAACAAAAAATAGTCTTCCTTGGAACCTTGTGGACTTCACCCTCTTGATCACTTTCTTGTTCAAGAGTTCTCGGACATACTCTTCCAGGATGGGGGTTGAGGGTTGGAAGAATTGGTGGAAGACTGGAGGTGGTTTTATCCAGCTCCACCCTAGTCCCTTCTTGACGATGCTGTGGGCCCAAGGATCGAAGGTCCAATGATCCAGAAATACGCGGTGTCTTCCTCCCACCGGAAGCACTTCATTGCTTCTGGTTTCCCGAAGGTTTACCACCTCGGCCGCTTGCTCCCCTACCTCCTCTCTCTCTGGATGGACGACGAGAGGAGTCTTTGCCGGAGCCTCTACCTCTGGGGCGAAAGGTAGTGGATTGCCTTTCGTAGGCAGGGGTGAAAACTGTTGACTGGGCCACCACCGGCTGAGGGACCAGCTGAAATGTCTGCTGTGGTTGAGCCACAAGCTGGGGAATAGCGGGTGCCGGAAACTGGCGTTTGGCCTGACGCTGCTGGGGTTGGGGCTTGTTGAACTTCTTCTTAGGCTGTGGACCTTCATCCTGAGAAGATTTCCTCTTTCGGGACATGCCCCACTTATTGAGAAGGTTCCGATTCTCAGTGGCGGCTTTGTCCGCAATCTCTTTCACCAGGTCTACTGGAAAGAGGTATTTGCCCCAGATGTTGGAGGAGATCAGTTTCCGGGGTTCATGTTTAACGGTGGCGTCCGCAAACACGAACTCTCTACAGGCTCTTCGGGCCTTGATGAAGCTGTACAAGTCCTTCAACAAGGTCGCAAGGTGGGTCTTTGCAAGAACCATGTAGTGGTCCGGGACCCGAGTGTCCCCGGCCATTGTCTCAAGTTGTACTTAAAGAGACAGAGAGGCAGCCAGCCTCTCTTTCGTGTCCTATTCCTGACGCAAGAGATAGTCGGTGAGCTTGGGTAGGTCTTCATTAAACTGACGTCCAGCGACATCAGCCTCCAGCTTTCCAACCGTTAAGGTAAGCTGGATGATCTTCCAGCTTTTATCATCAGGAGGTAGGGCGAGGGAGAGAGGCCTACATTCCTCCAATGTAGGGCAGGGTTTTCCTTCCTCCACCGCCTTTAACACAGAATTCAGGGCTTTTTCCGCGAAGGGAAAGACCATGGTGGGAGGAGCAAGAAAGGACGGGTGTTTCTTGCTCAGCGCCGGCATTTTGGAGTTGGTATATCCTCTGCTCTTGAGGCAGTCAGCCAGCATAGCTTGAGCCTTGGCGTGGTCAAACACTATGACCTCCTTAGGCTCGGTCTCCTCCTTGGAGACTGGTTCGGACTTGAGACAGATGTAACAGTCCGGGTAGGCGTTAAAGCTAGGGTAGAACGCCACCTCTTCGGGGGACGGCACCTAGCTTATTGTTGATGAAGATGCGTCCAGTCGTGATTGGCATGTGTTTTGCATGCCTCCATGGATTGGTCACTGAGCAGGGGGGAAGATCCTTGCCAGAGATCTTCTTTGGCTGCTTCTTAAATGTCATAAGCTCCCTCTTGAGGTCCGCATGCCCCTTGCGGAACTTCTCGTCCAGGAATGCCACCAGAGCTTGGATGGTATCCTGGGTGCCTGGTACCACAGGTATTGTGGTGGCAGATGTAGAGGGGACGGGTTCAGAGACCACGACGGAAGTCACGGAGGGCGCACGGGCGACCTCGTCCTCAGAATCAGGGTCCTCCATCTGATCCTCTTCCTCTTCTTGACCTTCCGTCATGAGGGTCCTTTCTGTGTTTTCGGACACATCCGACATCCTCTCCACCTCGTCGAGACGACACTCTTGGAGAGTGGCCGCAACATCCAGTTCGACCGTTAGTTGGACGCAGGGTATCTCATCCTTAGGGATAACGGCATCAGCAGATGCCTTAGGGAAGAGCATGGCTCTCATATTTTCACTTGGGAGATAGGGGCCCGTGGAGTTTTTCTGAAACCCGCGCACCCACTCGCGCAGTTTCTCTCGGGCGTTATCCCTAGCTTCTGCTGACGGAGGGTTGTCGAACGCCTCATCAAGCAGACCCTTGCAGACGTTACAGGCCTGCGGATCCCAGTAGCGAAGATTCCCCTTTGTGACGGAACAACCGTCGTGAGTCCGGCACGCCAGGTGGCTGTAAAAGTTAGGGCGACAAACAACACAGAAGGTGATCTCACACTTCACATACTCCTTCTGTAAAAGAAAGAGGAAATGAGTATTTGGAAGTCAATACAAACATGACTTACATTAATGTTAGATTAGAATAAGTTAGTACACCCATAATATATGATTCCAGTGTGTGTAGGCTTAGGATAGGTAAGCCGGAAAGGAGGTAGGAAAGACACATATTTGTGCATCCCGCCCAGCCAATTGCCGTGACCCCATGTTGTAACTAATTCCAGAAGACCTTCATGGCCCTTCGGGGGGAGGAAAAAACATCTGTGATGGATGAGCCAAGCTTAGGCTTCCTCTGGGGAATTAGGTACACTAAGACGGGGAAGCTGAATTCAATCAGTGTATAAGAAAAAGGGGGTATAAGCTAGGCCCCTTTATCAGATTACTGTAGGTCCCGGCAAGAGACTGTACATGGAAGCGCAGAATATGCTGGAAACATTTTTACTGTACAACTATGCATAATAGTTTTCAGTCTACGGTATAACTATACCATAGGTGTACTGGCTATTACCCATAGTTGCACAATATTAGCTGCCGGCACGGGGCTGGCAGGAGGTAGGAGTGACTGTCCACTGTAACGCCAAGAATGGTGGCTCCGGCAGCCCGGCGCATGCCAGAGGCTCAACTAGCGCCGGTAGGTCCCCATAAAGGATGGACCCTTCCCAGCCATCAGTCTATGTGGGAGAGAGAGAGGGTGACACCTTAGGTGATGGCAGATCTCCGGCAAGCCGGCGGCCCCCGGTGACGGTAACCGACACTGACATCATTCAATGAGACAGGTAGGGCACCGAAGACTCTGACGGCTGGCGCCGGCAGTGTGGGGGCGGCAGTGGACCGGCACTAAGAGAGAGAGGGATAGGATAGGAGGAGAGAGAGGGAAGGGTAATAACCACTACCCTATCCAATCTTCCTCTGGAAGGAGTGTTCAAATGAAAGGGAGGGGTACTCCTTTTCATCCGGCAGCAGAGAGCCGGCAGTTGGCTATGTTGCCAGTGGTGGCCCAAGGGAGGGCCGAAGAACACTCAAGAAGGGAGGTCCTCCGCCGGCAGACCGACCGACGAATGCTAACCCATAGTTCGACTATATGCGAGCAGCACAGTAGTATGGACCAACCAACGAAAGGACCGAGCCGGACCGGCAACCCACCGGCTCTCGGTGGAGTTGTAGGACGGCTGACAGGGGTGTGAAGGCTAAGCCAACACCAAAGGGATAGAGGGGGAGGGAAGAGGGTCCTGAGGGGGAGTGTAGGGGGGAGGCGTAGCTCCCACCGGCACTCCCAGGGGTGGGAATTCTGTTCAGGGCTAGCCTATCTAGGTAGGAAGAGTCCATTCTCCAGCCTAGGGTAGGTTAGCACAGGGTAGGTACAGCATTAATGTCCTGTCCTAAACTATAAAGAAGCAAAGTCCCATGGACTGCCTAACCTAGGCTAGTTGAGCTAGTCTCCCAGACTAGGAAGGACAAGGGGAGGACAAGTCGCTAGGACACGGGGAGGACGGGACTTAACCCAACCAAGTGTGGACTAGGGGGAGGGGCAGAGACCCACCACCTTCACCCTCCAGCAGGTACCAGAAGAAGAGTACATTCTCCTAATGGGGAGCTGGGGGCGAACGACTGGTACTCTGAGGTTCCGTCCCAGACTCAAAGCGCATGTTCTATTGCAAGGAGTGGGGTAGGAAAAATTCTAGCCTAACCTTACCCGAAAGCATATCTAGGTAAGGAGGGGTAGGATGTAGCCTGGGCTACCTCAGAGGGAGGAGATTACCTTAGGAAAGGTAACTGGGGAGGTAAGGGAGTATACAATAGCCCCAGCGTTAGGTTAGGGGCAAGGGAGACGACTACCAATATCACTGAAACCCATTGTATACTCCCTAGAAGGCGAAATAAAATCCGTGCAATCACTGAATCTTGTTTTTATAAATGCCTATGTCTTCATTTATAAAATAACACTAGGAACACTTATTATATCATGCAAGAAGTAAACATGAACACTAGGCTATCGAGCCTAAGGGCTAGGCTAGCAATCTAGCATAGGGTAGGCTAACATAGTTGCCTAAACGAATACTAACGCATAATATAACTAAATCCTAGCACTGAAGAGTAAATAACTAATAAAGTTATTAGTTATAAGACTGGGAAGGCTGCTCTGGCTAACTAGATAAAGCATGCGAGGCGAGCAACAGCGTCTAAACATGACGCCTCCAGTCGGGGCACAGCTCAGCCACAAAACACAAGATTTAAAGATAAAAAGTCGTTACTTTACGACTGGAGCTTATTTATACAATACAAGAATATGGTACTCAACTTTCCAAAAGAAGGCGAGGTTAAAGATTGTGACATGATGCAATAAAATAGCAAATACTGGGAAAGAACACTCTGTCAGCATCGCTACAGAAACAGTAATGAAGCGTGCGGATGTGACGTAAACCAAGATGCGGCCAGCTATGTCGGCCGTTTGATTACATCGCTAGGTACCGTAACAGTAAAGCAGGAGGAGAGTTTTGTAACGGCTCCTCCTGATACTTGCCACTCTTCTCCCTCGAAGAGTAAACGCTATGTTGGGTGCAGATAGCTATGTGGCGTGACAAGCATACGTCCCCTGTTATTATCCGATATTCTAAAGGGAAACCTTAGAATTCTGTGAAACCTTTAGTTTAATTCTCTGGGAATATCTACTGTAGTCATATATAACCTCAGGAAGCTACTGAAGGAACCTTCCATCAGGAAGTCATGGCTTAAGCCCATAAAAAATATTAGCATATGATAGGAGGCGGTGAATTAGACGAGGGTTATCTCGTAAGAGGATTTATTGTCTAAGTTAGTTTTCATGATTTAAATGAGCAGAAATCTTCAAAGCGAGTGAAATAGAACTTAAAATCTTGAGGGTGCATAACAAAAGAGTTATAAGTTTCTCGCTGGCTCTTGAATGATTTCATCAATCAAAAACAATGGAATTTATTTTTAACTGGTACAATAATATACACGGGAGACCGGACAGGGAGACATCTAAACTAAAAGAAACTATTGGACGTCGTATAGTGTAAGGACGTCTGCCATGGCTTTGGTAGGCTTACCATGGCCAGTGGGCCTAGTGAGGGTTGCCCACTCACGAGTTGGACTCAAACTTAACTGGCCTAACCCACATAGTCTGTGCGTTCTTATTTCCCCTACATTGCTGGGGGTGGGGGCTTTTCTCGCCCATGGGTAGCAGTGACAGGTGACGTAACCACACCATACTGGTTCTCACTCTGCGTCCCTCTCCCCGGTTTACATAATACAACCATAGGCTCAGACGGCGGAGAGATCTATAGCAAAGGGAGACTTATCAATTTATATTGTAAATATAAAACGGATTTTGAGCAAAGCGAAAAATCTATTTTTGGGTGAGATGGCCATGTCGTCCTGATGGAAGATTCCTTCAGTAGTTCTTTTGGGTATATATGACTACAGTAGATATTCCCAGAGAATTAAACTAATGGTTTCACAGAATTCTAACATCTGGTGCGAGTACCCTAAAGGTTTCCCCCTAGGATATTGTATATCAACAGGGGACGCATGCATTAACACGCCACATGGCCATTTGCACCTCACATAGCGTTTACACTTCGAGGGGGAATGGTGGGGAGGTAACTGGAAGAGCCGTTCCAAAGTTACCCTCCTTCGTTACTGTTACGGTACTCACAACGTAAACAAACAGTCCGCCATACTGTGTGACGTCACGTCCGTCCTAATTCCTAAGTCCAGCTTTCTACCAGCTTCCGCGATACAGTATAGCAGGGAGGGGCCTGGCAGGCTGAACTGGAACAGTTGGGCGGGTCCATCAGGACGACATGGCCATCTCAACCAAAAATAGATTTTTCGCTTCGCTCAAAATCCGTATTTTGGGCTCAAGCCATGTCGTCCTGATGGAAGTGTACTAGATAATTAATGTATCGTGGATTTTTTCCCATTTCAAGTGCCTTCTACTTCGACTAATATTCCTGTGGTATGGTGACCGAAGAGACCGTGACATCTCCGTTAAATGTCATCACCAGTGGCATTACAATGACCTGGGTTCCAGCCCCCCTGGCAGGGAAGTCCTAACTGGACAAGAGGAACATCTCAAAGTAACCTGGCGAAGATAGACTCATCTGGATGAAAAGATCGTGCCGGTCTCGAAGACAGGTCAGAAGGTTAAATATTTGTGTAGGAACAAATTTATACCATTAGGTGAGTGTATATTAGGTAGTAGGTATATTAATTATAATTAACCATAAAAATAGGATCAATAAAACAATAACAGCAATTTATTTTCAAATGAAAGATAGGAGCAAAATCAGACGCGTATGGTAAATAAAATAAATATTTTATTTAAAAGTTGCATGGAAATATGGAAAATTATTTACAATAATAATATTGGATAATAGACATAGATTTTATGTAAGACGGTGATGTGGAATCTGAAAGGGAAATATTTTGCCTTTAAGCACAAGTTCCCGGAGGAATGCCAGTCTTTAAAATCATTATACACTTCATGTCCAAGAACATGTGGCACACGTGTAAGAATCTATGTCACTTCACCTTGATGAAGAACAGTCTATTAGTTACACTAAGTGTCCTGTAAAATCACTATGTATCGCACTAGGTTCAACACAGGCACCCGTTTGAGTAAGAGTCCCGAAAAAACTCACTGTTCTACGCAGCACTAAACAGCCGGTTTCATCACACTACTTACTGCCACCACGAATCGTTTCACTTCGTGCCCCTGCTTCGCATAGTGTTTGAAAAATACTTTAGGTGACCTCCAGCCAGTGAAGGATCGGAGGCTTTCAAAATCCATTCCTTGGAAAAAGTTCAGGGAAGAGGCGACTTTCCTAGGATCATGACCTGCGGGTGTACTGTCAGGATCCGCTCTGCGAATAAAGTAGGTGATTTTCGCTCTTAGTTGTTTTAGTGACAGGTCACTACCCGAAGTTTTTCCTTTAAAGAGTTGTCCTCCACCAAAGTCTGAAGTTCTTTGAAGATAGACCTTAAGGCTCTCCACTGGGCATAGAGAGACATCTTCCTTCAGTGGGCAGATTCTCCAAGGGCCCCATCTTTTGGTGGGAAGTTAATTTTTAGAGAGAAACGTGGAGTCGGGGAAGAGGGTAAGTTCCCTTGTTTCGGCGAACTGTATCTGGCCCTCTTCTCTTGATAATGCCACTATTTCAATGACTCGTGCTCCCGAGGCGAGAGCAAAAAGAAAGATCACTTTTTGAGTCAAGTCTTTCAGAGGGCAAGATTCGTTGTCCACGTTAGAGGCAAAATGGAGCATCTTATCCAGGGACCAGGTTATGGGTCTCGGTGGAGGTGCTGGACGGAGTCTAGCGCACGCCTTCGGGAGTTTATTGAAGATTTCGCTGGATAAATCTATTTGGAAGGCATACAGAAGTGGTCTAGTCAAGGCCGATTTGCAGGTGGAAATCGTATTGGCTGCTAAGCCTTGTCCATGAAGGTGAATAAAGAAGGACACGCAGAAATCTATAGAGATTTCCGTAGGGTTTTTTGCCTTGACGAAGGATACCTACTTCTTCCAGGATGATTCATATTGCCTTCTGGTAGACTTTGTTTTGTATTCCTCTAGGAAGTCTAATCTTTTCTTCGAGATCCCAAACCATTTCTTCACGGCTAGGGAGAGATAATCATAAGATGAAGGTCTTTGACTTTCTTTGATGAAGCAAAGAGAGTCGACTTCTGCACCTGTTGGGAGAGAACTGGGCCCGGCAGGGGATCAGCTTGGGCTGTAGCTCCAGGACTAGGGGGAAGCAGTTGCTCCGGGGCCACTTGGGAGCCACTAGGGCTGCTGTCCCTTTGAAGGTTCTCAGTTTGGAGAGGACTTTCAGCAGAAGGTTTGGTGGAGGGAACAGGTAAATCTTGGACCATCTGTTCCAGTCCAGGGACATGGCGTCCACTGCTTCCGCTTTGGGGTCCTCGTAAGGGGCCTCATATCGAGGATGTTGCTTGTTGTCTCTCATCGCGAAGAGGTCGATCTGTAGTTCCGGGACTTGACGAGAGATGAAGGAGAATGATCTTGCGTCTAGGGACCTTTCCGACTCTATGGGGCTTGTCCTTGATAGAGCGTCCGCCGTCACGTTGCGGAATCCTTGTAGATGAACTGCAGATAGGTGTCACTACTTCCTGTCCGCCAGGCGGATGATGTGTAATAGCACCTGGTTTATGTGGGGCGATCTCGAGCTCTGACAGTTGAGACATCTCACTACTACCGAGCTGTCCAGAGTTAGACGGATGTGTATCGAGGGACGAGGGGATAATTTCTTCAGGGTGAGAAGAACTGCCATGGTATCCAAGATGTTGATGTGAAACATCTTGAATAGGGGAGACCATGTTCCTTGAACTTGCCGTTGATGGGAGTGACCCCCCAACCCTCCAGAGAAGTGTCCATGTGGATGTTGATCGATGGAGGCGGAGGTTGGAGAGGGATGGATCTTTTCAAGGTCCTTGCTTCTGACCACGGTCTTAGAAGGGAGCGAAGCCTGTTCGGTAGGGGTCTCTTGAGATCTCTTCGAGCGATGGATGCGTTTCGTCTCCAGACTCCCGAGGCATCCTTTAGCTGTGCTCGTAGCACTGGGTTTGTCACTGAAGCGAACTGTAGGGAGCCGAGTACTTGCTCCTGCTGTCGTCTTGAGATCCGTTTGGATTTGAGAAGTGTTCTGACAGACCCGGATTTTTCTTTCCTTTTCTTCAGTGGGATGGAAAGGCGGTGTGACTGAAGATCCCAATGGATTCCTAACCATTGGAACTTCTGAGCTGGAGCGAGGCGAGACTTCTTGGTGTTTATTCTGAAACCCAGATGTTCCAGGAACTGGGTCACTTTGCTGCAAGCTCTCAAACATTCTTCTGGCGATGTCGACCAGACCAGCCAGTCATCGAGGTAGGCAATCACTTGGACGCCCTGAAGGCGTAGCTGGTGGACGATTGTGTCTGCTAGCTTAGTGAAGATTCTCGGAGCCACGTTGAGCCCGATGGGCATGGCTCTGAAGGCGTAGCTTCTTCTTTGGAGCCGGAATCCTAGGTAGGAGGAAGCGTGGTGGTTCATTGGGATGTGTCAGTAGGCGTCCGCCAGGTCTATTGAGACTGTGTAGGCCTTGTGAGGCAGTAGGGCTCTTATTTGTTGAAGGGTCAGCATCTTGAATTTGTTGTTCACGAACTTGTTGAGGGGGGACAAGTCGAGAATGACTCTGAGTTTGTCTGAGTCCTTCTTTGGAACACGAAATAGTCTTCCTTGGAACCTGGTGGACTTTACCCTCTTGATCACCTTCTTGTTCAAGAATTCTAGGACATATTCTTCCAAGATGGGGGTTGAAGGCTGAAAGAATTGGTTGAAGGTTGGCAGTGGTTGCATCCAGCTCCAACCTAGTCCCTTCTTGATGATGCTGTGTGTCCAACGACCCTGAAAGTGGCGGAGTCTTCCTCCCACCGGAAGCACTTCACTGCTTCTGGTTTCCCGAGGGTTTGCCACCTCGGCCGCTAGCTCTCCTTCCTCTTTTGCCCCTGGAGGGGCGGCGAGAGGAGTCTCTGCCGGAGCCTCTACCTCTAGGACGAAAGGCAGTGGATGGTCGTTCATAGGCAGGGGTGAAGACCGGTGATTGGGACACCACCGGCTGGGGGACCAACTGAAAGGTCTGTTGTGGTTGTGCAACCACTTGGGGAGTAGTGGGAGCCGGAAACTGGCGTTTGGGTTGACGCTGCTGGGGTCGTGGTTTGGAGGATTTCCTCTTAGGTTGAGGGCCTTCTTCCTGAGAGGATTTCCTCTTGCTGGACATGCCGCACTTGTTGAGAAGGTTCCGGTTCTCAGAGGCGGCTTTGTCCACGATCTCTTTCACCAGAGCTGCTGGGAAGAGATGCTTGCCCTAGATGTTGGAGGAGATTAGCTTCCGGGATTCGTGTTTCGCTGCCGCGTTGGCAAACACGAATTCCTTGCAGGCTCTCCGGGCCTTGATGAAGCTATACGAGTCATTCATCCCAGTCACTAGGTGGGTCTTCGCGAGAACCATATACAAATCTGGGACCCTAACATCCCGGCCACGACCTCAAGCTGAATTTGATGAGACAGGGAGGCGGCTAGTCTCTCCTTGGTCTCCTGCTTCCGACGAAGAAGGTGGTCGTTCAGCTTTGGAAGATCCTCATTGAACTGACAGCCAGCCGCGTCAAGTTCCAGTTTCCCAACAGTAAAAGTGAAATGGATATCATTCCAGAATCTGTCGTCGGGTGGAGGGGTGAGGGAGAGAGGACTCCACTCCTCCAAGGTAGGTCAGAGCTTTCCATCCTCCACCTCCTTCATGACCGCATGGAAGGCCTTTTCAACAAAGGGAAAGGTCGCAGTAGGGGGAGCAAGAAAGGACGGATGCTTCTTGCTCAATGCTGGCATTTTAGAGTTGGTAAAACCACGACTCTTAAGACACTCTGCCAGCATGGCTTGGGCTTTCGAGTGATCGAACACGATCACTTCTTTGGGTTCGGTCTCTTCCTTGGAGGCTGGACGTAACAGTCCGGGTAAGCCTCAAAGCTGGGGAAGAACTCCACCTCTTCCAAGAGGATGGACCCAAGCCGATCATTAATAAAGATTTTACCAGTTGTAATTGGCATATGCTTGGCGTACCTCCAAGGGTTAGACTCCGAGCAGGGGGAAGATCCTTAACCGAGATCTTTTTCGGTTGCTTCTAACCCATGAAATGACGTTTGAGCTCCTCTTGGTTCTTTCGGAGCCTTTCCGTCCATCAGTGCCACCAGCGCCTGGATGGCATCTTCAGTGGCTGGTAGCATGGGCAGCAAGGCGGCGGAGGTAGAGGGGACTGTCTCCTCGACCTCAACAGGGGTTACTGGAGGTGATAATCCAAGGGAGGGTCAGAGGACACTGAAAAGGGGAGAGGGAGATCTTCCGCCGGCAGGCCGGCCGCCGGCACTACCATATAGGGAGGAATTGCAGGACAGCGGACAGGGGGGTAAAGGCAAGCCAACACAAAGGGATAGAGTGGGGATAGGGGTCTGAGGGAGCAGAAGGGGTCGCAACCCTAAAGCTCCCAAGGGGTGGGGGGAATCTGTTAGATGCTATACTACCCAGGTAGGAGAGAAACGCTCTCCAACCCTAGGGTAGGTTAGCTCAGAGTAGGCACAGCACTGGTGTACTGTCCTAAACTATAATAAAACAGAATCCCCCAAAGCCTAACCTAAACCAGGAGAGTCTTCTCCTAGATTAGGGAGGGCTGGGAAGACATATCGCTAGGCTACAGGAGGAAGGGACGTGTCCCAATCAAGAGCAGTCTAGGTGGAAGGGCAGAGCCCTTCCACCTTCAGTCTCAGTCAATACCTAAAGGGAAATGCATTCCCTAAGGGTGGACTGGGATGAACGATAGGTACTCTTAGGTTCTGTCCAAGGTCCCCCCATATACTATGGTAGGGAAGAGGGAAGAACGATCTAGCCTAACCTACCCGAAAATTATTCCGGGTAAGGGGCTAAGATATAGCAAAGTACCCAGAGGGAGGTTAGCCGAAGGTAACAGGGGAGATAAGGAAGCATACAAGGGCCCCAACGTTCGGTTAGGGAATGTGACATGGATGGACCAGGCACGGTCCCTTGTATGGTCCCTAGAAGGCGAAAGACATGTGCTACACTGAAACTTGTATATGTTTAAAAATGCCTATATCTTCATTAACATTAACACTAGGAACACTTATTATATCATGCAGAAGTAAACATGAACACTAGGCTGCGGCCTAGGCTAGGCTAGTTGTCTAGTATGGGGTCGGCTAACTAAGAACGCCGAAGAATACCATCGGCATATTATAACTAATTCCTAGCAATGAAGACTATATAACTAATGATATTTAGTTAGTTATATGGCCAGGAAGGCTGTTCTGGCTAACTAAATAAATCATATGAGGTGAACAGCGGCGTCATAGCTCTGCCACAAAACACAAGATTTAAGGGTAAAGAATCGTGGCTTTACGGCCAGAGCTTATTTAAACAATACAAGAACCTGATACTCAACTTTCCAGAAGAAGGCGAGGCCAAAGGTTGCGACATGGCGAAGGATGCAAAAGATAATTAGCGATCACTGGGAAAAACAAACCAATGTAGGAAGCCACAAGCTTAGGAATGAGGACGGACGTGACGCTACACAGTATGGCGGACTGTTTGTTTACGTTGTAAGTACCGTAACAGTAACGAAGGAGGGTAACTTTGGAATGGCTCCTCAGTTACCTCGCCACCTTTCCCCCTTGTAGCGTAAACGCTGTGTGGGGTGCAGATGGCCATGTGGCGTGTTAATGCATGTGTCCCCTGTTGATATACGATATCCTAGAGGGAAACCTTTAGGGTATTCGCACCAGAAGTACCTTTAGTTTAATTCTCTGGGAATATCTGCTGTAGTCATATATACCCAAAGGAAGCTACTGAAGGAACCTTCCCTCAGGACGACATGGCTTGAGCCCAAAAATAGTTCTTACATTTAAAGGACACCAATGGAAATGGACGTTAGCCGCTAATCGTGACTATCTTCAAAACTCCACCAAGGCATAGTTATCTTGGGCGATGTCGTTCATGGGCGCCTTAAGGGGTTGATCCCATCTTGCCTGAGGGGTCCTAGGTATGGGTATGCCCCTCAAATATACGTCAACGTCCTCTCTTTGCTGCTCCCTCCACCTTTCTTGCCTGTAACGAAGAATTTGAAAACAACAAAAGGGTCTAATGATCATTTGTCAAGCGTCATGCCAGCTGACTTTGAGTCTGATAGGCTAAGCAAAACAAGGACAGAGTTCAATAACCACCATTCCCATATCTATTTTAATATCTTTTTTACTTGTTACAAACTCCCCCTACCATGTTACGGTTTCTCCTGGAACTGTGGTAGGTTTCAAAGAAGAGAATTACTAAAAATTTTACTTTAAATCCAAGTCCCAAATAGCTTCTGAGTGTCAGTAACATAACTTATTTTACTCGATATTAAGCAAAAAACAAACAAAACTCAAACGGGACTGCTCTGTTGTGCTTACCCTTGATCATGCATAATCATAAATCCTCATAAGAAAAAGAAAAATAATCGGCAATCAAGTTACAAAATCTGAACCAAACAAGTTCGCATATATTATAATAATAGTTATGCAGAGCATTATGAGAAAACATTATCTGCCACAATATTAATACATAAGAAATACAATATGAGTAACTAAAAATCAAGAACCAAAATACTCAAAGGTTATATATTAACAAAGGTAATCTGAAAGAGACTTCCATCATTAAAACAAATCATACAAAAATACTCATTATCAGCGAACGTATATTAAAGATAAATAAAAAAGAGAATTAATCATCAATCAACACTACACATATCTGTATTCATGATATACATACTTCATATATGAACATGTATGGATACTGTATGATCTATTAAGAGAACATATAATAGAGGACAATGACTGCAAATTTACAATTTATACAACAGAAAGTAACCTTTATATTTAAAAATACTTAACTTTTCTAAATCCTACAGTCCATTAGCGAATGCAGTCATCGTACAAAAAGAACGAATGCCATCATATGTCAAGACTACTCTCTGGTTCATTCATTGTACTCTCGGTCTGAAAGAGATCTAAGATATAGTACTAGTAAACACAATACATTATACATTCATTACGTTCCACACCAAAAGTGATAGCTGCTAGCAAAAAACTAAAAAATTACCAAAAAGAAAAGTTTCACAAAAAAAAAAAAAAAAAAATTCCCTGGAAAATCAACAACTGTGCACATATCCTAAATATTCACTTTTCATAGATATTTTCGTATCTCCTGGGTATACCTGGTTCCACCAAAGTCATTATCAAGCAGTGACAATAATAGCTATTAAGTATGGTCATAATAGGCAAATAAATCATAAAAAAAATCATCATCTGATATCTTTAAAACGTAACAAAACATCTTTTAGACATCTTTAAACATGATAAAACATTATCCAATATCTTTAAACAGCTGTACCAAAAACTAATTAATGCTCATCACCATCAACAGTTAACTAACTGTATCATACTAACAAAAAGTATCATAAATAAACAAAGCTCTGTTCCTCCACTTGGAACACTTCTGCAGGCTCCTGCAGATATCTATGCCAAAAATAACAAAACGGTAACATTACAATTACTCATTTGAGCTATGCCTATACTCTGCATTAAGTGAGGCATGCCTGGAATTCCCTGAACCACTCCTTAGGTGGGAGTATTTCCCCGACTCCCGTCTTCATTGGGTGCCTGGCGAGCGGTCCTCCTCGGAATATTTTGTTCTAAGGGCAAAGCTTCCCTTACTAGCAGAGTATTCGTCAGCACAACTGGTCTGACCCCCTCTCCCCTCCTCAATTGGAGACAGGCAGGGCATCAGAAAGAATCAAAACAGAACACCAGTCCAACCAGAAGGTGAAAAAAGAAAATAATTCTTCAACATCCACAACAGGAATGTCCAAATTCCCAAGTTTCAATAAGTGCCTACTAACTCACAATATGGAACATCAAAAACTCTTAGGGCATCTCTCTCTCTCTCTCTCTCTCTCTCTCTCTCTCTCTCTCTCTCTCTCTCTCTCTCTCTCTCTCTGACAAGCTTTCCCCAAGCGCACCCTCATGGTGACATCGTCATTGGGGCTATGTTTTCAAACTCTCCATGCCCAATCGTTTGAATTCCAATCTGGGCCAACTGCTAACACATCGCTTGTATCACAACAGAAAACAATCTATCTGACAGAAGCTTCATAACAGACACACTTCACACACAGTGCCTTTCATAACACCCTGATACTCTCATCTTGCATTGTCTTATCTCTTTTGCTCGTACCCAAACTAGGCCGAACTCAAACTCTGGCAAACAAACAACAATCATTCTAGAACACTTATTCATCCAAGCTGACCTACATCACGCAAACAAAGGCTCTTGTGTTACCAACACATTACATCATCATTTCCTACTTCGCACTTTATAGCCCTAATCCATGTAGGCCTATTCTTCTAGTGCCTTGTGGAGCCCAATTAAACGTTTGGTGAACTAATCTCTCTAGGGGAGTGCAACAACACATCACAGAGAACTAATTTGGAACTGAAACTTCCTAGCGCAATTACGAATAGGGAAAATCATTCTGATCAGATCTACATTAAATCTCAAACAACAAAAAATACAAGGTGGAAAACGTAAATTTACGTTAAAGCTGAACGGCATGGAATTTCGCTAAAGTCGAAACTGTTCACAAATTACGTTGAACTTTATTCAGAACATAACAAATTCTTCATAACCTGTCACTGAGGTCAATAAAAAAATCTCTTTAATCAATTACCAAAGAAAAAGAAAAATCTTTAAAGAAAAAAACCTTTTTACTTCCCTAAGACACTTAAGGGACAAATCATTCTATCTGTCTTACTCCCAACGGCAGTAACAACGAACAACCAAAACTCATACATACTCCAATTTGTGCGGTCACTCGAGGAAACACATTCAGCATGAGCCTAATTCCCCTAAGAATAGGAAGTAACAGTTGACTCTGTAACTAACCAAGACAAGAATATCATAACTGAATTCCAATCATTAGCCAAAAAACCAATTCTCTCTCATCTTTTCCACAGAACTATCTCACAAAGCTCTTATTCTGCGAACATATTGACGGCTCTCCTGCGCGTGCACATTCTTACATCTCTCTTTGCACGTCTCATACACTCACACGCACGTATGCAAACGCAAACATTCACACACAGGGACTCACATGGGTCGAACTCTGCCGACTCAAACTTCCCAACAATCATCAAAACCTTTTGCAAAGGATAGCACTCACCAAAATCATAGGAAATAACTCATCTCTCTTACATTCCTTAGCGAGCAAAGAACTTATAACTAAAAACCACCAGAAAAAGAAACAACTCAAAAAACATAGCATGCAAAAAATACTGAAACTGAAAAAAAAAATTGAGCTCAAAATCTTAAAATTACGTCCTTATACATAAAACAGGCATTACGGCATCAACAAACTACACACACATAAAAAGAAAACAGAGCAGAAACTACACATGCATAACAACGAGTCTCCTTTGCTCTTTGAGACAAGTCACTGAGATTTACATAATTCTGAAGGGCAATTAACTAGCCTCTTATTGGTCTTTAAACGTACACAAAGCCATTAAAATTCAAGGCTTTCGCTCATTGATTCACCAAATCACTTCATTATAATCAAAATCACCTTTTGCATTATACTTTGACACCAAAAAACATATCCTTTTTTTCTTTAACACAATCTGACAAAAAACATAACTTTTTCTTATCAGACATTAATGAACTAATAAAGGGCAATGGTATGGCTACTTATGATCACTTTTTAACCCAAAGTTTATTCTGTTAATATAATTCCCTCATTACTCAAAAATAAGTCAAGAAGTTAAGAACTCATTACATGAATCAGAGTTTATTGCTTGACCAAGCTATTCTTCAACACACACGGCGCCTGTCAAGGCTTATGCTGACATGGTGTCTAGTTTACCTTGGTCACATGTTAGCCTGTCAAATCTTTTAACACTACTGCTAAAATTACCGTGTCACAAATATCTGGTTTTACACACATTCCGATCATTTATTTATTCCTTGACACAAAAAAAAAAAAAAAAATATGGTAACTTGTTCGGCATTTTTCAAATTTTTCATATTACTTATTTGTTCTTGCGAGTTAAAAGAAACTGACAAATACATAAGAATTCAAATTCTCTTCTTTCTATCACGTTTCCAAATAGCCCCTATAAACAATATATTATTTTTTCACTTGTCACGATTTTTCTTTTCAATACACAAAAAAAACTTATTCAAGATACGCTCTTTAACAGTGTCTGTAACATCATAATGCTTACTCAGGGAATTCACACATCATCTCATTCGCTTCATTCATCTCATTCATGTCATCTGACTCTAATCGGGTACCCTTCATATGTAAAATGCATTCGCACTCCCTGTCAATCATTGATATTACATACTTAAAGTATTTTGTTAACAATGTTGATGTCATCAACCAGACCGAACACTAGTGACCAAATCACTTATGAGACACTGTAACTAAAAGAAGCTAAATGCAAGAGCTTTAAATCTCCTACATGCCATTACCAATTACTTAACAACTGTTGGCAACTGAACTCATTTCTGTTATTATGTTAACAAACTTATCTTCATTAATTAGGATAATCTCAGACTAAAACTGACAAACAATAGCTTAACTCTTTCTTTTAAAACATTTCATAACGTTCTAGGTAGGCTACTGATCGACAATCCGGTATGTGACGTAAGAACAAACATTGTGACACAAATTTCTCTAATTATCAATGTACCTAATTTACACTTCTTTCTCCTTAATTTTACTAAGTACATACTCAAAAGGGTCATCATAAAGAACTTCATAAATTACGTCTTAACAATGATTTTACAATCTTTCTACATTTTAATTATGACTGAAACATTTCTTCTCTCGAATTAAACAACTTATCATTGTTAACACAGAATTATTTCAACATATGACTCTACTTCTTTTCCAAGAAACACATTTAACACGTTTGACAGTGCAGGTCTCACAAAACAAACTTTAACTACTATAAACCAAAGAAACTATGCAATGAAAACTTATAGTTCATACAACATAAAAAACAATTTCTTATTTATCGACAAAGCAACAAAATCAATACTATTTTCTTCTCTTCAGAAAAGAAAAGTTAATCTTTACTCGAAACTTTAACACTAAAAACATTTTACTCGTCTAGTTACTTTCTTCAATCAAAACTAATGTTCTGTCATTTAACTTTAACATTATGTAACGAAAACAGAATTACATCATCATTACTCTACATACTTTTAAAAAATCTGAAAACTTATTAGTCAATCATAAAACTACAGATTTTGTACCCCGTTACTTCACTTATGTGTGGGTTGATTACTGTGGGTTGCCTTGGGTCTGTACCAACCGTGTGTCACACAATCGTATATAAATTATTTTGTATATATTATGCTTGTATCTGCGCTCTTCCCTCGCACTAAAAAGAACCTGAATATACATGTCTGCGTATCACCTCTGTAACATTGTCTGTCTTGTGAACAAGAAAATTCCTGTTGCCTTGAGGTTTTGTATATAAAGGAGAGTGTTCTTTAACAAAGTTACTCATTTGATTGCCTCCTGCCTTTGAGTCACAACCTTGCTCTCGGCTCGTCACATTGGTGACCCCGGAAGTCGACTCGCTCCCACCGCCTTCCACCCCCACCCCCCTCGCCCCTCCATCGTTGGTACTATGGCGGACTCTACGGAAGTTGGCGCTGCGGCTGGCCCGTTCAAACTTACATCATTTGCCAGCGGAGAGGCGTTTGCTTGGTTTCAGCACGGAGAAGTCCAGTTTCGCATCAAGGGCGTGACTCGCTCAACCACCAAAGCAGATTATGTTCTCGCGGCGATACCCGAGGACACCTTCCCAGAAATATCCGACTGGCTTTGTGAACAAGGAGACACCCCAATAGAGGATGACGCCCTCAAAACATACCTTTTGCAGCAGTACTCGCCGTCGCCAGCCGCCCGTATAGCAAAGCTTTTTCAGCTCTCGCAACAACCGTTGGGGGACCAAAGGGCTCTCCTCGTGAGGTGAACCTACTTCGTGCCCTTTGGATACACCGTTTACCCAGACCTATATGCGCTGCCATACCCAATGTCGATAGTTTACCTATAAAGGACTTGATGACCAAAGCCGACGCCCTTATGGACAGCCACTTCCAGACCTCCATCAACGCCTCCACCCCTGACGAAGAGGATGCCTATTCAATGTCAACTGAAGCTGACATGAATGCCGTAGGACATACACGCCTACCCCGTGACGTGCCGAAGCGGCGACAAAGCCGCCCATCATCCACCAATCGCTCGCGCCCCAACAAACGACTTCTACAGCCACTTACTACCTCCAATCCGCCACAGTTTTGCTACTACCACTTCAGATTCGGGGCAACCGCGAAGAAATGTGCCAAGGATTGTCAGTGGCCAAAACAACGTGTAAGTAGGCCAATGCTCGTGGCGGTGGCCTCTCGTGTTTCTAATCTTTTCTTTTTACATGATGCAGAAACGGGCGTGCAATTTTTGGTAGACACGGGTGCTTGTCGTTCTCTTTTGCCAAGGAAACTCTTTAAGACATGACATAGTCTGTCTACATCTGCTGACGTCCGCCTGGTAGCTGCCAACGGATCTGCGATACCCACCTACGGTTACGAGAACCTCACATTATCGTTTGGAAACGGTAAATTCAATTGGAAGTTTCTCGTTGCTGACGTCACATTGCCACACCTCGGTGCGGATTTCCTCTCTCATTTCCACCTTCTGGTCGATGTTGCCCACCGACGATTGGTCAACGCAGACTCGTACTTGTCGACACCTCTTCAACCCTCACCCTCTAACCTTGCTCTCCACTTCAGCGCACCCATGGATGCCTACGTCCACCTCCTCACGTCGTACCCGGAAGTTTTCCGTCCAGAACTTTGCCAAACGCCCACGGTTCCTGCCAAGCACAGCATTTATCACCATATCAAGACGACAGAACCCCCAGTCTTCGCAAAATTCAGACATCTGGCACTGGAACGATTGGCAGCCGCCAAACAGACGTTCGCCGAAATGGAGGAAATGGGCCTTTGCCAAAAGGCCTCCATCCCATGGTCGTCACCCTACACATCGTTCTGAAGAAAGACGGCTCCCTCCGTCCGTGCGGGGATTACAGGCAGCTGAACATGCAAACAAAACCGGATCACTACCCCCTCCCAAACATTGCCGACGTGACCTCCTACCTGCACAGAGCGAAGGTTTTCTCTACGCTCGACTTCCTGAAGGGGTATTATCAGGTGCCTATGAACCCAGAAGACATCCCCAAGACCGCCATCACCACTCCGTTTGGTACATACACCTTCAATTATTCCTGTTTTGGCTTTCGTAATGCTGGGGCCACGTTTCAACGTCTCATGGATGGCATCTTAGGGGACCTCCCTTTCTGTATATCTTATGTGGACGACATACTTGTGTTCTCCTCCTCAAAAGAGGAACACCTCCGTCACCTGCGCATCGTGCTCGACCGCCTGCAACAAAACAGCCTTGTAGTCCGGTACGACAAGTGTACCTTTGGCGCCAACGAAGTGTCGTTCTTAGGGCACCGCATCACTCCTGAAGGAGTCCATCCCCTCCCTGAGAAGGTAGCAGCCTTTCAGAACCTCCCGCGCCCTCAACCGTCAATGCTCTGCAGGAATTCGTGGGCATGATCAACTATTATCACCGTTTTCTGCCAGCCATTGCCGCCACTCTTGCTCCCCTCTACGCCTCCCTCAAGGGCAAGCCAAAGGACCTGAAGTGGGGTCCCCTTCAAGAAGCAGCCTTCTGCAATGCAAAGAAGGCCCTATCAACTGCTGCGGCTCTCACTTTTCCTATCCCATATGCCCCTCTCTCCACCGATGCCAGCGACATCGCTATTGGTGCAGTACTCGAGCAGGTGATCAACGGCTTGCCCCGCCCATTGGCCTTCTTCAGCAGAAAACTGTCCAAGGCAGAATCGGGTTATTCTACCTTCGATTGAGAATTGCTGGCGGTGCACTTGGCTGTCCGTCACTATCGCCATTTCTTAGAAGGTACGCCCTTCGTCATTCGCACAGACCACATGCCTCTGGTGCACGCCTTCACTCGACAGTCTGACGCCTGGTCCGCCCGTCAACGCCGACATCTCTCTGCCGTGGCTGAATCAATTGCACCCTTCAATACGTCCCTGGGAAAATTAATCCCGTTGCCGATGCCCTGTCAAGAAACACGTTGGCTGCCGTTCAACTTGGATTGGATTACAACACCCTTGCTGAAGCCCCACGACAGGATCCAGAGCATCAAGCATGTAGGACATCCTGCACGTCCCTCCGTTGGGAAGACTTCCCCCTCGACGACTCCAACACCACCCTCCTCTGTGACGTCAGTACTGGCAGACCGCGACCTTGGATTCCTGCTCCCATGTGCCGACAGATGTTTGATTTCATTCACGGCCTTTCACATCCCTTGTGCCGTTATACTGCACAGCTGCTGAAGGTAAAGTTCATTTGGCACGGCATTTCTAAGGATGCTAAGGATTGGGTCCGTGTCTGTACTTCTTGCCAAACTTCCAAAGTACATCGACACACGGATTTAGGAGTGGGCACCTTTCCTCAACCTCAGCGTTGTTTTGCACACATTCACGTCGACGTTTTAGGCCCCCTACCCACATCACAAGGACATCGTTACCTGTTTACCGTAATCGACCGCTCCACTTGTTGGCCTGAAGCCATTCCCATGGAAACTGCAACGTCCGCCTCATGTACATCTGCCTTTCTCTCTGGATGGATTGCAAGATTTGGTATCCTTGAGCATATTACTTCTGACAGGGGAACCACTTTCACCTCTCAATTGTGGACATCATTAGCGAATCTCCTGGCATCACCCTACATCAGACAACGGCGTACAACCCCACTGCCAATGGAATGGTTGAACGTTTTCATCGCACCCTCAAAGCAGCTTTGATGTCCCGCTGCAAGGATTCCAAATGGTTTACTCAGCTTCCCTGGGTCCTCCTGGGACTAAGGATCACTCCTAAAGATGCCCTCGACGTCTCGGCAGCTGAAATGGTGTATGGCGACTCGTTGGTTGTCCCTGCCGAATTTTTTCCTTCTACAACCTCCTCCGACGATCTCCAGTGCATACGTCACGTCGTGGGAAAATTTACTCTGTGCCGCCAGACTTACAAGCCCTCAGCGAAGCATCACATACCAACAGACTTGCACTCTGCAACGCACGTCTTCCTGCGCAACAACACTAGCAAGCCACCGCTAACGCCCCCTTACACAGGCCCTTTCCTTGTGATCCGACGCAGTCCGAAAGCATTCCTACTAAACATTCGTGGCAAAGAAGACTGGGTCTCCATTGATCGTCTAAAACCTGCTTATCTTCTGCCAGATGACCCGCCTACAGTTCGCCTCTCTAGATCAGGGCGCCCTATTTAACATGTACAGCATCTCATTTTTAAGGGGGGAGCCATGTACTAACCGTCTGTCACACGATCATACATAAATTATTTTGTATATATTATGCTTGTATCTGCGCTCTTCCCTCACACTAAAAAGAACCTGAATATACATGTCTGTGTATCGCCTCTGTAACATTGTGTGCCTTGTGAACAAGAAAATTCCTGTTGCCTTGAGGTTTTGTATATAAAGGAGAGTGTTTTTTAATAAAGTTACTCAGTTGATTGCTTCCTGCCTTTGGGTCACAACCTTGCTCTCGGCTCGTCACAGGTCCCTCGTCCTGCAGTTGCTGTCTGGGACCTCTTCCAATTTTTGGGATTGTCCTTGGCCTTTGTGGACGTGCCATTTCTATCAATGCGCCTGCTACTGTTGCTTCAACGACGAAATACTCTACAGTTAGGGCAATTAGAAGCACCCCAACTGCTTCTGTTGATAGAGTCCATGGGGGGGGGGGGGGGTCCTGGGTCACCATTTCAGACGTCGAATTTCGATGATGTTGCTCTTGCAACGGTAAACTGAACAAAACAGCAAATTTGGCCGTACTTGAAGGTATACCGTCTTCTTTTCCAACTGGAATGTTGTCGTATCATCCTCTCAAGGACGAGTGTATTTCCATACAGTTTCCCCCCTTGGGCGCCGTCTGTTTCGGCCTGCTCGTCTCGATGGAAGGGCGCTAAGCTCTCCTCCTCGCTGCTACTATTCTCAACATCATTGTCAGGATTTTCTTCTTGATCTTTCTAGGGACATCCATTCGTCTTTTATCTTCTTTAGTTATGTTCTTCAACTTCGTTTTCTCCCGCGTTTTTCCTTTCCGCTTCCCCCGAAATGTCTCTTTCTATCTTCTCATGTATCATCTTCGTATCTCTTTACGTCTAAAATCAATTTTTAGTAGCTGCTGCACTCGATCTTTTGGTCATTATCACACTTGTTTTTAATCCTCTTTATCCCTATTAGTACATGATAGGAGGGGGTGAATTAGATGAGGATTATCTCGTAAGAGGATTTATTGTCTAAGTTAATTTTCACAATTAAAATGAGCAGAAATCTCCAAAGTGAGTGAAATAGAACTTAAAATCTTGAGGGTGCATAACATAAGAGTTATAAGTTTCTCGCTGGCTCTTAAATGGTTTCATCAGTCAAACACAATGGAATTTACTTTTAACTGGTACAATAATATACACGAGAAGACCGGATGGGGAGACGTTTAAACTAAAAGAAACTATTTGACGTTGTATGGCGTATGGACATCTGCCATGGCTGTGTTAGGCTTACCATGGCCAGTGGGCCTAGTGAGGGTTGCCCTCTCACGAGTATGACTCGAACTTTACTGGCCTAATTCACATAGTCTGTGCGTTCTTATTTCCCCTATATTGCTGGGGGTGGAGGGCTTGTCTCGCCTATGGGTAGCAGTGGCAGGTGATGTAACCGCACCATACTGGTTCTTACTCTGCGTCCCCTCTCCCCGGTTTACATAATACAAACTTCGGCTCAGACGGCAGAGAGATCTATAGCAAAGGGACACTTATCAATCTATATTACAAATATAAATGATTCTTATCTTTAAAGGACACCAATGGAAATGGACGTTAGCCGTTGGTCATGACTATCTTCGAAAATGCACCAAGGCATAGTTATCTTTGGCGGTACCGTTCATGGGCGCCTTAGGGGATTGATCCCATCTTGCCTGGGGTGTCCTAGGTATGGGTATGCCCCTCAAATCTATGTCAACATCCTCTCTTTGCTGCTCCCTCCACCTTCCTTGCCTGTAACGAAGAATTTGAAAACAACAAAAGGGTCTAATCATCATTTGTCAAGCGCTATGCCACCTGACTTTGCCTCTGATAGGCTAAGCAAAACAACAACAGAGTTCAATAACCATCATTCCCATATCTAGGTATTTTAACATCTCTTTTACTTGTGACACACACACACACACATATATATATATATATATATATATATATATATATATATATATATATATATATATATATATATATATATATATATATATATATATATATATATATATATATATATATATATATATATATATAATATTATTAGAAAAAGGAACATAGAAAATGTACATAGAGTAATCCAAATGGAGAAATAAAAAACGAAATTTATTTTATTTTCAGTGAAAAAAAAGTAAATTTAGTTATAGATATAACGTTGTTAAACAAGATAAAGTCAAGCAACCATGAAGTGGTGTGAATCAAATTTTTTGTAGATTCAAGAAAAGAAAGAGAAAAACAAATTTTTTGAAAGATAATAAACACTCATGTAATAAGAGAAAAATCTGACATGTTTTGTTTCTCAATACAAAGTAGGTACTCCAAGTTACATGATGAAATTGGAGAAAGTAAAGAAGAAATGAGCAGTAAATTAATGAAATTTGCATTAATATTAACACAAGAGATATTGTAAAAGTTCTTACAGAAGATCAAAGAAAAGTACCGGAAAAGACCAAAAACCTAATAATAAAGAGATTGGGAATGAGGAAACAAGTAAAGAAGAAATGAGGTTAAATGAGATTGAAATCCAGTATTTGTTTATAAGAGCACGCTCTCCATTTACTCCAAAATTATGCATTCCTGCAGCTCTCCTCTTTTTGTACAGTAATTAGGAGGTGTTTTAAATGCTGAGAAAGCAATAAAATTGCAAAATATGTTGTGGGGGGGGGGGGGGAGGGGGACGGTGAGGGGTTGGTGGAGGGGGTACTAAGCGACCTGAAACCGACATCGTCAACACAGGCAATCAAAGAGAAGTTCGTGACGTCAGCGGACGTTTGATATATATTCAAATATACTTAATTTAGAAATGGATCAATTACTCGAAAAGTTTCACTATTTGTGAATTGTATATTTTAATTGGTAATACTTGACAATAAATCTTATTTTTTTTTTAAAGAAACTTTTTACGAGAATGACTATTTTTTACAGCCTAGGACTGTTTTCATTGGCGGGAAATTGGCAGGCATCCATAGGCAATAGTCAATAGATGGCGTTAGTGTAGCAAAGCGTCGTCTGGGGAACCTAGTCATTCTCAAAATAGTTTCTTTAAAAAAGCTCTTTCATATGATTTATATAAAATATTTATCAAATATAAAATATACATTTCATAAATAGTGACACTTGAGTAATTGATCCATTTTTAATTTAGTTTATATTTTGAATATATACTAAATGTACTCTGAAGTCACGAACTTCTCTTTGGTTGACTATGTTGAGATGTCGGTTCCCATTCGCTTAGTACCACTTTCACCACCCCCTCCCCCTCCCCCCCTCCTGCAACATATCTTGTTATTTTTTGCTTTCCCAGCATTTAAAGAACATCCTAATTACTGTACAAAAAGAGGAGAGCTGCAGGACTGCATGATTTTTGGAGTAAATGGAGAGCGTGCTCTTGTGAACAAATACTTGAAATCCAATTGAAATGAAATGGAATTAGCAGAACTATCAAAAACAATAACCAAACAAAAACCCCAAGACATTCGTAAACGTAATTAGATCAGAAGAGAAGAAACACCCTGGAAAGAAAATCACGAAATTTATGAAGAGAAGACTAAGAATGGGGTGCTAACAGATATTTGCTTCAAAGGATGGGTATGGAAATGTTAAAATCAAAAGAGATGGAGTAATAAAAATTGCAGAGGATTTCTAAACAATGTTGTAAAATATATTATATGCAAATTTACCACTGAAAATATGGTAGTCATTGATTTATCCAAAACTGTAGGGTCCTCTTTTTTGGATAGGAATTTTTGAGAAAAGATGTTTCTAATAGCTATTAGGTCACTATTACCTTTTTAGTATCCTTGAGATTTGGCAATGCGCTTGTTGGTGCAAACCTTGATCCTTGATTCAAATGTATTTAAACAAATATTTCTCTTTCAGGATAGCATTAGATTCCACACACTATAATATGAATGAAGCATAAAGTACCCACTATTATTATTATTATTATTATTATTATTATTATTATTATTATTATTATTATTATTATTATTATTATTATTATTATTATTATTATAACGAGATAAGCTATAACCCTACTCTGAAAAGTTGGATTCTAAAAAAAGAGAAAAGAGAGAAAATGAGGTAACTAATAAACTATATATGAGAAGCCTTAGTAAAAAGATATGAAGTATCTTCAGGCCAGTGACAATGCTTTAATATTTGTGATACATACAAACAATGACGAAAGAATCATGTCAACCTTTTCAATATAAAACCATTCAATGCAAGTTTGAACTTCTGAAGTTCCACCGATTCAACTGCCTGATTAGGAAGATCATTCCATAATCTGGTCAAAGCTGGAACAAAACTTCTTGAATACTGTGTATCATTATTATTTTTATTATTATTATTATTATTTTTACAAGCTAAGGCACAACCCTAGTTGAAAAAAAAGGGATGTTGTAAGTCCAGGGTCTCCAACAAGGAATAATAGCCCATTGAAGAGAGTAGATAAGGAAATAGCTAAACTACACGAGAAGTTATGAACAATTAGGAAAAAAAGATTTTAAGAAGAGTAACATTATTGTATTAAATCTACCAGATATAAACTATAAAAACTTGAAAAAACAAGAAGAGAAATAAGATAGAATAGTGTACCGAGGTGTGCCCTCAAGCAAGAGAACTCTACCCCAAGACAGTGAAAGACCATTGTACAGAGGCTATAGCACCACCAAAGGCTAGGGAACAATGGTTTGAACTCGTAGTATCATTTTCCTAAAAGATCAGCTTACCACAGCTAAAGAGTGTCTTCTACCCTTGCCAAGAGGACAGTAGCCACTGAACAGTTACAGTATAATAGTTAACTCCCTGAGCGAGGGATTTTTTTTGGTAAACTCAGTGTTGTCAGGTGTAAGTAGCTTATGTTCTAAGAATCTAAAGAATTAATCAGCCTTCAAGTTTCTGATGCAAAAGTTAATACTGATAGAACTATCTGATTAAATACTTTTCTTTTTAAAGAAAGTAGCTATATATGTTATATGTAATATCTATTGGAAACACCCTGCCTGACGATTTGCTGGACTTGGTTTGAGACCCGCTCAAGTACAATAGTTTCCTGAAGTGCATGCAACATCACCATCTTTGTGTGATAAGGATGAGGGGTTTGGGGGAGCTTAAGAGGAGAATGTGGTAAGAGTTGGCCAGATTATTCAGTGTATGTGTAGGCAAACGGAAATGAGATGTAAACAGAGAGAGGGGTCCAATGCAGTACTGTTTGGCCAGTCAAAATACCCAATAACACGCTATCGGTAGTATCCCTATGCGTGGTTAGTCCCCTGGCCAACGCACTACCTGTAGAACCTTATGATGTAGAAGGCAACACAGTTAGAATGATCAAGATACAACATAATTATTAACCAATGTGTTACAGACATCGAAAATGGATTACATTAGTTATGATGAACTCACTTCCTATAGAATTATGGAATTGTTTAAACTATAATGTGATATGAATAATAAAATTATCGGTCCTTCATACTTACAAAAAGGAAAATGTATTATCATTAAATTGAGTCTAAGCGTTGAAATAAGATTTACATCAATGTCCTTTCATAATCACACATGAATTCTTAATCTCAATTCTTGAATTTGAGTGAGTTCATAAATGTATTAATTTCGATTAATAAAAAATAACAAACTATATATATATATATATATATATATATATATATAT
>NC_090730.1:78115257-78127757 GCF_036898095.1 Palaemon carinicauda | reverse complement strand
ATGTAGAGCCAAAAATTTGCTCGAATTTTACTTCGGATGTTGGAAAATTCGGATGTAGATACGTTCGTGTGTAGAGGTTCCACTGTATATATATATATATATATATATATATATATATATATATATATATATATATATATATATATATATATATATATATATATATATATATATATATATATATATATGTATGTATATATATATATATATATATATATAATATTTATATATATATATATGTGTGTGTATATATATATATATATATATATATATATATATATATATATATATATATATATATATATATATATATATATATATATATATCATAATTGCTAAGCTACAACCCTAGTTGGAAGAGAAAGATGATATATGCCTTCAGGCTCCAACAGGGATAATAGCTCAGTGGGGAAGAAAAATAAGGAAACAAATAATATTTTAAGAACACTACCAATATTAAGATAAATATATCCGATACATACTATAAAAACTATAACAAGGGAAAAAAAAATAGAATAGCCTACCCTAGTGTACCCTCAAGCAACAGAAATCTAACCCAAGACAGTAGAAGACAAGGGTATAGTGGCTATGGCACTACCAAGGACTAGAGAACATTTGTTTGATTTAGATGTGTCCTTCTCCTAGAAGATATTCTAAAGAGTCTCTTTTACACTTACCAAGAGGAAAGTTGCCACTGAACACTTACAACGTAATAGTTAACCCCTTGGTTGAAGAAGAATTGTTTGGTAATGTCAGTGTAGTTAGGTGTATGAGGACAGAGGAGAATATGTGAAGAATAAGCCAGCCTATTCAGTGTATGTGTAGGCAAAGGGAAAATGAACCATAACCGGAAATAAGGATCCAATGTAGTATTCACTAGCCAGTAAAAGAACCCCATAACTTTCTTGCGGTAGTATCACAACTGGTGGGTGGTGCCCTGGGTAACCTACTACCATTATATATACATATATATATATATATATATATATATATATATATATATATATATATATGTATATATATATATATATATATATATATATATATATATATATATATATATATATATGTATATATATATATATATATATATATATATATATATATATATATATATATATATATATATATGTGTGTGTGTCTGTGTGTGTGTGTGTATGTGTGTATAAGTTTGTGTGAGACTGTGAGTTTGCTTCTCTTAACTACACTGTAATATTGCTGGTGCAGCCAAGACAGCATAAAACTGTAGCAAACTAACAATAAGTTAGCGTGGCAAGATGGCTTCCATCTACCCGTATACCGGTGTAAAGGTTTCAAGCTATCCACCTGTTTCAGAATACAGGGGGCGGGGGAAGGGAGTTTGATATCGGCTTCAAGCTATCCCCTCTGTTTCATACATTTATTGCTGACTTTGCAGCTTGTAGAAAAAGAGTATAATTTTGTATTCAAGACAAAATATTGTGTATCAGTGAATTATATGACAAGTTAAAAGCCACAGACTCTGTCCTTTACAATTTTTGATGATTTATTTCATTTTAGTATTATTTTCGAGAATTTTTTTTTATTGTGTGAAATAGATCACATTCATGTGGTTCAGGTGCATGCGCTTCCCTCGGTAATAATCCTGGATATATTGACTCGAAAATCACTCAGAATAGATGGTGTTAATCATATTATAATTCATACCATTATACATATAATTATCTATCTTATAAACAGTGCATACAGCAATTGGGTTAACATTAGATTTATTCACATCCCAACACAACAGGGATCAGTGGCTTACTACCATGTGAAAGATGATCGGATAATAAAACAAAGAGCGCTTGATTTGGGACTAAGGACAAGAAATGGTCATTGTAACTATCGTCCTCTTGTGGTTATCCGAATGAATTAAGGAACGCTTGAGTGCATATAAGAAAAAGATAAAAGGACCAGAATCGAGTGGCAGTCCATACGTGCTTGAACCCACAAAGTATCAAGTTAAGTCCAAAGGTTTTGATTATTTAATTGAAATAAAGACAAAGTCTTGGTGGATTAAAGACCTGGCCAGCCATTCTGTGTGTATTAATCCACGAAAGGAAAAGTATAGATATACAATAATACCGTATTAATACAGATAAATTGGATAACTAACTCTTTATATCAAAATTTGTTCTCTATGAAAATTTTGTAATTATTTGTGAAAACTTCAATATTTATACATGAAAAAATATTGTGGTTAGAAAGTTTTATTTCCTTCGGTAAGCTCTCAAAAAGCCATCCCAAAAAGTAAATTTTGTGAAAAACCATCGAGTAGTTTTGAAGTAATCCTGTCCACAGACAAATGAACGAACAAATAAACTAGAATATGGATCCGGATCTGGATCATCCGCCAAATTTGATGGTGAAAAATTTGTCAAATCTGTTGCATAATTTTGATGTTGTCTTTAAAATGGCAAAAAAAGGCAAATCCGGATCTAGAGTTTGCGTACAGATGATCTCCAAAATTTAATGGAGTCGTCCATGACCTAAGATCTATATGTGGAGAAAATTTCGTCAAAATCCGTCGTGTAGTTTTGACGTAATCCTGTCTACAGAGGAAACTTGTCACAACGATTCCTCTTGACCTACACGCTCATCATAAACCTGCGGCCTCATAAAATTTTACCGTTTTCCAAGATGACCAGAAGGATTTCACAATAGCTGCTTGTAGATATTTGAATATTAACATATAATTGGTTAATTTGTAGTTAGTAGGCTGGCCAGGAAAGTGGCCACCCGTTGAGATACTACTGCTACGGAGTTATTGGGTCCTTTGATAGGCCGGACAGTTCTAGATTTGATCTTTCTCTCTGGTTATGGCTCCTTTTCCTTTCACCTATACATACACCGAATATTCTGGCCTATTCTTTACATATTCACCACTGTAGTCATACACCTGTCAACACAGAGATTACCACCTAATTCTTCATTGCTCAAGTGGTTAACTACTACAATGTAATTGTTCAGTGGCCACTTTCCTCTTGGTATGGGTAGAAGAGACTCTCTGGCTATGGTAGGCACTTTATCTATGAGAAGAACACTCCAAAATCAAACCATTGTTTTCTGGTCCTGGATAATACAGTGGCCTCTGTAGCATGTTTTTTCACTGTCTTGGGGTAGAGTTCTCTTGCTTGAGTGTACACTCGGATACACTATTCTATCTTATTTCTCTTCCTCTTGTTTTATAATGTCTTTATAGTTTATATACGAAAGATTTTTTATTAAGTTTTTACTATTCTTGAAAGATTTTATTCTAATTGTTAACCTCTTAATGAGAGAATGCCTTGATGAAGTCATTGAGCTTCAGCACGGCACATCATTCTCGTGCATAAACTTGCTAACGGATAAGAGGGCTCTCGAACTTGGGGAAATTGCTCCCCCGGTTCGAATATAAATTTCTCTCTCTCATCTTTTTCTTTCTCTCAATATTACTTCAATCTTCTCCTAATTTCATTAACTTTCTTTCGTGTTGCTTTCCCTTATCATATATATGTATATATCTATTATATATATACCTATTTACTTATTTATTTTTTTCTTTTGGCATGGATGTTTCTACATCAACTATAGGTGCTGGCATGGATATTTATACATCTGTTATTGCTGCCTGCTTCGATGAATTGGAGGTGTCGCCGTTCAGAGGTATTTGCATTCAAACCTTTATGTGAGAGTATTAGATCAGCTATCCCGAGGAGGGTTTGGACCTTTTTTGGCGGAATTATTCCCAAATGTTGGGTCTTCTGAATCCAGGGGGATCCAATTCTTGGGGAAGGACTCTCGGCTTTTGGCCGGAAGTCCATCATTACAGATATGGGGAGGATGATTCTATAGTTTACTGGTCTCGGTCCTAACAGGCCGGTTCAGCTTACACCTGTGCCTCTATATCTGTTTTGGTGCTATCCTTCGTGTAGGGTATAAAGTGGACCATCTGGGAAGTATACTCTCATTGTGCCGATAGTGGAGAGTGCAAGTATCCTATCTGATGCATAATGCCTTAATATTCTTGAGTAGGTAAACCCCTTTCTCGACCCCGGATTCATGGATTTTTCAAATAACGAACCCCCATCCCCTGGATACGGTGACTCTTCCCCAGCCCTTTTGACAACCTCTGCCAGTTTGATTAAGGAAAATTCTGTTGACGACCTTCGAACTAAAAAGGACCACTCTACTGATGTTAAAAATCTAGTAATCTGGGTAACACAGGAAAACTGTGAATCCTTCATATTTCCCAAATTCCATTTGAGACAAACTATGATCATATATATAAAGCATTTGAATGCTATGGACTGATAAAGGAAATAAGAGTGAGACTCGGAGATGAAAAATGGGACTCCTGGATATCTTTTGATAGTCATGATGAAACGTTTAATGCCGTTTGTAATATTAGTAATATTAATGTTAACAACTTGAACATCATGGGAACTCTTTGTGATAAGGTCCCAAAGGAATTAGATGTATACAAACCTACTGATTGGTTTGAAAAAGACATGAATGTACCCATGCCTTCAAAGAGAAAGCCAAAACCACCAATATGGTTTGTAACTGAACCTAAAGGGATAATAGGGAATTATTTTAAAATATGTAAGTTGATTCAGAAAAAAAGTAGGAACCATTGCACCTGGAGATATATCTCGTTTTTGGAAAAATAGTCATCTCATCCATGCCAAATCCTCAACGCAGTCTGCGATACTATCTAACTTACAGACAGGAAGTGGTGAAATTACATTAGAAATGAAACATCTAAATTTTTGTTATGGAAGGGGAGAAGTCTTTAATAAAGACCTGTACGAATTTACATAGGAGGAGATACTTTCCATGTGTCCATTCAATGTATGGAAAGTGCATAAGGTTCCGGGAACATCAATGATTATACTTACTTTCCAGGATGCTGATATACCTTCCATATTGTTAATGATAATGAAAGGATTAAAGTTTGTCCTTTCAAGCAAAAGCCACTGCAGTGCTTCAATTGTTTAAAATTTGGACACCCATTCAAAGTTTGCAAAAATGAAAAAAATTATGGTATTTGCTCCAAATCTCATCATAGAGAATGCACATTTGAGGCCAGGTGTTCAAAATGCAATATGAATCAGAAATCAACTGATAGGAGATGCGAATTGTATAAGTTGGAGGAAGCTGCCCTAAAGAAATTAAGTTTAGAGCACATAAGTGTGGGACATGCAAAAAGACTGATGAATAAATCAACTAGCCAAGCAAAGACCTTAAAATCAAAGGGAAAATTTACCACAGGAGACATCAAACTCACCAAGCACCGCTAGTAATTCAAAGAAAGGAAATACAACTTCTAATAATAAAGTACTGCAGGACAAGGTAAACATATTGCCTTCTTAGGCTCTGCCATGGTATAATAAAACTGGGTCATTGCAAATTTCTGTACAGCCTTCGTCCCCTATTACCAACAATAGTACTAACCTCTCTCAGGCCATGTCCTTGCCTGATTAGAGGGAAGTTCCACCTGACACCAAGTTACCAGGTGCACCTGTATTGGGGAAGGTGCAAAAACATGGTAGCTCACCAACTATTAATCTGAAAAGAGAGAGAGAAACCTCCATCTCTCTCACCCCCTTCCATAAGAAATATCAAAATTATGCCGTCAAATAAATATGATGCTTTGTCTGTTGATGTTTCTGATCAACTGAAAGTCAATTTGAATAAATCGGAAATTTAAGTTGAGGTCCACCACCCCTCTCAACAATTAGATAAAAAAGACAAAAGAAAAATCATAAATAAAAAACCCAATCTATTAAGACCCTCTTTAATAAAACCACATGGAAATAGTGTTAGATCAAAAACTGCTAATGGGAAGACTCCATCAAATGGGTTCACCAAAATGTAAACCATATTTTTTTCCTCCATTTTGCCATGGAATTGTCAGGGTTTAAGGGCCAAATATGAAGAACTTGAGCTCCGTATTCTTGAGCATTACCCATAATTATATGTTTACAGGAGAGCAAACTTAATCATGATATTACTTGTACTCGCAAATATATTAGTTATAGGACACCATATGATCACCAACTGGGGGGCCATAGCAAAAGTCTCATATTTGTTCATTGGGAGGTTTCTCAAATATCTTTGTCTATTTGTACACCTCCGCTGGCAGTGGTTGTACAGAAGGATATAAGGAGAAAATATACAATTTGTTCTGTGTACTTGCCTCCAAATGGTAATATTTTGTATGATAACTTAGTAGAGGTGATTCAACAATTCCCCCAACCTTTTTTTTCACTTGGAAATTTGAATGGTAGACATCTTTTGTGGTGTGATATTTTAGCAAACATGAGGGGAAATATCATGTCATCAATTGCGGAAAATGAAGAAGTGAGACCCCTTAATACAGGAGGGCCCACACACTTTCATATCCAGACAGGTACCTTGTCATGTATTTACCTTTCAATCATAGGCACTAATTGCCTTTTCGATTTCGATTAGAAGACATTAGATGATTGGCATACTAGTGATCATGGACCAATCATTATAAAAAACAACAATGGTCCACCTCTACAGATCTCGCTACGATGGAGTCTTGACAAGGCTGACTGGGATAAATTTCGTGATATAATCAAAATTGAGGGGGATGCAGAACAGTTTGAAAATATTGATGATGCCATAGACTTACTGAATGGGACTCTCCATACAGCAGGAGCCAACTCAATTCCCAAAACAATAGGATTATTCAAACGACAACCAGTCCCCTGGTGGTCTTCAGAACTAACTGCCCTGCACAGAGCCACAAGAAGATCTCTAATACGATTGTGCAGACGATGCATTGAGGAGAATTTAATTATATACAAGAAATGTAGAGCACAGTTCCACCGTACCATGAAAGAAGCTAGGCGCCAGTCATGGGTGTCTTTTGTTTCCTCCATTAACAGTAGAACACCACCATCTTCTGTGTGGAGAAAAGTAAAAAAAAAGACAGCTGGCAAATTTACTCCAAACCCCCCAACAGTGTTGAAAGTGAATGGTAATTTTGTGACTGGAGCAGCTGAGATTAGCATTGCCCAGGCTGATCATTTCTCAAATGTATCATGCAAGTGTGTGGCAGCCCCTGGTCACCAGCATAGGAAAATCGAAGAAAAGAAAGTTTTAAATTTCGCAACAGTAAGGGAGGAGTCATACAATTCTCCTTTTACTGAAAGAGAATTCGATTCTGTCCTTCCCGCTTGTAATGATACAGCCCCTGGACCCTGTGGAATTCCATATGCTATAATTAAACATGTACCAGTTAATAAAAAGTTATTTATTTTAAGTATTATTAATAGAATATGGCAGGATCATAGTTATCTAAGTGTTTGGGAACTAGCCATTATTTTAGCCTTTTTAAAACCTGGTAAGGATAAGTTTTTAGCAGCAAACTATCTAACAATTGCATTGACATCTTGTTTATGTAAGATCATGGAGAAGATAGTTAATGCAAGACTGATCTGGTACCTGGAAAAGAAAGGTATTTTATCACCTATCCAGTGTGGATTCAGATAAAATGCACTCAACAACTGAAGTGTTGATACGACTTAAGTCGTCTATTTATGAAACCTTTGCTTCCAAACAGCACCATGTAGCAGTCTTTTTTGACATTGAAAAGGCATATGATACTGCATTTAGATATGGTAAACTTGAAACTATTCATGAAATGGGATTAAGAGTAGAGCTACCACTGTTTATCTAATCATTTCTTTCACGTAGAGTTTATCAAGTGAGAATAAGGGAAACTCTATCAGAGATGAAATGTCAAGGAGAAGGAGTTTCCCAGGGTAGTGTGCTGAGTGTAACCCTGTTTGCACTAGCAATTAATGGGATATCCCCAGTCATTCCCCAAGATATTCTCTCAATCTCTCCATATCATTTGTTGGAGCTAGAATGGCAATGGTTGAGAGAAAACTACAACTCTTGATTGACAAAATTATTCAGTGGGATGATATGAATGGGTTCAAGTTTTCAACAAGCAAAACTACTATTGTCCATTTCTGTCGTATCCAGGGAGTATATCCAGATCTGGATATATACACGAAAGGTCAACGGATCCCATGAGTAAGTGAATCTAAATTTTAAGGATTGATTTTTGATTCTAGGCTTACATGGGGTCCTCACTTAAAGGCTTTGAAAGCTAAATGTCTGGAGGCTCGGGACCGTAAAACTATTTTGAAATTATACACGGCCTTAATTTTTTCCAAAATTAGTTATGGCTGTGAAATATACTCCTCAGCCACCCCAAGCCTATTAAAGATATTAGATTCAATACATCATGCTGGTATTAGATTGTCCATAGGAGCATTTAGAACCTCACCTATCCCAAGTCTCCTTGTTGATGCTGGAGAGTTACCTCCAGAGTCTAGACCATTACCGAATATCTTCCATTATTCGGTATTGGTTTAGGTTACAAAGACTCTCTAACTCTTTAGCCTTTCAGACTGCAAGCCTTGTAAGGTACTCAACATACTTTAAATTGCACCCAAAATCTTCTCAACCTTATGGCATTGGGGTAAAACAATAATTAAACAGTCTTGATATAATATGAGGTAAGGTGCTTCCATTTAAGATATCATCAACCCCTCCGTGGAAATTACCAGAGATATCTCTTTATAAATATTTTATTGGTGTTAAAAAACATGACTAAATTAGAAGCTAGGTCTCTTTTTATAGAATATGTTGAAGAACATAGGGAATCAACTTTTATATATACCGATGGCTCCAAATCTGACGCTGGCGTTGGATTAGGAGTATATTGTAGTTCTTTTAACTGTAGAATAGGAAATGAAGTGAGCGATTGGTTTCCGGTGAGAGTGGGGCTGAGACAGGGATGTGTGATGTCGCCGTGGTTGTTTAACTTGTATGTTGATGGAGTGGTGAGAGAGGTGAATGCTCGAGTGCTTGGACGAGGATTAAAACTGGTAGGCGAGAATGATCATGAATGGGAGGTAAATCAGTTGTTGTTTGCGGATGATACGGTACTGGTAGCAGACACAGAAGAGAAGCTTGACCGACTAGTGACAGAATTTGGAAGGGTGTGTGAGAGAAGGAAGTTGAGAGTTAATGTGGGTAAGAGTAAGGTTATGAGATGTACGAGAAGTGAAGTTGGTGCAAGGTTGAATGTCATGTTGAATGGAGAGTTACTTGAGGAGGTGGATCAGTTTAAGTACTTGGGGTCTGTTGTTGCAGCAAATGGGGGAGTGGAAGCAGATGTACGTCAGAGAGTCAATGAAGGTTGCAAAGTGTTGGGGGCAGTTAAGGGAGTAGTAAAAAATAGAGGGTTGGGCATGAATGTAAAGAGAGTTCTATATGAGAAAGGGATTGTACCGACTGTGATGTATGGATCGGAGTTGTGGGGAATGAAAGTGATGGAGAGACAGAAATTGAATGTGTTTGAGATGAAGTGTCTAAGGAGTATGGCTGGTGTATCTCGAGTTGATAGGGTTAGGAACGAAGTGGTGAGGGAGAGAACGGGTGTAAGAAATGAGTTAGCGGCTAGAGTGGATATGAATGTGTTGAGGTGGTTTGGCCATGTTGAGAGAATGGAAAATGGCTGTCTGCTAAAGAAGGTGATGAATGCAAGAGTTGATGGGAGAAGTACAAGAGGAAGGCCAAGGTTTGGGTGGATGGATGGTGTGAAGAAAGCTCTGGGTGATAGGAGGATAGATGTGAGAGAGGCAAGAGAGCGTGCTAGAAATAGGAATGAATGGCGAGCGATTGTGACGCAGTTCCGGTAGGCCCTGCTGCTTCCTCCGGTGCCTTAGATGACCGCGGAGGTAGCAGCAGTAGGGGACTCAGCAGTATGAAGCTTCATCTGTGGTGGAAATGTGGGAGGTTGGGCTGTGGCACCCTAGCAGTACCAGCTGAACTCGGCTGAGTCCCTGGTTAGGCTGGAGGAACGTAGAGAGTAGAGGTCCCCTTTTTTGTTTTTGTTTCTTGTTGATGTCGGCTACCCCCCAAAATTGGGGGAAGTGCCTTTGGTATATGTATGTATGTTAACTGTAGAGGTGCACTTCCTCCAATATCTTCCATATTTAGTGCTGAATTATATGGCATACTAACCGCTATTGAGAAACTAGCGTTAAAAAGGAGGGCAATTTTACCATTTATCGGGATTCAAGAAGTGTCCTTCAAGCTTTAGAAGGTTTTAATTCTAGAAACCCTTTAGTTTTAAAGATTTTAGAGTGGCTTTTAATTATTGACCTTAAAAGTTTAACAATGCTATTTTGCTGGGTTCCAGCACACGTAGGTGTGTCTGAAAATGAAGAGGCAGATTCACTGGCAGAGATTGTTACAGCCTACAGCCGAGTTGCTACCAAGAAGGTATTACATTCTCTGTAATAATTTTTTACCAGCAATTAAGAATTCTATTTATAACAATTGGCAGCAGTATTGGAATTGTTTAACTGAATTGCGATTGTTATATCCCCTTTGAGGTATAATTTGATGCCACGAAAATGGGAGACTACTTTTTGTTTTCTCCGCATTGGTCACACTCGGATTACACATGAGTTTCTGTAGGCTGGCCAACACCAACCTTATTGTGACGACTGTTTGATACCCTTGACAGTGAGGCATTTGTTGCCTGAATGCCTCACTTATAGCACAGAAAGAAATAGATATCTATTTGAGGCTCGGGGTGAATATGGCAGGTTCATCCTTGCCAAGATGGTTGGACATGATGTGCCGTACAATACTTGTGGCATTTTTAAATTCATATCAGAAGCAGGTCTTCTTAATGCTATTTAACTTCTATAACATTTCTGGTCTTAATTGAATATTCTTTTAATCTTTATTCATAATAAACGATATCGGTGTCAATGAACTCCGATGTCAGGATGCCAGAGAACTTTGAATCATTCATTCATTCTAATTGTTAATTACTTCTCTTGTAGTTCCGTTATTTCCTTTCCTCACTGGGCGATTTTCCCTTGGAGCCCTAGGGCTTATAGCATCCTGCTTTTCCAATTAGGGTTGTAGCGTGGCAAATAATAATAATAATAATAATAATAATAATAATAATAATAATAATAATAATAATCATGTTCAAATTCTTCAGTTATTCCATGTGTATATTGAAATAATGAAAGTAAGACTTTTTACAAAATCGACATCTAGCTTAGTTGAGCATCATTCCAATCGCGTGAAAGCTGGGCAGATTAGGATGTCTTTTATGGCATATACAAAATGCCATATTGTTTTAATTGTTATTATGGTTTGGAACACAGGTGTTCTATGTTCCCGCTGAATAAGCTCGGGTTCCAGTTGTTAATTCATAATTAAAAAGTAAGTATACAGTATATAGTAGGTTATTATTAACAAAATAGTTGAGAAGAGACGTCATTATATCATAGCTGCATTTATTTAGATTATAATATGACACCAAAGAAAGGCATAGTGATTGTCAAGGATATTAACGTAAAAGGTAGGCTACTGTAAACTGTTAGTGTGCTTGGATAATATGAGTCCTGTAGAGTTCCTTATTCCATTACTTCTTGTCCTTTGGCTCTCTCCCATACATCACTCAAGCCACTCCATTGTGGTTTTATTAGTTAAACTTTTATCAAATCACTTGTTCACTGACACACCATCACAGATAACATGATAACATAAACTCATAGGTTTAGTTTACCATCATTGCAATTGTAAGTTAACATCACATAGAGAGAGAGAGAGAGAGAGAGAGAGAGAGAGAGAGAGAGAGAGAGAGAGAGAGAGAGAGAGAGAGAGAGAGAGAGACTTTAAGCAAAATCAGTCGTCATGTTATAAAAATGGACTTGAAGAGATTACACCAAACCAGTATATAGTGTAGGTGAGCAAATGAGTGAGTAAAGAATAAATACATATCGAAAGCCTCAGTAACTATATGTGCTGAATCTGCTACATTACACGTAAAAATAAAACAAGGCCTAGAAAATACACGAGACACTGGATATTAGACAAAGCATTATGCATTTAACTTTTTTAAAAAGGAGGTAACACGCCATGCAATGAATGGCTCAAATACTTTTCAGTCCTTCTGCGGATACTACATTTTCTCTTGGATAAAACAATTTAGTTCAAACGTTTATAGTGTTTTCATGATCTTGCCTAACTGAATCGCTAATGTTTTACCGTGTAAGCCATTCACTACATCCGCGAGAAATCTGTTCCATTTATTTGATATTTTGTATATACAAAGTAATTACCACATTGACTAGTGTTAAATCTTTTCAATACCAGTTTTTAGCTGAGAGAGAGAGAGAGAGAGAGAGAGAGAGAGAGAGAGAGAGAGAGAGAGAGAGAGAGAGAGAGAGAGAGAGAGAGAGAGAGCTTGTGTTAATGAAAGATTTTTCAGTCGCGACAAAATACATTGCGAAAATTTTTCAAAAATTTATCATTTTTGCCAACAAGTTGTTTGCAACAATTGTTTAGCAAAAAACACATCAAATATACGATTTAGTGATAAATTAGAATAATTATAATGATAGATGTAGGAACGTATG
>NC_090730.1:78095257-78110257 GCF_036898095.1 Palaemon carinicauda | reverse complement strand
GATCCCGAGGTCGTTAAGAGAATCCAGACATTAATGTATCACAAATATACATGGCTTATTTGAATATGAAAAACATGTCTAAATGTGCAAAATTTATCATTAATTGTATGCCAAGTAACAAACTACTAATTGGCTACGATGGTGAAGAGGGGTTGATTTCAATTCTAAGTACAAAACACCTGAATTCGACAGGTATAAGTACAGAAGAATTGTCATTGACTTTTACCTTTCTTCGTGGCTGAGTGGTTTAGTCACTGTCTATACAGGCTAGCCGACCAGGGTTCGATTCCCGGCCGGACACAAGCTCTTGTCTTTGTGTGAATTTGCCTGGGGCTCTGATCCCGAGGTCGTTAAGTGAATCCAGACATTAATGTATCAAAAATATATATGGCTTATTTGAATATGAAAAACACGTCTAAATATGCAAAATTTATCATTAATTGAATGCCAAGTAACAAACTACCAATTGGATACGATGGTGAAGATGGGTTGATTTCAATTCTAAGTACAAAACACCTGAATTCGACAGTTATAAGTACAGAAGAATTGTCATTGACTTTTATCCTTCTTCATGGCCGAGTGGTTTAGTCACTGTCTGTACAGGCTTGCCGACCAGGGTTCGATTCCCGGCCGGACACAAGCTCTTGTCTTTGTGTGATTTCTCCTGGGGCTCTGATCCCGAGGTCGTTAAGAGAATCCAGACATTAATGTATAAAAAATATATATGGCTTATTTGGATACATATATATATATGTATATATATATATATATATATATATATATATATATATATATATATATATATATATATATATATATATATATATATATATATATATATATATATATATATATATATATAAATGATAAATTTTGCACATTTAGACGTGTTTTTCATATTCAAATAAGCCATATATATTTTTGATACATTAATGTCTGGATTCTCTTAACGACCTCGGGATCAGAGCCCCAGGCGAAATGACACAAAGACAAGAGCTTGTGTCCGGCCGGGAATCGAACCCTGGTCGGCAAGCCTGTATAGACAGTGACTAAACCAAGTAACAAACTACCAATTGGCTACGATGGTGAAGATGGGGTGATTTCAATTCTAAGTACAAAACACCTGAATTCGACAAGTATAAGTACAGAAGAATTATCATTGACTTTTATCTTTCTTCGTGGCCGAGTGGTTTAGTCACTGTCTATACAGGCTTGCCGACCAGGGTTCGATTCCAGGCCGGACACAAGCTCTTGTCTTTGTGTGATTTCGCCTGGGGCTCTGATCCCGAAGTCGTTAAGAGAATCCAGACATTAATGTATCACAAATATACATGGCTTATTTGAATATGAAAAACACGTCTAAATGTGCAAAATTTATCATTAATTGTATGCCAAGTAACAAACTACTAATTGGCTGCGATGGTGAAGAGGGGTAGATTTCAATTCTAAGTACAAAACACCTGAATTCGACAGGTATAAGTACAGAAGAATTGTCATTGACTTTTACCTTTCTTCGTGGCCGAGTGGTTTAGTCACTGTCTATACAGGCTAGCCGACCAGGGTTCGATTCCCGGCCGGATACAAGCTCTTGTCTTTGTGTGAATTTGCCTGGGGCTCTGATCCCGAGGTCGTTAAGTGAATCCAGACATTAATGTATCAAAAATATAGATGGCTTATTTGAATATGAAAAACACGTCTAAATATGCAAAATTTATCATTAATTGAATGCCAAGTAACAAACTACCAATTGGCTACGATGGTGAAGATGGGTTGATTTCAATTCTAAGTACAAAACACCTGAATTCGACAGTTATAAGTACAGAAGAATTGTCATTGACTTTTATCCTTCTTCGTGGCCGAGTGGTTTAGTCACTGTCTGTACAGGCTTGCCGACCAGGGTTCGATTCCCGGCCGGACACGAGCTCTTGTCTTTGTGTGATTTCTCCTGGGGCTCTGATCCCGAGGTCGTTAAGAGAATCCAGACATTAATGTATAAAAAATATATATGGCTTATTTGGATACATATATATATGTATTTATAATATATATATATATATATATATATATATATATATATATATATATATATATATATATATATATATATTATATATATATATATATATATATATATATATATATATATATATATATATATATATATATATATATATATATATATATATATATATATATATGATAAATTTTGCACATTTAGACGTGTTTTTCATATTCAAATAAGCCATATATATTTTTGATACATTAATTTCTGGATTCTCTTAACGACCTTGGGATCAGAGCCCCAGGCGAAATCACACAAAGACAAGAGCTTGTGTCCGGCCGGAAATCGAACCCTGGTCGGCAAACCTGTATAGACAGTGACTAAACCACTCGGCCACGAAAAAAGATAAAAGTCAATGACAATTCTTCTGTACTTATACCTGTCGAATTCAGGTGTTTTGTACTTAGAATTGAAATCAACCCCTCTTCACCATCGTAGCCAATTGGTAGTTTGTTACATGGCATTCAAATAATGATAAATTTTGCCCATTTAGACGTGTTTTTCATATTCAAATAAGCCATATATATTTTTGATATATTAATGTCTGGATTCTCTTAACGACCTCGGGATCAGAGCCCCAGGCGAAATGACACAAAGACAAGAGCTTGTGTCCGGCCGGGAATCGAACACTGGTCGGCAAGCCTGTATAGACAGTGACTAAACCAAGTAACAAACTACCAATTGGCTACGATGGTGAAGATGGGGTGATTTCAATTCTAAGTACAAAACACCTGAATTCGACAAGTTTAAGTACAGAAGAATTATCATTGACTTTTATCTTTCTTCGTGGCCGAGTGGTTTAGTCACTGTCTATACAGGCTTGCCGACCAGGGTTCGATTCCCGGCCGGACACAAGCTCTTGTCTTTGTGTGATTTTGCCTGGGGCTCTGATCCCGAGGTCGTTAAGAGAATCCAGACATTAATGTATCAAAAATATATATGGCTTATTTGAATATGAAAAACACGTCTAAATGTGCAAAATTTATCATTAATTGTATGCCAAGTAACAAACTACCAATTGGCTACGATGGTGAAGAGGGGTTGATTTCAATTCTAAGTACAAAACACCTGAATTCGACAGGTATAAGTACAGAAGAATTGTCATTGACTTTTACCTTTCTTCGTGGCCGAGTGGTTTAGTCACTGTCTATACAGGCTTGCCGACCAGGGTTCGATTCCCGGCCGGACACAAGCTCTTGTCTTTGTGTGAATTTGCCTGGGGCTCTGATCCCGAGGTCGTTAAGAGAATCCAGACATTAATGTATCAAAAATATATATGGCTTATTTTAATATGAAAAACACGTCTAAATGTGCAAAATTTATCATATATATATATATATATATATATATATATATATATATATATATATATATATATATATATATATATATATATATATATATATATATATATATTATAAATACATATATATATGTATCCAAATAAGCCATATATATTTTTTATACATTAATGTCTGGATTCTCTTAACGACCTCGGGATCAGAAACCCCAGGAGAAATCACAAAAAGACAAGAGCTTGTGTCCGGCCGGGAATCGAACCCTGGTCGGCAAGCCTGTACAGACAGTGACTAAACCACTCGGCCACGAAGAAGGATAAAAGTCAATGACAATTCTTCTGTAGTTATAACTGTCGAATTCAGGTGTTTTGTACTTAGAATTGAAATCAACCCATCTTCACCATCGTAGCCAATTGGTAGTTTGTTACTTGGCATTCAATTAATGATAAATTTTGCTTATTTAGACGTGTTTTTCATATTCAAATAAGCCATATATATTTTTGATACATTAATGTCTGGATTCACTTAACGACCTCGGGATCAGAGCCCCAGACGAAATGACACAAAGACAAGAGCTTGTGTCCGGCCGGGAATCGAACCCTGGTCGGCAAGCCTGTATAGACAGTGACTAAACCAAGTAACAAACTACCAATTGGCTACGATGGTGAAGATGGGGTGATTTCAATTCTAAGTACAAAACACCAGAATTCGACAAGTTCAAGTACAGAAGAATTATCATTGACTTTTATCTTTCTTCGTGGCCGAGTGGTTTAGTCACTGTCTATACAGGCTTGCCGACCAGGGTTCGATTCCCGGCCGGACACAAGCTCTTGTCTTTGTGTGATTTTGCCTGGGGCTCTGATCCCGAGGTCGTTAAGAGAATCCAGACATTAATGTATCAAAAATATATATGGCTTATTTGAATATGAAAAACACGTCTAAATGTGTAAAATTTATCATTAATTGAATGCCAAGTAACAAACTACCAATTGGCTACGATGGTGAAGATGGGTTGATTTCAATTCTAAGTACAAAACACCTGAATTCGACAGTTATAAGTACAGAAGAATTGTCATTGACTTTTATCCTTCTTCGTGGCCGAGTGGTTTAGTCACTGTCTGTACAGGCTTGCCGACCTGGGTTCGATTCCCGGCCGGACACAAGCTCTTGTCTTTGTGTGATTTCGCCTGGGGCTCTGATCCCGAGGTCGTCAAGAGAATCCAGACATTAATGTATAAAAAATATATATGGCTTATTTGGTTACATATATATATATATGTATTTATAAAATATATATATATATATATATATATATATATATTATATATATATATATATATATATATATATATATATATATATATATATATCTATCTATCTATCTATCTATCTATTATATATATATATATATATATATATATATATATATATATATATATATATATATATATATATATATATATATATATATATATGATAAATTTTGCACATTTAGACGTGTTTTTCATATTCAAATAAGCCATATATATTTTTGATACATTAATGTCTGGATTCTCTTAACGACCTCGGGATCAGAGCCCCAGGCGAAATCACACAAAGACAAGAGCTTGTGTCCGGCCGGAAATCGAACCCTGGTCGGCAAGCCTGTATAGACATTGACTAAACCACTCGGCCACGAAGAAAGATAAAAGTCAATGACAATTCTTCTCTACTTATACCTGTCGAATTCAGGTGTTTTGTACTTAGAATTGAAATCAACCCCTCTTCACCATCGTAGCCAATTGGTAGTTTGTTTCATGGCATTCAATTATTGATAAATTTTGCACATTTAGACGTGTATTTCATATTCAAATAAGCCATATATATTTTTGATACATTAATGTCTGGATTCACTTAACGACCTCGGGATCAGAGCCCCAGGCGAAATCACACAAAGACAAGAGCTTGTGTCCGGCCGGAAATCGAACCCTGGTCGGCAAGCGTGTATAGACAGTGACTAAACCACTCGGTCACGAAGAAAGATAAAAGTCAATGACAATTCTTCTCTACTTATACCAGTCGAATTCAGGTGTTTTGTACTTAGAATTGAAATCAACCCATCTTCACCATCGTAGCCAATTGGTAGTTTGTTACTTGGCATTCAATTAATGATAAATTTTACACATTTAGACGTGTTTTTCATATTCTAATAAGCCATATATATTTTTGATATATTAATGTCTGGATTCTCTTAACGACCTCGGGATCAGAGCCCCAGGCGAAATGACACAAAGACAAGAGCTTGTGTCCGGCCGGGAATCGAACCCTGGTCGGCAAGCCTGTATAGACAGTGACTAAACCAAGTAACAAACTACCAATTGGCTACGATGGTGAAGATGGGGTGATTTCAATTCTAAGTACAAAACACCTGAATTCGACAAGTTTAAGTACGGAAGAATTATCATTGACTTTTATCTTTCTTCGTGGCCGAGTGGTTTAGTCACTGTCTATATAGGCTTGACGACCAGGGTTCGATTCCCGGCCGGACACAAGCTCTTGTCTTTGTGTGATTTTGCCTGGGGCTCTGATCCCGAGGTCGTTAAGAGAATCCAGACATTAATGTATCAAAAATATATATGGTTTATTTGAATATGAAAAACACGTCTAAATGTGCAAAATTTATCATTAATTGTATGCCAAGTAACAAACTACCAATTGGCTACGATGGTGAAGATGGGTTGATCTCAATTCTAAGTACAAAACACCTGAATTCGACAGGTATAAGTACAGAAGAATTGTCATTGACTTTTACCTTTCTTCGTGGCCGAGTGGTTTAGTCACTGTCTATACAGGCTTGCCGACCAGGGTTCGATTCCCGGCCGGACACAAGCTCTTGTCTTTGTGTGAATTTGCCTGGGGCTCTGATCCCGAGGTCGTTAAGAGAATCCAGACATTATTGTATCAAATATATATATGGCTTATTTGAATATGAAAAACACGTCTAAATATGCAAAATTTATCATTAATTGAATGCCAAGTAACAAACTACCAATTGGCTACGATGGTGAAGATGGGTTGATTTTAATTCTAAGTACAAAACACCTGAATTCGACAGTTATAAGTACAGAAGAATTGTCATTGACTTTTATCCTTCTTCGTGGCCGAGTGGTTTAGTCACTGTCTGTACAGGCTTGCCGACCAGGGTTCGATTCCCGGCCGGACACAAGCTCTTGTCTTTGTGTGATTTCGCCTGGGGCTCTGATCCCGAGGTCGTTAAGAGAATCCAGACATTAATGTATAAAAAATATATATGGCTTATTTGGATACATATATATATATGTATTTATAAAATATATATATATATATATATATATATATATATATATATATATATATATATATATATATATATATATATATATATATATATATATATATATATATATATATATATATATATATATATATGATAAATTTTGCACATTCAGACGTGTTTTTCATATTCAAATAAGCCATATATATTTTTGATACATTAATGTCTGGATTCACTTAACGACCTCGGGATCAGAGCCCCAGGCGAAATCACAAAAAGACAAGAGCTTGTGTCCGGCCGGAATTCGAACCTTGGTCGGCAAGCCTGTATAGACAGTGACTAAATCACTCAGCCACGAAGAAAGATAAAAGTCAATGACAATTCTTCTGTACTTACACTTGTCGAATTCAAGTAACAAACTACCAATTGGCTACGATGGTGAAGATGGGTTGATTTCAATTCTAAGTACAAAACACCTGAATTCGACAGGTATAAGTACAGAAGAATTGTCATTGACTTTTACCTTTCTTCGTGGCCGAGTGGTTTAGTCACTGTCTATACAGGCTTGCCGACCAGGGTTCGATTCCCGGCCGGACACAAGCTCTTGTCTTTGTGTGAATTTGCCTGGGGCTCTGATCCCGAGGTCGTTAAGATAATCCAGACATTAATGTATCAAAAATATATATGGCTTATTTGAATATGAAAAACACGTCTAAATATGCAAAATTTATCATTAATTGAATGCCAAGTAACAAACTACCAATTGGCTACGATGGTGAAGATGGGTTGATTTCAATTCTAAGTACAAAACACCTGAATTCGACAGTTACAAGTACAGAAGAATTGTCATTGACTTTTATCCTTCTTCGTGGCCGAGTGGTTTAGTCACTGTCTGTACAGGCTTGCCGACCAGGGTTCGATTCCCGGCCGGACACAAGCTCTTGTCTTTGTGTGATTTCGCCTGGGGCTCTGATCCCGAGGTCGTTAAGAGAATCCACACATTAATGTATAAAAAATATATATGGCTTATTTGGATACATATATATATGTATTTATAAAATATAAATATATATATATATATATATATATATATATATATATATATATATATATATATATATATATATATATATATATATATATATATATATATATATATATATATATATATATATATATGATAAATTTTGCACATTTAGACGTGTTTTTCATATTCAAATAAGCCATATATATTTTTGATACATTAATGTCTGGATTCTCTTAACGACCTCGGGATCAGAGCCCCAGGCGAAATCACAAAAAGACAAGAGCTTGTGTCCGGCCGGAAATCGAACCCTGGTCGGCAAGCCTGCATAGACAGTGACTAAACCACTCGGCCACGAAGAAAGATAAAAGTCAATGACAATTCTTCTGTACTTATACTTGTCGAATTCAGGTGTTTTGTACTTAGAATTGAAATCAACCACTCTTCACCATCGTAGCCATTTATTAGTTTGTTACATGGCATTCAATTAATGATAAATTTTGCACATTTAGACGTGTTTTTCATATTCAAATAAGCCATATATATTTTTGATACATTAATGTCTGGATTCACTTAACGACCTCGGGATCAGAGCCCCAGGCGAAGTCACACAAAGTCAAGAGCTTGTGTCCAGCTGGAAATCGAACCCTGGTCGGCAAGCCTGTATAGACAGTGACCAAACCACTCGGTCACGAAGAAAGATAAAAGTCAATGACAATTCTTCTGTACTTATACCTGTCAAATTCAGGTGTTTTGTACTTAGAATTGAAATCAACCTATCTTCAACATCGTAGCCAATTGGTAGTTTGTTACTTGGCATTCAATTAATGATAAATTTTGCACATTTAGACGTGTTTTTCATATTCAAATAAGCCATATATATTTTTGATACATTAATGTCTGGATTCTCTTAACGACATCGGGATCAGAGCCCCAGGCGAAATGACACAAAGACAAGAGCTTGTGTCCGGTCGGGAATCGAACCCTGGTCGGCAAGCCTGTATAGACAGTGACTAAACCAAGTAACAAACTACCAATTGGCTACGATGGTGAAGATGGGGTGATTCCAATTCTAAGTACAAAACACCTGAATTCGACAAGTTTAAGTACAGAAGAATTATCATTGACTTTTATCTTTCTTCGTGGCCGAGTGGTTTAGTCACGGTCTATACAGGCTTGCCGACCAGGGTTCGATTCCCGGCCGGACACAAGCTCTTGTCTTTGTGTGATTTTGCCTGGGGCTCTGATCCCGAGGTCGTTAAGAGAATCCAGACATTAAAATATCAAAAATATATATGGCTTATTTGAATATGAAAAACACGTCTAAATGTGCAAAATTTATTATTAATTGAATGCCAATTAACAAACTACCAATTGGCTACGATGGTGAAGAGGGGTTGATTTCAATTCTAAGTACAAAACACCTGAATTCGACAGGTATAAGTACAGAAGAATTGTCATTGACTTTTACCTTTCTTCGTGGCCGAGTGGTTTAGTCACTGTCTATACAGGCTTGCCGACCAGGGTTCGATTCCCGGCCGGACACAAGCTCTTGTCTTTGTGTGAATTTGCCTGGGGCTCTGATCCCGAGGTCGTTAAGTGAATCCAGACATTAATGTATCAAAAATATATATGGCTTATTTGAATATGAAAAACACGTCTAAATATGCAAAATTTATCATTAATTGAATGCCAAGTAACAAACTACCAATTGGCTACGATGGTGAAGATGGGTTGATTTGAATTCTAAGTACAAAACAACTGAATTCGACAGTTATAAGTACAGAAGAATTGTCATTGACTTTTATCCTTCTTCGTGGCCGAGTGGTTTAGTCACTGTCTGTACAGGCTTGCCGACCAGGGTTCGATTTCCGGCCGGACACAAGCTCTTGTCTTTGTGTGATTTCGCCTGGGGCTCTGATCCCGAGGTTGTTAAGAGAATCCAGACAATAATGTATAAAAAATATATATGGCTTATTTGGATACATATATATAAAAATATATATGTATTTATAATATATATATATATATATATATATATATATATATATATATATATATATATATATATATATATATATATATATATATATATATATATATATATATATGTGTCTGTGTGTGTGTGTAAAGTGTGCATTATTTCCATCTCCAATAATTATTTCAGTGCCTTGCTTGTATCCCTGACTAAGAACCAAAGTAAGAGGTTGATTTGAGAATAGTTCCCGTTAAAAGTAAAGTACTCACCCAGCTTTGTTTATAGAGTAAAATAAAAAGACCTTTAGATAAAAAGTCTTCATATATATTAACATCAGGTAGTTGCCCACTATTCTCAGAGGATGATGATATTTTTGTGTGTATCAGACTTGTGTATTATAAAGCAGGTGAGTTTGGGAGCTCGGGAAGTAACATAAATTCGCTTGTCGTAGTAATCTCTCTCTCTCTCTCTCTCTCTCTCTCTCTCTCTCTCTCTCTCTCTCTCTCTCTCTCTCTCTCTCTCTCTCTCTCTCTCTCTCTCTCTCTATATATATATATATATATATATATATATATATCTATATATATACATTTCTGAAAAGTCAAAGGTCAAGGTCATGAGTGAGCTAAGCGTCCAAAATCAGTCTAAAAAGTCAAAAAATATTTATACACGCACACACACACACACACGCATATATATATATATATATATATATATATATATATATATATATATATATATATATATATATATATATATATATATATATATATATATATACACACACACACATATATATATATAGATACATATATATATATACATATATATATATATATATATATATATATATATATATATATATATATATATATATATATATATATATATATATATATATATATACTGTATATATATATATGTATATTTATATATACATATATACACACATATATATGAATATGATAAAGTAGAGATGTTATGTTATATATCATTATTTACTAATATTTATATCTTTACTATTATATTTACATTTCACTATTTCAATTATCTTCAATCCAAATCCATTTTATTTAAAGACGATATCAGCACATGATTCATATAGTATTATAATAATCTAAATATTGAAATAAATAAAATTAATAGTGAAAATTGATATCGCATTGAAAATAATTATTATTGTTATATATGAGGAGCAATGTAGGTATTGAAAGTAAGATAATAGTATTGAATATTATTGGTATAAGTTATTGAAATGTAATATATAATAAAAATGTGATAAAATGGAGGAGATATGATATAGTAAATACTATAAGAGCCTACATTAGCAATGCAATATATGTACTGAAAGTAAGAAATAGTTTTGGAACTTGCCGATCGTATGAAAATATGATGTATTGATATAATTTGATATAGTAGTGAAGATAAGATATACTAATGAACATGTAATGCAGATTATGATATACTGTAGTATTAAAATAATTGTAATAAAATATGGGAATATTAGGTAAATTTTTTGTTATTATTATTATTATTATTATTATTATTATTATTATTATTATTATTATTATTATTATTATTATTATTAGCTAAGCAATAACCCTTATTGGAAAAAAAGGATTATGTAAGCCCACCACCTCCAACAGAGAAAAAAATAGCCCAGTGAGGTAAGGAAAAAGGGAAATAAACTGTGTAAGTAATGAATAATGAAAATAAAATATTTTAGGAACAGAAACAACGTTAAAACATATATACAGTAAACTATAAAAAAGACTTATGCCAGCCTGTTTAACATATAAACAATTGCTACAAGTTTTAATTCAGGAGACGCTGGGAAAGTATTCGTAACAAAACGGAAATTAGTGTACCAACCATTTGTCACACGATCGTACATAGTAACGACATTTCTCTTTTTTGTATCTACTCTCCTTTGTATCTTCGCTCTCCCCTCGCACTGATAACGACCTGAATCAACTTGGCTGTTTTCTCACCATTAAATGTTAACAGACACGGTTGTTGGTTGAACAGGAAACAGCCTGTTATATGTTATGGCCTTCTTGCCCGGAGTTGATGTATATATAAACTAATATTCTGTAATAAAGTTACTCAGTCGCATTCATCCTGCCTTTTTAGTCACAACCTCTCTCGGCCCGTCACATTGGTGACCACGATAGTTGACTCGCTCCTCCCACCTTCACAAAACCCCCCCCCCCCCCACCCCACCCCCCACCCCCCCACCCCCGTCATTGGTACTATGGAGGACTCCACAGAAGTTGACGCCGCCCCATTGAAACTTTCGTCGTTTGCCAGCGGAGAGGCGTTTGCTTGGTTCCAGCGCGCTGAAGTCCAGTTCCGCATCAAGGGCGTGACTAGCTCAAACCATCAAGGCAGATTATGTTCTCGCGGCAATACCCGAGGACACCTTCTCGGAAATCCCCGACTGGCTTTGTGAACAAGGAGACACCCCAATAGCGTATGACACCCTCAAAATATACCTTCTGCAGCTGTACTCGCCGTCGCCAGCCGCCCATATAGCAAAGCTTTTTCAGCTCTCTCAACAACCATTGGGGGACCAAAGAGCTTCGCTCGCCCTCAGGGAAAGGACCAATATCGCTCGCCTGCAATCTGCCGCAGACGGCTTTCCTCGTGAGGTGAACCTACTCCGTGCCCTTTGGATAAGCCATTTACCTGAACCTGTACATGCTGCCATACCCGATGTCGATAATTTACCCATAAAAGACTTGATGACCAAAGCCGACGCCCTTATGGACAGCCACTTCACAACCTTCAAGACTTCCATCAATGCCTCCACTCCTGATGAAGAGGATGCCTATTCAAGGTCAACCGAAGCTGACGTGAATGCCGTAGGACATACACGCCTACCCCGTGACGTGACGGAGCGGCGACAAAGCCACCCATCACTCATCATTCGCTCGTGCCCCAACCAACAACTTCTACAGCCACTTACTGCCGCCCATCGGCCGCAGTATTGCTACTACCACTACAGATTCGGGGCTGCCGCGTAAAAATATGCCAAGGAATGTCAGTGGCCAAAAAATGTGTAAGTAGGCCATTGCTCATGGCGGAGGCCTCCAGTATTTCTAATCTTTTCTTTTTACATGATGCAGGAACGGGCGTACAAATTTTTGTAGACACGGGTGCTTGTCATCTCTTTTGCAAAGAAAACTCTTCAGGACATGACATAGTCTGTCTAAGTCTGCCGACGTCCGCCTGGTAGCTGCCAACGGATCTGCGATACCCACCTACGGTTACAAGAACCTCACATTATCGTTTGGAAATGGTAAATTTAATTGGAAGTTTCTCGTTACTGACGTCACATTGCCAATCCTCGGTGCGGATTTCCTCTCTCATTTCCACCTTCTGGTCGATGTCGCCCACCGACGATTGGTCACTGCAGACTCGTACTTATCGACACCTCTTTAACCCTCACCCTTCAACCTCGCTCTGCACATCAGCACACCCACGAATGCCTACGCCCACCTTCTAACGTTGTACCCGGACGTTTTCTGTCCAGAACTATGCCAAACGCCCACGGCTGCTGCCAAGCATGGTATTTATCACCACATCAAGACGATGGGACCCCCATTCTTTGCAAAATTCAGACGTCTGGCACCGAATTGATTGGCAGCCGCTAAACAGACGTTCGCCGAAATAGAGGATATGGGCCTTTGTCAAAAGGCCTCCAGCCCATGGTCGTCAGCCTTACACATCATCCTTATGAAACTCGGCTCCTTCTGTCCGTGCGGGGATTACAGGCGCCAGAACATGCAAACAGAACCGGATCACTAACCCCTCCCAAACATCGCCGACGTGACCTCCTACCTGCACAAAGCGAAGGTTTTCTCCATGCTCGACCTCCTGAAGGGGTATTATCAGGTGCCTATGAACCCAGAAGACATCCTCAAGACCGCCATCACCACTCCCTTCGCTACATACACCTTTAATTACTCCTGTTTTGGCCTTCGTAATGCTGGGGCCACTTTTCAATGTCTCATGGATGGCATCTTAGTTGGCCTCTCCTTCTGTGTATGTTATGTGGACGACATACTTGTATTCTCTTCCTCAAAAGAAGAACACCTCCGTTACCTGCGCATCGTGCTCGACCTACTACAACAAAATGGTCTTCTAGTCCGGTATGACGAGTGTACCTTTGGCGCTAACGAAGTGTCGTTCTTAGGGCACTTCATCACTCCTGAAGGAGTCCATCCCTTCCCTGAGAAGGTAGCAGCCCTTCAGAACTTCCCCACGCCCTCGACCGTCAGAGCTCTGCAGGAATTCTTGGGCATGATCAACTATCATCACCGTTTTCTGCCACGCATTGCCGCCACTCTTGTTCCCATCTACACCTCCCTGAAGTGGGGTCCCCTTCAAGAAGCGGCCTTCTGCAATGCAAAGAATGCCCTATCAACCGCTGCTGCTCTCACTTTTCCCATCCCACATGCCCCTCTCCTTCTCTCCACTGAAGCCAGCGACGTCGCTATTGGTGCAGTACTCAAACAGGTGGTCAACAGCTCACCCCGCCCATTGGCCTTCTTCAGCAGAAAACTGTCCAAGGCCAAAATGGGTTATTCTACCTTCGATCGTTAATTTCTGGTGGTGTACTTGGCTGTCCGTCACTTTCTCCATTTCTTAGAAGGTATGCTCTTCGTTATTCACACAGACCACATGCCTCTGGTGCACGCGTTCACCCAACAGTCTGACGCCTGGTCCACCCATCAACGCCCACATCTCTCTGCCGTGGCTGAATACAATTGCACCTTTCAACAGTTCCCTGGGAAAATTAATCCTGTTGCCGATTCCCTCTCATGAAACACGTTGGGCGCCGTTCAACTATGATTGGATTACAAAATCTTGGCTAAAGCCCAGCGACAGGATCCAGAGTATCAAGCATGTAGGACGATCTCCAGCGCATACGTCACGTTGTGAGAAAATTTACTCCATGCCGCCAGACTTACAAGACCCCAGGGAAGCATCACATACCGACAGACTTTCACACTGCCATACACGTTTTCCTACGCAAGAACACTAGCAAGCCACCGTAATGCCCCCTTACATGGGCCCTTTTATTGTGATCCAACATAGTCTGAAAGCATTCCTACTAGACATTCGAGGCAAAGAAGACTGGGTCTCCATTGATCATCTAAAACCTGCTTATCTCCTGCCAGATGACCCACCTACAGTTCGCCTCTCTAGATCGGGTTACCCTATTTGACATGTACAATATATAATTTTTGGGGGCGGAGCCATGTTCCAACCGTGTGTCACATGATCGTACATAGTAACGACATTTCTCTTTTTTGTATATAGTCTCCTTTGTATCTTCGC
>NC_090730.1:78080257-78085257 GCF_036898095.1 Palaemon carinicauda | reverse complement strand
GTATAAGTAATACAAGCTAAAGCTCTTTCTTCCGTTATATTTTTTTACAAAAATAATTAATTTATGATAATTCTATGTTTATATAATTTTATTGACTTCATGTGAATATCTACTACATAATAACAAAATAACCAGGTAAATAAGTAATGTTAAGTCTGCTCTTTCTGTGTTTCTGTTTGTGTGTGTCCGTATGTGTGCTTGTGTATCTGTCCATGCGTTGTGCGTCTCTCTAATAATAAAATCTGCGAGCTGGGTGAAGTCTAATCAACATGGAAGGTACAAAAGCTTCGAAGTGTGTGGCATGTAGTACTAACCTACCTTTAAATATAACAATCAATTTACCTTCTGGAAGTGGTAGGCGGGATAGGGGTGCATCTCAAAAACACTTCAAATTTGGATTTAATTACCATTAAAGGTTAAGTTTCCTTTCTATGCGAAAGGATTTTGGCCAGCACACTAATTCCAAATTTACGAGGTAGGAAATTTCTAGTGGAAATATTACTTAAGAAGGATGTTAATTAAGCTTTTAATTAATATGAAAGGTACAAATAGGAAAGCACTCTGAATTTCTAGATGCTGGCCATCTGAATATAAACTACAACACCTACTGATGAAGGGAAATTGAGGTTGGAATAGGTCAAATATCATACCACGCCCAATACCCTTAATTAACATTTTACTTAACAAATAAGGTACATATTTAAAGCACCATGGATTTTGTTGAGAATGGTGTTTTGATTCAGATTCAATAACTTTAGAACGGCAATTGTGGTGGAAAGATTACACAACACTTAATATTACACTTAATTGACATATGGTGAAAACATTTAAATAACTTAATCATTATTGTAATTGATCTCTCGAGTATAGATAACAATACTATTTAATTATCGCCAGCATTTTAGAAGTGTTTAGTATGTATATATATATATATATATATATATATATATATATATATATATATATATATATATATATATATATATATATATATATATATATATATATATATATATATATATATATATATATATATATATATAAATATATATATATATATATATATATATATATATATATATATATATATATATATATATATATATATATATATATATATATATATATATATATATATATATATATATATATATATATATATATATATATATATAAGAGTAATGATGACAAATTATCATCATCTCAAGAGGACAGCTGGAAGTCCTTATTGAATTCCTCTTGAGTAGCTTCTTCATCTGGTACCAATGAATCTGGTAGGTGGGGACCACTAAACCGAGAAATTCCGTACTAATCATCTGGGAGTTTCCAGCTATTATCTTCAGTGGGATGCAGCAGGGTGTCAGTAACGTCTGGTATTGCACACAATCTTGCAACAAAAGACGATTGTCGGATATTTCGGCAAATCTGTGACTTAGAGGGTGTAATCATTGTTGCATCAATGCTCCTTAATTTCTTCAGTGGGTCTTTACCTGTTGACTTTCACTCGCTTGTCTTGGGTAGTGACATAGTCTGTACCATGGCCTTCCACTGTCTTGGATTAGAGTTCTCCTGCTTGGGAGTACACTTGGGAATTCTGCTCTATCTTATTTCTCCTTTACTTGTTTTTTTTTTTTTATAGTTTATATTTAGAGTATCTAATCTATTGTTGTTATTCTTGAAATATTTTTTTCGGTTGCTCATTCATCTCTTGTACTTCATTTATTTTCTTGTTTCCTTTCCTTATTGGGGTATTTTTCTCGGTTGGAGCCCTTATGCTTATGGCCTCTTGCTTTTCCAACTAGGGTTATAGATTAACTTGTACTAGTAATAATAATAAGGGTTCCTCAAACGTTTGGTGGCGATGGGCATCTAAGGATAAGGCTGCCCCATTTGTCTTTGAAACAGACATCCTTGGTGTAAATGATATTACTGACCGTGTAATCTCATTCAGGTTTCCTTTTGTCATTTCAGCAATTGCTGTTTACACGACAGTGTCCTTTTCCAGCTGCTTGAATCGGCCCTTTCCAACAAAGATTGAAATTTAATTCGATCCTAAAAGGGAGTTGAAAGCAGACAGGGTATCGGAAAGTGTCTTTCCTATGTCAGTTATATTGATATACCTTTTGTCATTTCGCACTCTTAGACTGACATCCATCCATAGGTTCAGTCGAATGTTCTATGAATTATGGACTAGTATGACAGCACTATCTGTGTTTAATGATCTCAAGACCACATTCTGGGCAGTTCAATGGTTCATGGATTTTATGTGATCACAGATTAGTGTCTCAATTTCCAACAATCTCTCTAACTACTATGTCTCCTTCGATGTAGAGTGAAACCAAGCACCAAAGTAAAAGAGGTTCACATGCTTGAAGTTGATCAATATTACACAGTGCTGTCCCCCATTCTTCTTCAGTAGTACCTCTTTGAATGATCTGGATTGTAGGCAGTCACATATATTCCTGTGGACCCTTTTTCGGCCCCATATATAACATACTATTGTTCACTCCACATGATCAATGAAATAGAATACGTGTCATAAGCTATGTTGACTCTGTTTCCTGACATAATATTAACTTGCTGAAAAATGCCAGCTGCTGAGCCACTATACATTCCTAGACGATGATATGAAAGGGTCCTCCATAAGAAATGTCCATCACTGATGGTTGCATCCATTGTGGGTGGAGCTGATCGCTCGACACTATCTTTCAGGAGACAGATAAGAGAGTTATTGTCTGTTTTCACCATCAAGACATTGAAGATGCCAATTGAGACTGAAGCCATTGTTATGAGGTAGGGGAGGCCATGGTTCAAGTTCTGATCTTGTTTACAGGCTAGTAAAAGTAGTCGTCCCAACATACCACGTGAACACACCATAGAGGGTATGCATTTGTCTTTGCTCTGTGTCCTGGAATTGCAATTCTCTTTGAATGTCATGAGTCTCTTCTTGATCGATAGTTCAGAGTTGTTTAAGTCTTTGCAGCATGACTTTATGAACTCTTCGTTGTGCTATTTCCCTTCTTGTCTCAATCCAAATAGATATACCTTGATAGATCCACTGGTCACTTTACTTATTCTGATATTAAACAAACTTAAGGATACTTCAAATTATTTCAAAAAGGGATTCCAGCATCCCTTTATCTGCTCCATGATCGTCTATAAGTCCGACGTATCTTTCTTGATTCGTGATTTGTGCAATTCCGCAGTTGTATCTTCGTAGTTCAACATTCCTTACAACTCCTGGATTGTATCTATAATGACAGAATGAACAGTCTTTATTATCATCTACTGAAGGCATGCACTATAGTTGTTGGTGACATATGACAGACCTGTGAGTCTAGAAGCTACATCTGTGTTCATTATCTGCTCTAACATTAGATCCACTGGGAATCAGTTAAAGGACTTACCTGTTCTCATGAAGATGAAATCACCATTCCAAAGAAGACTGTCGATTTTTACTAAGTGTAATTGGAATTTGGATAATCAATGGGAATATTTGATATGGCTTGTTGAAAAGAGTAGTTGGTTAAACAGCGCTAAGAGAATGTGTGGCTAGGGTTAATATCATTTGACCTTGTATTACGTTATAGATTGTGGAGGTCATGTATGTAGTCAATTTAATTAATCCAGAAAAGTGCTATAGCCCCGTATATCCCAGTCCTTGTCACATATGTGTACTCCATGTACTTTATAATGCACAAGGTAAGTCTCTGGAGACTATACAGATTACCATGTATCTGCATCAGGAGTTCTTTCATGTTTCCAAGTTACCAAACCATTTAATGAGGCTGGTACCAACACGTCACAACTAATAATAATCCTAGGACCTCCGGACTCGTCAATGAACATTCCTATTATTATTATTATTATTATTATTATTATTATTATTATCATTATTACTTGCTAAGCTACAACCCTAGTTGGAAAAGCCGGATGCTATAAGCCCAGGGGCTCTGACAGCGAATATAGCTCAGTGACGAATGGAAAAAAGGAAAAATGAAATATTTTAAGAAGAATAACATTAAAATAAATATCTTATATATAAGCTACACAAAATTTAGCAAAAGAGGAGGAAAAATTAAATAGAATCGTATGCCCAAGTGTACCATTAAGCAATCGAACTCTAACCCAAGACACGGGAAGACCATGGCACTACCCAAGACTAGAGAACCATGGTTTTATTTTGGAGTGTCCTTCTAGAAAAGCTGCTTACCATAGCTAAAGATTCTCTTCTACCCTTAGCAAGAGGAAAGTGGCCACTGAACAATTAGTGCAGTAACCCCTTGGGTAAAGAAGAATTGTTTGGTAATCTCCGTGTTGTCAGGTGTATGAAGACAGAGGAGAATATGTAAAGAATAGACCAGACTATTCGTGCATTGATCTGAAAAAGACCATTATAATAGGAAAAATCTCCGTAAGTTGGAGACTATTACATTGGTCTGCATGGCAGACTTGGCCATATTTAGGTCGTATGCTGCTACCCTGTACTGCTGGCTACACTCATGAGCACAATTTTTTTTTTTTTTTTTTTTTTTTGGTAAAAGCTTCATATATAACATCTAAGTTTGAAATTGGTTGCTTCAGGTTATTCATGTACAGGACAACTTGTTCAGTCAATTTGTTAGGCTCAGTCAAGCAATTAGATCCAGCCTACATTTGGTCTGTTTTTATGGGGTCTCTCCAACATCTTCCTATGTCCTTTGATATTGGCTTTGGACGTTTCATGTAAGCCGATTTACAACTGTGATGGTATATTCTTCCTTTGCTATAAGGTCAACACTAAATATCATGATGAAGAGTTTTTTCTCTTTCTTCACTCCTGCCGCTTTCTTGATCATCGCTTCAGCTTGCTACATCTCACAAACTTCAAGTCTTTCTTCTTAAATACCTTTCTTTTTTCTTTGTTTATTACAGCAGAGGCATAATTTACAGAAAATCCCAGATGTAGATGCATGATCAGGGGATAATTTTGTAGCGAAATGCAAATACTTAGAGCTGGG
>NC_090730.1:78057757-78075257 GCF_036898095.1 Palaemon carinicauda | reverse complement strand
GGAGATGATGATGATGATATATATATATATATATATATATATATATATATATATATATATATATATATATATATATATATATATATATATATATATATTAATATTTATCTGTATATATACATATATATATATATATATATATATATATATATATATATATTTATCTATGTATAAATATATATATATATATATATATATATATATATATATATATATATATATATATATATATATATATAAATATGTGGTGTACTTATATATTTCTATATAGTACTCAATACACTTGGAATATGAGGATCTACAAGTAAAACTTGTCATTTAAAATAACTTTTTTTCCGGCTGCATGTTTCACAAATATTATGGTACTATGCAAGTTTTGTTTTGAGGTCACTTGTAACTATTAGAGACGAAGAAACGTAGTTTCCCGTTACCTAAGAAACTACAGACACCGACACCTGCAGATACTACTTATTTTAATTTTTGCTAATCATGCCGAGAGAAAGTTTTTGTCAGATCATCTAAGATAAAACCTTTATTACGAAAAACTTTTTTTAAGTGCATTAGGGCTCTTGTTACAGTTATTCATATGACCAGTGAAAATTATGTAACCTACCTAATGATGTTTGATTTCTTCTTTTAAATAAGAAGTATCTCTATCTCTGTTAGCACCAAGAAAATGGCATGAGGGTTAAATCCAAATTCCAAAGTTGGTAAAAATTAAAATTTCTCTTGCAAACTAAACATTCGTTTCCTGGTAAGACAGAAAGAAGTGTTGCAATTTCCTCACAATTTCCAAACCCAAAACCAATGGCTAAAGTCAACAATTATCTATTGTTTACTAAATGTCTCAAAATAGTAAAAGGCCCTACATGGTTTTATCGTAATAGAAGATATTTATCTTTTTTTGACGAATAACTTCTTGTGATGGGGTAAGATTACTTTCTTAGTCAAAAGTATTTAAGATTAGAGTTTGGGAGACGTAATCAAGTTGTGGCCTACATACAGTATTAGGAGATCTTAAGAGAATGTTCGTACTTCAAACCAATATTAAGACTGCCCAGCTAACACACCTAAGAGGATCCTTGTCCCTAAATTTGTGTTTTTGTTTCTTTTATACTCTTATCACAAGACACTCCTTCAGTTCAATCCATGGATAACAAGAGGTAAAATCTAGTTTAAAAAATAAAAAAATCCCCTTTCCAGGTATAATATTTGAGAGAAATTCTGAATGCATTTCTTACATACCAAGAGACTTTCTCATGTTTTATTTCCATTAACTAAGAAACTATTTGTACTGCGGCCATTTTTAATTGGTTTAACCCTAACCCATGGCAGCACAACATGTTCATATCAATATTATGGCCCGCAATTATATATCATATAGAAATGGCATTGCACTCTTGATACTTTTTTCTAATTATTATTATCATCATTACTATTATCATTACTTGATAAGCTAAAACCCTATTCGGAAAAGTATGATGCTATAACCCCAGGGGCCCCTACAGGGAAAATAGCCCAGTGAGGAAAGGAAACAAAAAAATAATATATTTTAAGAACAGTAACATTAAAATAAATATTTCCTATGTAAATTATAAAAACTTCAACGAAACAAGTGGAAGAGAAATTATATAGAATAGTGTGCCTGAGTGTACCCTCAAGCAAGAGAAGTTTAACCCTAAACAGTAAACGACTATGGTACAGAGGCTATGGCACTACCCGAGATTAGAGAACAATGGGTGTATTTTGGAGTGTCCTTCTCTTAGAAGAGATGCTTACCACAGCTAAAGAGACTCTTCTGCCCTTATCAAGAGGAAAGTAGCCACTGCACAACTACAGTGCACTAATCAACCCTTTGGGTGAAGAAGAATTATTTTGTAATCTAAGTGTTGTCAGGTGAATGAGGACAGAGGAAAATCTGTAAAGAATATACTATCAGTATATCATTGTTAATGACTTGTATTCAGTGCAACCATGCTTTTGATGATTGTATTTTACTATTTATAACATCTTTTGTTCCATAAACAATTATTTATTCTTTGTACGGGAACTAATAAAATAGAATAATGATCATTCACTATTATAACGTTGGGTGGGAATCTTTATCGCCTAAATATTATGCATTCTATAAAACCAGGTGAACGTCATGGATTTCTTTAATAAACATTGGGACAGTTACAGATATAGTAAACTCATGAAGACCTAAAGCATATTTGATAGAATATTATCGTTTGGGTCCTCTTACTTTATACTTTCATAAAAACCTTTCTTTTATCAAAATATATTGCTAACACTAAACTTAATCTTTAAATTATTGTTGTTTCGTGTTTTATGATCTAAACCCGATCATGAAGAAGATAATCCACCCAGACAAAATACTAGATATGCATCAGAGGTCAAGACATCCTACGAGCGGTTTAAGAATACGAAGAGTCACCTGGATGTAATTAAATTTGGCTAATCCTTCCAGCACTTAATACAACCTTAGAACAATTGGAAACACCATTGTGCTCTCATATATAAACCGTCACTGTCCACTCAATACCTCATTTTCACTTTACATCTTGAAGAGGGCCAATGTGTATTGGACGAAATATAGTTGTATGTTTATATTTCCTTTGTTTCTTTTATGGGCGCTTTTGAAGAAACACAAACACACACACAGACACACACACACGCACACCCATATATATATATATATATATATATATATATATATATATATATGTGTGTGTGTGTGTGTGTGTGTGTGTGTGTTTGTGTGTGTGTGTGTGTTCCATGTCGATATATAATGACACATCAGAACAAGGGTTTTTTTACTTTATTATAAAAAGGCTCATGAATACACTTTACACACACGATGCTCTTCAGACGAGTACCTTTTTGTTCTTGTGATCGCTCGAGTAGTACTGCTTACAACTCTGAGCAAGTAAATATAATGTTGCTCTGTCAATATGCTGAATTGTTAGATTTTGTGGAAATCTCCACTGTGATGGACTTATGCTCACACCGTTAGGCTTAAAACACGTCACCTATCAGCAACCAGGAATCATATAAATACATCAATAATACAGCATCTGCCGGTCTGATCACTCCTGACCTATTTAATCTCTCTCTGTTTGTTTTTAGGTTCACTCAGCAGTATGTGATACATATTGTTACACTGCAAAATTATGACAACACTACTCATATATTAAGCAACCACATAAGAACATATTGTCATCGATAAGTTTATTTAGAACACGTCCAAAGAAGAAATGAGATCTGTTCAAACAACAACGACAGCAAATAAAATTTCCTACACATCAACTCGAGGATTGCAGGAGTATGGAAGTACGCTCTGATTGAAAATCTTGAAAACTACCTCTTCCGTAATCATGGGCATATGTGCCTGATTATGTTCCGACACTGCGCCATTAATAATACTTTGTATCACTACTGTGTTAGATTTAACCTTCTTTACTCGATACGGATCAAAATACACTGGCTCTATTTTGAGTTTCCTAGGTTGTAATCGTTTGAAATACACACGATCGCCCTTAAATACTTTTACCAGTGCGGTTTTGAACTACCATCATACTCTGAGCTGTGTCTTTCTTTAGCTCTTTTCAAAAACCTTTCAGTGGTGTTCACAACTCTCCTTAAGAGATTTAGTAAATAGACACAGTATTGCTCAGTTGAATAGTTTGGCAACTGTTGCGAAATAATCAGGACCGTATATGGTAACACAGGATCCTTTCCATACACTAAAAAGAAATGCATGTCCCTGAGCGAGACATCATATGCAATGTTCAAAGCTAGCTCAGCTATAGGAAGCATAGCATGCCAATGAAGGGGGTCATCAGCCACTAAGTAACGTAAAACTCGCACCGCTTCCCTATTTTGCGATTCCACTACACCATTAGCTGAAGGCCTATATGTGGTCACTGAAAAGTTTTCAATTTTCATCATGTCTGACTGATTTCACCACCTTATGGATAAACTCGAGACCATTTTCACTTATCATAATATTCGGGTAACCAAGCTTAGTAATGAAAGAGCACAGAGCCTGGGCTAATAAATTTGCTGATTTATACAACATTCCAAAAGTATAAGTGTAAGGAGTAAATACATCCACAAATACACATATATACTTATGTTGTGTTATACCAGTAGGATATGATCTTACCACATTTCTGGCTTCCAGTATAGTATTTTTTTTTCTTTGAAACAGTTACAAGCATGACAATATTTTATATAATTTTCTATAGATTTTCTCATTCCTAAACAAAAGAAGGATTCATGTGCTCTACTTAATGTTTTATCAATCACCGATGTGAATGGCTCGATTAATTAAAGAGGGAGGAAGAACTACCCATGCATAAAACTGCCCCCCCCCCCCACCACCACCCCTCTTCTCGTAAGCACAATATAAGAAATCTTTCTCTATAAAAAAATTATCACGAGGCACATTCAGAAATGATGAATAACTCTCTGTCTCCACTTCAGTCACTGCTCGTACTCTTTCCATCCATTCCTATGTTTTCTGTCCCTCTCGGACTTCCTTTATATCCCAACCTCCTAAGTCAATCACACCTGCATCATCAGGGAACTCATTTCGGACACCCCAGGTCATGTCCTCGGCCAACTACACACATTCTCTCTCTCTCTCTCTCTCTCTCTCTCTCTCTCTCTCTCTCTCTCTCTCTCTCTCCAACATATCTGCTAACCTTCTCTCTCTCTCTCCCTCGTGGATCTAATTTTCTGATTACTCCTCGCGTGAATTCACATCCCATTTTCTATTTTGATGGGTACCTTTAATATTTTGGGTTCGTTCTTCGTTCTTTTTTTGTGCCTGAGTTGTTACTCCTATTATTGCACTCTAGAGAGGGCATCAGCTACCTTGATAGCTTGACCGTCTATGTGGTCAAACCCCTTTATATTAAACTTTAACAATCTTTCAATCAATCTTGCTTGTCTAGACGTCAAGTCTCCGTTGTAAAAAAAATCAAGTAAGGGGCGATGATCCCAAAGTACCTAAAGAATAGACAATGTCTCGATCGAATGTACTATAATTCTTTTCTGCCCCTTTTAATGTCCTGGAAGCGAAACAAATGGGTCGCTCTTTACTTTTATTACCTCGTTGAGAAATTACGCCACCAATAGCTACACTATTCGCATCTTTTGTCACTAAAAACGGGCTATCAAACCTAGGATATGCGAGTAACTCATTGATAGTTAAGACAGCTTTCAAATGGTTAAAGACCCTTTCTTCTTCCACTCTCCAATTTATTACTTTTTGTTTCTAAAAAGCATTTAAGGGTATCACTATCTCTCATAAACCTCTTAGGAATTTATGGTGATACCCAGCGACCCCAAGGAACCCAGCGACTTCCTTAGGGGTACATGGCTTGGGGAAATCTCTAATAGCTTCTCCGTTACTCAGAATGAGACTTTTTGGCGCAGACGTTCTGGCGCAGGACTCTTTGGCATGTTGATTTCTGGCTCAGGACTTTTTGGCGCAGGTGATGCTCCAAAACATTTTCCATCTTTCTTTCTCTTTTGTCTCGGTCACAAATAAAAAAATTATGTTTCTTTTTTTAAACGGGTTTAGATTGTTTCGCTAATTTAAAAGATAAATTAGCTATCAGAGTGAAGTATCATTCGCTGAAATTAAAACACAAACTTCAAACTACTTCACCAAATATTCTCTAAGTTTGTCTCGGTTACAAATTCGGAATTTATCTGTTTTTGGTACTTGGAAGAAAATCTTGGGTTAGAGAAATTTTCTGTGGTTCTGACATCTGGTATGCGGATGGAATATTTAATCTTGCACCGCCTTTATTTTCGCAAGTTTATGTGATATTGGCCAAAAAACTTGGAGGAGTTCATCCTATTATTTATGCACTACTCCCCAACAAGCAAAGGGTAACCTACACTAAACTTTTTGACCTTATCAAAGAAGTTTTTTCCGGAAGTTTCCTCAAAAGCATTCTCTGTGATTTTGAACAAGGTGCAATCTCAGCAATGAAAGAATCTTTCCAAAATGTGGAAATCAAATGTTGCTTTTATCATCTCAGTCATAACCTCCATAAGACTTAAGAGCAAGGGAATGAGTCATGCATACAATAAAGATGCAGGGTTTTCGCTGTAAATGAAAATGATTCTAGCACAGGTTTTGGGCCTGTGAATGACATGGATTCTCACATCAATGCACTTTCAAATTTTTTACCAAATGAACTACAGGATCTATTAAACTGGTTTGAGGATAATTATATAGGCAGACCGAAGAGAAATAGACAAAATGGAAATGTGGAATCTTTATAACAGGACGTTAAATCAAGAAGATAAAACGAATAATCATGCAGAGGCAGCCCACAGACGGATTTATTCTGAGTTATCCATGCATCATCCAACAATCTGGCGATTTATTGAAGGGATCCAACGTGTGCAAAAAAAACAAGAGGTATAGCTTACGAGCAATTATTGGCTGGACACTCCCCGCAGCAAAAACTTAAGAAATATTTACTTGCTGAAGAGAGAATAAGGAGAATAGTGTCTGATTACGGTACAAGGTATCCATTAGAATACCTCCTAGGTTTAGCACATAACTTTGAACTAAATTGGATTGCTAAATTTCAGTTCCTTTTTTTTTATGTATTTTGAAGAAAAGGTATTATGTGTAAAGTTTTATGATTAGAATAATTTTTTTTTCTAATTTCCCGTTATTATCATCGTGTTATTTATTTACTGTATATAAGCAAAAATAATTTCTTTCGTGTAAAAATAGCAGTGCCAAAAAGTCTGGCGCCAAAAAGTCTGAGCCAAAAAGTCCTTCGCCAGAAAGTCTGCGCCAAAAAGTCCTAGACCGTCCTGGGTGGCTCGTCTCCAATTGTAATTACATCAGAATAATTATTAACAATGTCATTAACTACAGGTTGATATTTTGGTGGATATGGTTTTCACGCTTGCATGATAGAATTCTGAGTGCGTTTGTCTGTGCGGGCTGGAGTTGTGGCTCCCAAGATCCTATTATTAGTAATTGCATATAACTTCAGTTGACACACAGAATCACTTCCTAACACAACTCTTTTATTTGATAAATAAAGTATAGTAATATCTGCTCCGTTCTCATTATTTCTGAAAAGCCCTCTAAAGACTATGTGTACTCATTTGTCATGAGGTTTAACTACGACCTTGGTTCCCTCTGGGAGAGGCTGACACGGGGTCATTGATATACCCGTATATGACTGATGAGGTAATACTTCTCCTCTCTCAGGTAGAGCTGTTACCTTACCTACTTGTCTCTCCCTTCCGAAACAAACACTTACTCTCTCATGAATTTCTATCGGCAAAATGCACCCCCTTCCTTTTACTGTTATTCTTTCTTTTTCCTCGCAAATGTATATTTCATTACTCATTATAAGATCCAAACCAAGTACAGCCTCGATTCCTAGAATTCCCAACAATGGCAAGAAAAAAAATCATGTCTATACTTCACAGATCCTACCTTAAAGTTGACGATCGTTGTATACCTTGCCCACAGTTTATTTCCTCCTGGTGTGTGAGGATGATGGATGTCGCTGACTGTGGTGGGTTTGAGGAGATTCCTTGTTCAAGAAGCGACACGCTGGCTCCTGTGTAGATCAGCACTCGAATGGACTTATCTGGTAGGTCAGTCCTGACTGCTAAAATTCCGAGCAGCTCATTAGGATCCCGACACGGGCTAGGGACCTCTCTTGAACTACCGCTGCCCCCTGCTCCTATCTCTAGCGCTGCGGGGATGAGGTTTGGGGTACCTAGGGAGATCCCAGTGCTTGCTCCATCGTAGTCACTCTCTCTACTTCCTCGGCTGCTGTGTCTGCTGTCATGTTGGGAGGGGCATCGATCTTCCTCATCTCCCCCTTCCTTTGTTTCCTTTTCCTAGGATGCTGGGCGGGGGGTGGTTTGCGTCTGCCAGAGCCAGCAAACCCTTGGCGTTTGTTGCTAGGCACTCTTGAGATAGATGACAGTAGGACTGACAAGTGTAACATCTGGGGATCCTTGGGTGGGGTACTCCACTTGTTGGTGCCATTCTCCCCCACCCTGTCAATATCTGAAGATTCTTCTCACATGCTCTCTTCGTTCTCCCCTTCCTCAGTTTAGGTGATGGTGACTACCCTTCATTGCATATGTTCTCATGGCAACCACCTTTCCGGAATCAAGCAGTTAGTCCTCGTCATTTTTTCTTCTGGCAAATTGTCTAGAATGTTTTGTATGGCCATCACTACACCTGCTAACGAGCGATTGTCATCATACAAAAACCGACATAAATATGGGTTTACTAATATGTGATTATGTTTACGGGCAATTGCTTTTTTATCACCTTCTGGAAGATTGGCACTCCATGTAGCAAATGAATCACAATCTCGAAAAATACGAGTTGCAAAACTGAGAAGTGACTCATCCTCTCGAATTTTTGGTATGTAATTTTCTTCAGTGTCCCCTTTTCTTGTATTGTGTAAGGTGTATTTCTCAATCAAACGTTGTTTTATTTCAGTATAACTCTATTGTGGCAAACACATTACCTCCATTGCCGGAGCATCTTTCAGCAACCTAATGACTTGTATTTCTTTTTCTCTTTCTGAATACACACACACACACACACACACACATATACATATATATATATATATATATATATATATATATATATATATATATATATATATATATATATATATATATATATATATATATATACACTCGTTTTTAGTCCATTGAAGAACAAAGACATCAGACATGTTCTTGGCCATGCCTAGAGGTTGGCCATTTTTATATCCACGCTGGCCACTGTCTTTATTATAAATATTAAAGTTTGGCCCAAGTTTTTGTGAACTAATGATGACTTCTTACTTTCACTATTGTAAGCACATTCAAAGATACATACTATATACATTTTCCGAAATCTTACAAGGATTTCAAACAAAACAATATAAATAAGTATTGAATTGATTTATATTACAATTAGGAATGCTACTAACAAATTTATCTTTATCCTTAATACACTATTTGCTTTTAATTAAAAGGCCTCGGAATCTTACAAAGATTTCGAACAAAAAGGAACTTGTATGCTAAGTATTGAATTATTTATTACTAGAATTAAAAATGCCACTTACACATTTATGTTAATCTTATATATACTATTTGTTTTAAACTGAAATGTAATTCTTTAATCCTTAGCCCTGTATAGTCGTGTTTGGTATCAAAATGAATAACTTTTCAACCTCTCTCTCTTTAAACATGATGCACTTCGATATCACTATTCGTATTGCTAATTGCCAGATCAACTGACCCCCATGCTCTTGTAAAAATTACCTTCTTGGACTACACCTGAATCTTAAAAGCCCAAAAGAGATTAAGGCAAATCTGTTCCATAAAAATAACAGTTTGTTAAGCCACTCGGATTGTCAGATCTTCCGAGAGAAACACGTGTAGCCAAATTCATCCGACACCATAGTCCTACCGTTGCCTAATCTCTCCTACTCTCAAACGACCCACCAGTTTTTCCATTAACTCTCAACCCGGTTTTGGAAGTTAAAGCCATTGATGCGGTAATATCTCATAAAATTATACATGTCCTTCGAACGTCCGAGACTAGCTACTGGCCTACAAGGCCATTCGCTGATGCTTAAAACCTAAATCGCTTATCTTTTCAGAAATCCACTAAGACAACATTTATCTCCAGTCAATTTATATATGATTCTGGACCATCCAAGATTAGTAATAATCCCTCAGTTCTCTTTAGCAAAGGTTTACTTCAACTCTTTTTCTTTGTGAGCAGCTTATCATTTCCAAAATAGTTACACTTCCCGGGCTAAATTTTCTATAATTTTAAAATCTTAAGACTGACCTTCTTTGGCATTGTCTACCAGTCATGTGTCCTTATTTCAGAAAGGTGGCCATTAAGTGCATCCTTAGGCTGGCCTCACAGCTTCACTCCATCTGAGGGTTGTGGTGGCCGATGAGGTAACGCCCTAATTGGTGAACCCCAAGCTGAGGTTCGAGTCCCGCTCAAACTCGATAGTTTCTTTCGGCGATGCAACCTCACCATCCTTGTGAGCTAAGGATGGTGGTTTGGGGTAGCCTATAGGTCTATCTACTGAGTCATCACCAGCCATTGCCTGGCCCTCCTAGGTTTAACTTGGGTGGAGAAGGGGCTTGGGCGGTGATCATATTTACATATGGTCAGTCTCTACGACATTGTCCAGCTTGCTAGGGCATTGTTACTGTCTCTTACCTCTGCCATTGATAAAGGACCTTTAAACCTTTTAACCTTTTAAACGACAGACTCTACCCGTGTATATGAGAGCAGAATCCTTTCAACTGCAACACCGAGAACAACTACAACCGTCTAGGCCTAACTGCTACAACCACCATACGAAAACAGTGCAATGAGAATCACCCTAACTACCGAGCAGAGGACAGTTACAGCCTTCTAACAAGAACAGCTACATCCCGAACAACCACGACAAGAAGAAGAAACCAAACCAATCAAAATATAGTTCTAAGTGGCCGTGCAGTAGACTAAATTTACTTGACTAAATACTTGTATGTGCTTGAAGGTACTAAGTTGATAAGTCATTCATTCCTGCAACTTTTCTTGGTAGTTAGAAAGTGTCGTATCCAAGAATAATAGAATAATGCGAACTAATATTTTAATGCATATCCCTACGATAAAAGACATGATAGCTATTCAAGTAACCCCACGCCCTCTACCACCTTTATATTTACAGTTATTCAGATGCTGGTCCTTCATATTAATAGGAAAGTTCATCGACGAGTCAGGAGGTACTAGGATTCTTACTTATTGTAACGTGTTGGTATCTGCCTCGTTGAATGGCTTGATAACTGGCAAATATGAAAGAACTCCTGATGCAGATACACGGCAATCTGTTAAATCCTATGAGACTTACCTTGTGGATTATAAAGTATAAGGAATACACATATGTGACAAGGACTGGAATACACGGGACAATAGCACATTTCTGGATTAATTAAATTGACCATATCCATGGCCTCCACAATCTATAACGTAATATAAGGACAAATGGAATTTACCCTAGGCACATGCTCTTAGTGCAGTTTAACCAACTACTCTTTTCAACAAGCCATATTGAATATTCCCATTGATTATCCAAATTCCAATTAAACTTGGTAAAAATCAATAGTCTTCTTTGGAATGGTGACTTCATCTTCATGAGAACAGGTAAGTCCTTTAACAGATTCCCAGTGGATCTAATGTTGGAACAGAACCAGGAAATTGAGACACTAATCTGTGCTCACATAAAATCCATGGACCATTGAACTGTCCACAATGTAGTCTTGAGAACATCAAACACATATATTGCTGTCATACCAGTCCATAATTCATAGAACATTCGACCGAACCTATGGATGGATGTCAGTCTAAGAGTGCGAAATGACAAAAGGTATATCAACATAACTGACATAGGAAAGACACTTTCCGATACCCTGTCTGCTTTCAACTCCTTTTTAGGATCGAATTAAACTTCAATCTTTGTCGGAAAGGGCAAAGTATGGCGATTCAAGCAGCTGGAAAAGGACACTGTCGTGTAAACAGCATTTGCTGAAATGACAAAAGGAAACCTGAATGAGATTACACGGTCAGTAATATCATTTACACCAAGGATGTCTGTTTCAAAGACAAAGGGGGCTGCCTTATTCTTAGATGCAAATGGCACCAAACGTTTGAGGAACACTTATTATTATTACTATTAAAATCTAGTCGATAACCCTAGTTGGAACAGCAAGAGGCTATAATCCCATGGTCTCTAACACGGAAAAATAGCACAGGAAGGAAAGGAAACAAGAAAATGAATGAGCTACAAGAGAAGATTGAACAATCTAAATAAAATGTTTTAAAAACAATAGCAACATTAAATTAGATACTTTACATATAAACTATTAAAAACTTGAAAAAAAGAGAAAGAGAAATAAGATAGAACAGAATGGCCAAGTGTACCCGCAAGCAAGAGAACTCTAATCCAAGGCTGTGGAAGTCAATGGTACATAGACTAGGTCACTACCCAAGACAAGAGAGTGAAAGTCAACAAGTGAAGACCTACTAAAGAAATTAAGGAGCATTGATGCAACAATGATTACACCCTCTAAGGCAGATATTTGCCGAAATATCTGACAATCGTCTTTTGTTGCAAGATTGTGTGCAATACCAGACGTTACTGACACCCTGCTACATCCCACTGAAGATAATGGCTGGAAACTCCCAGATGATTTGTACGGAATTTTTTGGATTAGTGGTCCCCACCTACCAGATTCATTGGTACCAGATGAAGAAGCTACCCAGCTGTCCTCTTCAGATGATGATGATAATTTGTCATTATTACTCTATATATATATATATATATATATATATATATATATATATATATATATATATATATATATATATATATATATATATATAAAACACTTCAAAAATGCTACCGATAATTAAATATTATTGTTATCTATACTCGAGAGATCAATTACAATAATGATTAAGTTATTTAAATGTTTTCACCATATGTCAATTAAGTGTAATATTAAGTGTTGTGTAATCTTTCCACCACAATTGCCGTTCTAAAGTTATTGAATCTGAATCAAAACACCATTCTCAACAAAATCCATGGTGCTTTAAATATGTACCTTATTTGTTAAGTAAAATGCAATTAAGGGTATTGGGCGTGGTATGATATTTGACCTATTCCAACCTCAATTTCCCTTTATCAGTAGGTGTTGTAGTTTATATTCAGATGGCCAGCATCTAGAAATTCAGAGTGCTTTCCTATTTGTACCTTTCATATTAATTAAAAGCTTAATTAACATCCTTCTTAAGTAATATTTCCACTAGAAATTTCCTACCTCGTAAATTTGGAATTAGTGTGCTGGCCAAAATCCTTTCGCATAGAAAGGAAACTTAACCTTTAATGGTAATTAAATCCAAATTTGAAGTGTTTTTGAGATGCACCCCTATCCCGCCTACCACTTCCAGAAGGTAAATTGATTGTTATATTTAAAGGTAGGTTAGTACTACATGCCACACACTTCGAAGCTTTTGTACCTTCCATGTTGATTAGACTTCACCCAGCTCGCAGATTTTATTATTAGAGAGACGCACAACGCATGGACAGATACACAAGCACACATACGGACACACACAAACAGAAACACAGAAAGAGCAGACTTAACATTACTTATTTACCTGGTTATTTTGTTATTATGTAGTAGATATTCACATGAAGTCAATAAAATTATATAAACATAGAATTATCATAAATTAATTATTTTTGTAAAAAAATATAACGGAAGAAAGAGCTTTAGCTTGTATTACTTATACCTTTTCCATAATAGTAAAAAAAAAAAATTATCCAGAAATTATTTCCAACAAATGTTATCAAGTAGGTATAATTTTACAAAAAAAAAAAAAAAATTTAATTAGGCCTATGTTTTTCGTAAACATTTAGAATTATATTTTATTCTACCAACGTTATAATGAAGCTATAAAGACTTAATTCAATTTTGATTACAAAAAAATATATGTATTACAAAAACATGTTTACTTCTTTCATGTTATTTCTTGTTTTTATCAGGTTTAGGAATTCACACATACACAAACACACACACACACACACACGCACACACACATACACACACACACACACACACATACATATATATATATATATATATATATGGTCATTGCAGACTCTCTCTCTCTCTCTCTCTCTCTCTCTCTCTCTCTCTCTCTCTCTCTCTTTCCTTAATGCACAGGTATCAAATGGGTTACATTCATATGACATCGATTGATTATTTAAGTAAACATATACATACACACCCTTATATATACATATATTGTTTTGAATTTCACACAAGAAAATAGGGAAAAATTTTCCTAAACAATATCAAGAAAACTATCAAACTATTAAAAATCAACAAAAGACTAATAAAGAATATGAATGGAAATCAATGAAAAATCCAAGAGAGATGAAAAAGACCTAGAAGAACTATTGCAAACAAAAAAGGGACTAGAAATCCGACATTTGTAAACACAATCAGACCAAAATTGAGGGAATACTAAAGAAAGGAAGCATCAAATTGATGAAAAGAAGACTTGGAACAGGGTGCCAACAGATGTTTGTATTAAATGGTGAAAAATAGAAATATCATCAACAAAAGACATGGAGTGATAAAAATTGCAGAGGATTTCTATAAAGTGCTATACAATAGTGATATAAGAAATAACTTTGACAATAGAAATACTAAAAAATCTGGGCTGGTACCAAACGTAACAGTAGAAGTAAAGGAAGCACTGAAATGTATGACAAGAGGCAAAGCAGCGGGAGAAGATGGCCAAACAATTGATTCGATAATAGAAGCATAAGATTTCATAGTAGTAAAATTTACTGAACTTTGACCAAAATGTCTGCAAGAATGCTCTATACCTAGAGCTTGGAAAAACATTATCATTATAATAATTCACATAAGGGAGACACAAAAGAACTGGAAAATTGCCGCCCAATAAGTTTACTCAGAACCAATATTGATGTAGTAGTAGAGGACATAAGGTCAATGAAACCTATTTCCAAAGGGGGTAGTGAGAGTTTCATTAAGATGGTTTATAGGATTGAGCAATGCTTTCTTTACCTAGACCAAAGAGTTTGGCTGTAGAATTAAATACTGCTTACATGACTAGCCAGATAGAAAAACTATTACCACCTACACAGAAGCGTGAATGGGTTAAGTTAGCAGAGTGTGTAAATAATCGTGCTCTATTCGGAAAGTTGTTGGAATACCTTTTGAGTGAAAAGAAATCATTGAAATACCTTAATGCTAATATTAGAAGCAATAATAATATTAAGGCTAAAGTGAATTATACCTGTACTTATGAAGATCAGCGTAGTACAAAGCAAGGAAGAGAGTCAGATGTGATGGAAAGGAGAGCAGGACTTGAAAATGCTATTACAAATATCACTGACCTTTTCACTAAAATTACAGAAGAAAATGCTGAACGGAACAGGAATAAGATCAGTGACAACACAAGGCTGCATAGGTGCTGGTATCATGGGTCAGATGGACATGATATCTTATATTGTACAATTTTCCAGAACTTGAGTATTAATGACAGAGTGGAGAGTGTAAAGAAGAAAGGTATTTGCTTTAATTGCCTTAAATCTGTTCACATAGCAAGGAAATGTCTAAAGAAGTCCAGATGTAATGCTGTAGATGTTAACAATGAAACTTTTGGGAAACTTCATCATACTATTATACATAAGGGATTCATAACAGGAAATTCGTTTGTAAGTCTGAAAAGAAACGGTGTTCTATTTATGGTTAACAAGATCAAGAGTGGTAATCAGGAGTTACAAACTTTATTTGACTCGGGAGCTGATATAACAATGATCAGAAATGATGTGGCTAAGGCATTGGAACTGAAAGGAAAATGTATCAGATTAGCTGTGACTAAATTGGACGACAAAACTGTGACATACAGTAGTAAAGAGTATAATCTGGTTCTAACTGACAAGGATGGGAATGATGTCAATGTTACTGCTTATGGAATTGATGACATTACATCTCAAGTTGGTAAGGTAGATTTATCAAAAGTGAAACATTTATTCAAGGGTGTTAATGTATGTGCATTAGATAGACCTTATGGGAAAATATATCTCCTAATTGCTTCTGATTATTGCTCCTTAATTTCAACAGTTAAGGAAACTGTGGCTGATAATTTACAGCTCAGGGAAACACAGTTTGGAATGTGTGTATGGCAGTCATCCCAACATTGTTACCTTATCAGTGTTTAGGCGTAATCCAGGCATTAGCATTAACCATGTTTCCAGTACAATATCCGACTATGACATATCTGTAGAACCCGTAATTGATATTACAGCACAGATAAATGATTTCTTCATCATTGAATACATAGGGACTGATTGTAATCCCAGATGTGGTAGTTGCCGTTGTGGGAAATGTGCAACAGGCAATGGCAAATATAGTATAAAAGAGGAAAAGGAGCTGGCGCTTATTGAAAGTGGGTTGATGTATTACCCGGACAAAAAAGAATGGTCTGCTAAATTTCCATGGACTAAGGATACCAAACTGTTGCAAAATAATGTATCTGTAGCTGTAGCTAGACTGAAAGGCACAGAGAAAAGATTGATAAAACTGGGTTCAGACTATGTTCAAGCTTATAATGACCAAATACTTGACATGACAAAGCGCAATGTAATTCGGAAGTTATCCGATGAAGAGGTTAAAAACTATGTTGGTCCTGTCACATACATTCAGCATAATGAGGTGTTAAAACCAGGATCTGTATCAACCCCATTGAGAATTGTTTTTGATTCATGAGCAGAGTATATGGGCCATTCTCTAAATAGTTTTTGGGCAAAGGGCCCTAATATTTTAAACTCAATGTTTGGTATATTACTAAGATTTCGTGAAAAGGCTGTAGGCATAGCCGGTGACATAAGCAAAATGTATAATTGCATTAAGCTTCCAGAATTAGAACAACATGTACATAGATTTGTATGGAGAAATTTGCAAAGTAATCACAAACCTGATCACTATGTAATGACATGCATGGGTTTCGGGGATAGGCCCTCAGGAATTATTGCAATGTTAGTTCTCAGATATACTGCAGAATTGTCGGTAAAAGACTTCCCAGAAGCATCACGTGTCATAATGACTAATTCCTATGTAGACGATATAATCCTTTCTGTTGAGAGTAAAGCTTAGGCATTTAGCGTAATCAGAGATATTGAAAATGTACTCTCTAAGGGCAGTTTTGAAATTAAAAGATGGACCAGTAATGGAGATAATGAGCATTCTGACTTTTATCATTATAATAATTCACATAAAGAGAGACAAAAGAACTGGAAAATTGCCGCCCAATAAGTTTACTCTCAGTAATATATAAAACATTTACGTAGATCATAGTATGCCGAATAAAAAGAAAGCTAAATTTTAATAAACTAAGAAAACAAGTAGAATTTAGAGGCGGGTATTCAACAATAGACCATATCCATGTAATTAACCAGATAATATTGACAAAACTTCAGTAGTAATGAAAGCCCTTTAAATAAAAGAAACATACGGTATGTATCTTATGTTAGAACACTTGGAGATATCTATACAGGAATTACAACAATTCTAAACTACACAAAGATAGTGAAAAAATTCTAATTGAGGAAGTACCTAAGTAAGGGATCCCATATAAGAATTTAGATTTGAAAAATGTAGAATGTTGCATTAATGGGGAATACGTTAACAACGTAATCAATAGGGCTACCTCAAACACATCTACCTAATGAAATAACATTACCAATTCTCCAGCAAGAGCATAATCCGTATATATGATTCAATAGAAGAGTTGCAAAAGATGATGGAAATTTTGACTATAGAAAGCAGATCAATAGGATTGAAAATGAATAACACTAAGATGATGTTCCTTGAAAAT